>NC_086448.1:309988599-310304536 GCF_028390025.1 Pseudophryne corroboree | reverse complement strand
TAATAAAATGGAGTTGGATACTATATTATGTTTGTGTTGTCATTGTGTCTGAGAGGTAAAGCAGGTCTGCCGCTCTGATCACCCGAACCTGATTCACATTAGCACCCCACAATTTAGTTTAAGTTTTCGGCACCGTAAATGTTATGTGTTTGTTTGTGGGTGGACATTACACTCGGATTGTGCTGAGCCTCTTTATTACCCAAATTTGCATCAAATGGGTGTATTCAATTATTGTCGAAAACTGCCGTCTTGTCGGAAATACGGCATTTTCCAACAGGGTCAGGTTGGAAGGGGTTCTGACCTATTCAATGCCGGCTGATTTTTTCCGACAAGTCGTGAATTCTCGACTTGTCGGAATCCACATTGGTTGTCGGAAGCGTGGCCAAATCCGACAGGTTTTAGCCCCGTTTCCGTCAATGTCAATCCGACTTTAAAGAAAGTCGGATTGCCATTGTCGGGAACAATAGGAATTGAATATACCCCTTAGTTGCAATGCAACGCAACAAAACTGCTTTACGAGACTGCACTGATTAATTTGATATACTTGAATGTATATCGGTGTGCAAGTCTGAATCTATATATGATGCACAACAGAACTTGGAATGAAAAAAGCTGTGGACGCTGCATTGTAGCACTTTGTATACAGACTCAGGCTCAATTGCGCAGAAATATACAAGTGTCACATATAAAATCAGTATAGTCTTGTGAAGCGGTTTTGTGCATTGTTTTGCAACTAAGAGGCAAATTAGGGCAAAAAAGACCACATCCCAAGGAAAGTGTCTCGCCAGGAAGAGCTGTTTGGCACAACTTTGGCAAGTGTATGAGGACACATCTGTGTCTGTTATGTATTTATTCAAACCTCTCTTACTGAATCAGGAAACGTGTTTATTAATGAAGTAGGCTAGGGTAGTTTTTCTGGACTGCTGAGGCCCTGGATATTGCAAAGGAGGTTAACATATAGATAAAAAGTTTGGTAGGGTTCTTTTTTTTTTTTTTTTTTTAGCTCAAACTTGTTTGATAACTCCCAAGAAAAGTTGTTATGGGTCTATTTCTTAAGACTATCGCTAAATAAGCATTACTATATATTGCAACAAAAACTCAAATTAATTTTAGGGACTATTTCTCAAACGTCTCTGAATATCGTGGAATAAGATCCAAAAAGGTTGCATTGATAAATTGGAGAAAACCATAGTTCCCATTAAACAAAAATGAAGACTGGTAACCAAGTCCGCTTTCATATCTGCTGCCTTCAGCTTTTAGTAAATATTAGTGATACCAAGTGGAGGGGTGTTAATAAATAGTCCTCTTAGGGGGGTATCCAATTAGATGCTGTAAAACATAGCACTTTTTCCCTAGATACTGTGTGTAATTGCGGCTCTATCTGCATCCGAAATGTCACATTACATTGTTTTCCTGGAAAACACTGAAGCATAGCATTTTGTATGCAAATACAGTCGCAGTCACACACAGAATATAGGCATGCTGCAAAGCATTTAAATCAGTGAAGCTGCTTGTGCATCCTATTACATTACTTTGTGTCTAAGATGCATTTTTGCGGGGGGAAAAAATCCAAAAAGACACTCGGCGCTACCAAGTCACATGGCACTCAAGCTTTATGTGTAACACAACTTGTAGTGCACAGAAGAAAAGATGTAAGAGTACACATTTATATGTGGCTGGTTTGGTACCTCTATCTGAAACATCACACTCACACTTCTACTCTTCAGTATGAATTCTAAGCAAGTCTGTGGAGTAGTAGCTACCTTATTCCCATCTTGCCAAGTAACATAACACATCAGCTCATCATCATAAGGCACGCTTTGCCTGTTTGAAGTGTCCTGATCAAACAAGTTATTGAATTTCTTCTAAATAGTTTATTTCATCCGTTACAACTAAAAGTTACGTTTCCTAAAAGAACCACTCTATCTCAATGAAAGGAAAAACATTTTTCGGTGCCTTTATATACCGGAAATGAAACTTTCTGTAGTAAAAAACTGACAATGTTTTTTCCAGCATGTGTTGCAGCTGCAATATTTCTTTACATACACAGTGACTGGATGAAAAAAATGTGAGCGTAAGTTGATTTTTAACATTATGTCCCATGGCAATTAGGCCAGGGAACACTTATCAAAGCAATTTCAAATCAAAATAGTTTGTAGCAGCTAATTACACAGCCAGGGCCGTATGCTGAAGGCATTTACAGTCCTGCTGCTGTGATTAAAAATATCAGCTATTACATCTGCAGAGAAATGGATAAAGTGGGCTCTTTACAAATTGTTATGGAGCAATTTGCGCACAGTTAGTCCTTTGTTTAATCGAGAAATCTGCCCAAACCTTTGATTGTGCGCTTATTTCCCTACGGCTGAAAATGAAGGTTATTTCATTATGACTTATGGGAGCAGTAATCTACTGTATCTAATATGTTGTTGAATTATTGCACACCAAGTTAAACATTAGAGTGCAGAGTGTAGAAGCTGGCTCCCAGCAGGGATTGCTTTACTCAGAGTTGCAAGTGCAGACACAGCGACTATCAGGTAACTAAATGTATTTACTTTTTGGTTAAATCATATTCAGCAAAATTGTATTTCAATATATCAGCAATAAACAGCATGCTATTCCATTCTTGGAATCCTACTGGACAAACTGATCATTTATTGCACAGATGTGCATCCAGATTCACTTGAATACCTTAACAGCAGTATACTGATGATTCAATATTTAAATATATAACACATGCAATGTATGCTTATGCCGGGTGTGATTCAGGAGGCTGGCGGTTACCGACACTGGAATGCCAACAGGGGACGGGGTAAATATTTTGTATTTTGTACAAGAACAGAATCTGACACAGGGGCGTAAATACAGCAGACAATGGAAAGTGGTTGCTGTGACTGGGGCACCCAGACCTCCTCCGTTGCTCCAGTTTCTGCTTTATGTGCCCCAGATCACAAATAAGCAGGGAGTCCAGGCAGGGCCGGTTCTACACCTTGTGGCGCCCAGTGCGAAAGTTTCCACTGGCGCCCCATGCGGCAAAACAGTTAGTGCGCGACGGAGGCGCACGTAAAAAAATTGGGGCGTGGCTGCATAGGGGAGTGGCCACAGTTATGCCCCCAGATTTGCCCCAAGTAGTTGTGCCCCCCAGTTGATTTGCCCCCAGTAGATTTGCCCCCTGTAGCTGTGCCCCCAGTAGCTGTGCCCCCTGTAGCTATGCCCCCAGTAGATTTGCCCCAGTAGTTGTGCCCCCTGTAGCTATGTCCCCAGTAGATTTGCCCCAGTAGTTGTGCCTCCTGTTGCTTTGCCCCAGTAGTTGTGCCCTCTGTTGCTGTGCCCCCTGTTGCTGTGCCCCCAGTAGTTGTGCCCCCTGTTGCTTTGTCCCCAGTAGTCGTGCCCTCTCTTGCTGTGCCCCCAGTAGCTATGCCCCCAGTAGATTTGCCCCAGAAGGTGTGCCCCCTGTTGCTTTGCCCTCAGTAGTTGTGCCCCCTGTTGCTTTGCCCCAGTAGTTGTGCTCCCTGTCGCTGTGCCCCTTAGTAGCCGCTTACAAACACACACAAAAAGAAAAAAACAATACCACTGACCCGCTCCTGCTTCCCAGCCGCTGCTGCTGCTGCTCCGTCTGGTCTCCCGTGGCTCCTCTCTATGGGAGAGACGTCATGACGTCTCTCCCACAGCAGCGCCGCACAGACACTAGAGGTCAATAATGACCTCTAGTGTCTGTCACTGGAGCCGGCTGCAGTGGACGCCCACACAGCCCACGGCGTCTGCTGCAGCCGGGGAGCGGGGTGCGGGTAGGCGGCAGTGCCTGCGGGATGACTGCGGCCGCGCCCCCAGGCCGCAGCGTCCCAGGCGCAGGCACTGCTTGTCCGCACCAAGAACCGCTCCTGAGTCCAGGGGGACATGTGCCGCGGTCTTCCTTCTCACAAGACACCCATCCTGGAGGTCCAATGCAGTCTAGGGACGTATCTCTAGCAAGGAAACAACACCCATGTACATAAAAGGGACAGGGCACAGGCTGTAGTGAATGGCCCCTTCATCCTTTGTTGGCACTTCCCTCTCACACACACAGGACCAGCTGCCTGTGCTGTTGCTAAAAAGAAAGCAAAAGCAGTAGACCATGATCAGCAACAGGTAGTGTTTGTGTGCTGTGGTGTTGCTAGTTAATTTGCAGAGAGTGTGTGTATGTCTGGGTGCTGCTATAGTGCTGGAATTGAATACGGGGGATGGAGGTAATGTGTGGTAGTGCTGCTGGGGTGTTGGAAGTGAACACGGGGAGGAGGGATGTCTGGGTGCTGCTGTGGTGTTGGCAGTGAAGGCAGGGTGATGTATGATTGGGTGCTGCTGGGGTGTTGGTAGTGGAGGCAGGGGGATATATGACTGAGTGACAATCACGATCTTAGCGCAGCGATTCTCCAAATACGCCAATCTGAGAACGCTGCCCTGTGACACTGTATTGATTACCTCAGCGTGTGGTAAATCCATGCGGTAAACTGCCACCTACAGAATTACTAGCTGCTGCGTCTACCAGGCCAAGCGACTTTTAGAGACCATGCCCAGGGAGAGCTTCTGCTCTCACCCGCACACAAAGTTATTAATACGTAAAAATTAGGTAACCTGACCTCTCTCGAGGCATTGAGTTGGAAAACACAGGTAACAGAAATTTTAAGAATTAAGAAAGATTAAGCATCTTTAATCCAAGTATAAACTTCAAAGCTTATTGTTACAGAAAAAAGAAAGTTACAAGAATATAATAGTTGTAAATAGTCACACACATAAATAAAATTTCAAATAAAATAAAGAAATAGGGAAATAAACAAACCAAACAAATCCAGTCTCTTTGGATTCAATAATAATGGGATGAGGCCTTCCCGTTGACTTATGGATCATCTGTTATCCTTTGATAGCCTCATGCAGAATGAACCCTGAACAAATGTGGGAAAGGGACAGTGTGTGTTTGAGTGCTTCTGGACATGGGGTGTTAATAGTGAAAGTGAGTGGGGGCAAGGGCACCAACAACTATCTTGCCTCCTAGTATGAACTTACACCCATTATCGGACACGTTGCAATATGTAACAAACTTTATCAACCTTTAACAAGAACAACAATCATCTGGAACAATAGAGTAATCAGGGATAAACCAGGGTAATGTAGATACACCATCGCAATCAATAAAAGCAAGAACAAGATGCACTAAAATACAGTATTTGTGATTTCTCCATTACTGATTAGATTTACCCTTGCTAGCAATATTGTCATTATTGGAGTTTATTTTTTATAATAACTGTTCAATAATAATTCAGGCAAACTTATTCTCCAAAAGAACTTTTTAAAATATATTTAACCTGTTGCCTACACATTTAGTGGCAGCAGTTATTTTATCGATATTGCAAATATTGTTGGAAATATATTCATTAACAATTATTTATATAGTTTAAGGGGAGATGTGGGCGCTCAGAGGGGATAGTAAATCAGTTGCTGCTGGTTTTGTAAAATAAGTATTATTTATTAGTGGAAGATTTACTCACAAATGGACATAAAATGGCTAAATGCCTTAAAAACTAAACAATTATAATCACATAAAAAGCAATATTTTTCTTTTTTAGAATCATAAGACCATTGCATATAATTATAAGAACAAATAGCTGTGTCCAGGGCCTCAATATACTAGGTGGGTACCCATCCTGTAATTATTTGATTAACTTGCATGCAAAAAAGCTGGTTAGTAATTGTACTCAGTGTTAGTACGTATGATCCAGATTGCACTTTATATAATGGATGCTGTGCAATGTTAAAAAAGCTGGTTACTGTTTCATCATGCCGCTGATGTTAGTGCGAGTCAGAGTTAGGCTGTAATGGATATGCCGATCCTGCGGCTGTCTCTCTAAAAACCAGCTGGTTTTAGTGACTCACTGTTAGGCTGGCTTCGCGCACTGCGGCGGCTCTTCTCAGCGGTGCCTGGTGTCCCGTATTGTCCCTGTGTACCACGCTTGAGCAGAAGCGGAGACCAGGTTGCACGTGTGAGGGATCCTGGATAGCAGGGGACGCTGTGCTGCCGCAATGTGTGGCTTCCGGGTTCGGTGCTTCCGGCTTCCGGTTGCGGTCCACCTGCGTTCCACAGTCGTAATAGGTCACCTGACGCGTTTCTCCGCCTCTCAAGTGGGCGGTTTCCTCAGGAAACCGCCCACTTGAGAGGCGGAGAAACGCGTCAGGTGACCTATTACGACTGTGGAACGCAGGTGGACCGCAACCGGAAGCCGGAAGCACCGAACCCGGAAGCCACACATTGCGGCAGCACAGCGTCCCCTGCTATCCAGGATCCCTCACACGTGCAACCTGGTCTCCGCTTCTGCTCAAGCGTGGTACACAGGGACAGTACGGGACACCAGGCACCGCTGAGAAGAGCCGCCGCAGTGCGCGAAGCCAGCCTAACAGTGAGTCACTAAAACCAGCTGGTTTTTAGAGAGACAGCCGCAGGATCGGCATATCCATTACAGCCTAACTCTGACTCGCACTAACATCAGCGGCATGATGAAACAGTAACCAGCTTTTTTAACATTGCACAGCATCCATTATATAAAGTGCAATCTGGATCATACGTACTAACACTGAGTACAATTACTAACCAGCTTTTTTGCATGCAAGTTAATCAAATAATTACAGGATGGGTACCCACCTAGTATATTGAGGCCCTGGACACAGCTATTTGTTCTTATAATTATATGCAATGGTCTTATGATTCTAAAAAAGAAAAATATTGCTTTTTATGTGATTATAATTGTTTAGTTTTTAAGGCATTTAGCCATTTTATGTCCATTTGTGAGTAAATCTTCCACTAATAAATAATACTTATTTTACAAAACCAGCAGCAACTGATTTACTATCCCCTCTGAGCGCCCACATCTCCCCTTAAATTTGTTTGCTTCTCTGTGCGGTGGACAGCCAGGTCCATCATTGTGGGCAGCTAGAAGGGTGAGAGTTACTTAGTGCAGAATATTTATTATTTCTGCTAAAAAAGACTAATTAATTTATCCGAGTCTGTGGGCAAATACATTGTTAATCAGCGCCCACTGTTGTCATATAGACATTCTTTATTCACAATTATTTATATAGTGCCTACATACTACAAAGTGCTTTAAAGAGATTATTTAATTAATATCAGTTCCTGGCTACTGGCTTTATAATCTATGGGGGATATGTACTGCAGCTAGCCTTCTAAAGAGTGGAGAAGTGTCCAAGTGGAGAAAATAGGTAAATCCTTTTCTTTGAATCCATAGGGAGCACTGGAGTACTCTTGGGATATGGACGGTTTCACTTCTCCACTTTTTAGAAGACATGATACATTTTTACCTAGACTTTCCTATCTTCCTTACCAAGTGGACACACACAATAGTGTTATTTTTGTATCCCCCTATATTCCTTACCAAGTGGACAAACACAGTAGTGTTATTTGTCAGGAGCCTATTAACTTAGCATTATGCCCTTGCAGTGTGGGTAGAAACTAGACACCAGACGGAAACACACACAAAAACAGGGGGTACGTACAAACTCAGCACATATACATACATAGGTTGAAACTGAACTCATTATCCATGCACTGTTTGGCAGCAATGTTAACAACTGTGCCCCCATACTGTCTAAAATGCAGCCAACTAATGTATCAGAATCCATTCACAGCACTGCTACCCAAACTGCCAAAACAATATTATTAATTTCCATTTAACTGTTCATATATTCATAAAATGACTCTGTATTAGTAACAGACTCACATTAGTTACCTGAGTGGGAGCTGCTCAACTAAAGTAACATCATCTTCAGATGACTGTAATAGCAGACTAGTAAAAGAAACACGCTTCCCTTTATCAAACATTAACTTGTGCAGAAAGGAATGATGGAACATAGGTGTACATTTTTATGCCGAACAATATTTTCAGTATTTAATGTTTCAGTATAAGTATCATGTACTGTAATTTTATGGCTGCAAACTCACATAGTAATGAATCTAGACTTCAGGCTAATAACATTTTAGAGCAGTGGTTCCCAAACTCTGTCCTCAAGGTCAGAGGCGTATCTAGGGTAGGGCGAGTGGGGCACGTGCCCTGGGCGCCTTGGCAGGCCCAGGAGAGGGGGGCGCCGCCGGCGGCCAGGGCATCAAGCCCCACTCGCCCCCGTCACGCCGAAAGCCGAAATGTGAGGGGAGGAGAGCGCACCGTCTCTCCCTCCCCTCACCGCCGCTGAAAGCCCTAGCAGCGCTGCCAGCAGCACTGCTGTGTCCGGCCTCCGGCGGCGTTAGCCAATCAGAGCTTGCGGACTGGCTCCTGATTGACTGCCGGTCCGCGAGCTCTGATTGGCTAGCGAACCGGCGCCACACAGCCGCCGGAGACCTGTCCTGGAGCGGTGAGGGGAAGGAGAGGCGCTCTCCTCCCCTCACATAGAACAAGTAGCGCCGGTGACTCTGTAAGTGACCGGGGGGGAAGAGGGGGGGGCAGAGAGAGAGCACAGTACCTGGCACAGTGGGGCATGTAACTGGCACAGTGGGGCATGTATCAGGCACAGTGTGGGGCATGTATTTGGCACAGTGAGGTATGTAACTGGCACAGTGGGGCATGTATCTGGCACAGTGGGGCATGTATCCGGAACTGTGGGGCAATGTAACTGGCACTGTGGGGTATGTATCCGGCACTGTGGGGCATTGTATCTGGCACTGGGGGGCAATGTAACTGGCACTGTGGGGCATTGTATCTGGCACTGTGGGGCAATGCAAATGGCACTATGGGGCATGTATCTGGCCCTGTGGGGCATGTATCCGGCACTGTGGGGCATTGTATCTGGCACTGTGGGGCAATGTAACTGGCACTGTGGGGCATTGTATCTGGCACTGTGGGGCAATGTAACTGGCACTGTGGGGCATGTATCCGGCACTGTGGGGCATTGTATCTGGCACTGTGGGGCAATGTAACTGGCACTATGGGGCATGTATCCGACACTGTGGGGCATTGTATCTGGCACTGGGGGGCAATGCAATTGGCACTGTGGGGCATGTATCCGGCACTGTGGGGCATTGTATCTGGCACTGTGGGGCAATGTAACTGGCACTGTGGGGCAATGTAACTGGCACTGTGGGGCATTGTATCTGGCACTGTGGGGCAATGTAACTGGCACTGTGGGGCATGTATCCGTCACTGTGGGGCATTGTATCTGGCACTGTGGGGCAATGTAACTGGCACTGTGGGGGATTGTATCTGGCACTGGGGATCAATGTAACTGGCACTGTGGGGCATTGTATCTGGCACTGTGGGGCAATGTAACTGGCACTGTGGGGCATTGTATCTGGCACTGTGGGGCATTGTATCTGGCATTGTGGGGCAATGTAACTGGCACTGTGGGGCATTGTATCTGGCACTGTGGGGCAATGCAACTGGCACTGTGGGGCATGTATCTGGCACTGTGGGGCATGTATCCGGCACTGTGGGGCATTGTATCTGGCACTGTGGGGCAATGTAACTGGCACTGTGGGGCATTGTATCTGGCACTGTGGGGCAATGTAACTGGCACTGTGGGGCATGTATCCGGCACTGTGGGGCATTGTATCTGGCACTGTGGGGCAATGTAACTGGCACTATGGGGCATGTATCCGACACTGTGGGGCATTGTATCTGGCACTGGGGGGCAATGCAATTGGCACTGTGGGGCATGTATCCGGCACTGTGGGGCATTGTATCTGGCACTGTGGGGCAATGTAACTGGCACTGTGGGGCAATGTAACTGGCACTGTGGGGCATTGTATCTGGCACTGTGGGGCAATGTAACTGGCACTGTGGGGCATGTATCCGTCACTGTGGGGCATTGTATCTGGCACTGTGGGGCAATGTAACTGGCACTGTGGGGCATTGTATCTGGCACTGGGGGTCAATGTAACTGGCACTGTGGGGCATTGTATCTGGCACTGTGGGGCAATGTAACTGGCACTGTGGGGCATTGTACCTGGCACTGTGGGGCATTGTATCTGGCATTGTGGGGCAATGTAACTGGCACTGTGGGGCATGTATCTGGCACTGGGGGGCAATGCAATTGGCACTGTGGGGCATGTATCCGGCACTGTGGGGCATTGTATCTGGCACTGTGGGGCAATGTAACTGGCACTGTGGGGCAATGTAACTGGCACTGTGGGGCATTGTATCTGGCACTGTGGGGCAATGTAACTGGCACTGTGGGGCATGTATCCGTCACTGTGGGGCATTGTATCTGGCACTGTGGGGCAATGTAACTGGCACTGTGGGGGATTGTATCTGGCACTGGGGGTCAATGTAACTGGCACTGTGGGGCATTGTATCTGGCACTGTGGGGCAATGTAACTGGCACTGTGGGGCATTGTATCTGGCACTGTGGGGCATTGTATCTGGCATTGTGGGGCAATGTAACTGGCACTGTGGGGCATTGTATCTGGCACTGTGGGGCAATGCAACTGGCACTGTGGGGCATGTATCTGGCACTGTGGGGCATGTATCCGGCACTGTGGGGCATTGTATCTGGCACTGTGGGGCAATGTAACTGGCACTGTGGGGCATTGTATCTGGCACTGTGGGGCAATGTAACTGGCACTGTGGGGCATGTATCCGGCACTGTGGGGCATTGTATCTGGCACTGTGGGGCAATGTAACTGGCACTATGGGGCATGTATCCGACACTGTGGGGCATTGTATCTGGCACTGGGGGGCAATGCAATTGGCACTGTGGGGCATGTATCCGGCACTGTGGGGCATTGTATTTGGCACTGTGGGGCAATGTAACTGGCACTGTGGGGCAATGTAACTGGCACTGTGGGGCATTGTATCTGGCACTGTGGGGCAATGTAACTGGCACTGTGGGGCATGTATCCGTCACTGTGGGGCATTGTATCTGGCACTGTGGGGCAATGTAACTGGCACTGTGGGGCATTGTATCTGGCACTGGGGGTCAATGTAACTGGCACTGTGGGGCATTGTATCTGGCACTGTGGGGCAATGTAACTGGCACTGTGGGGCATTGTATCTGGCACTGTGGGGCATTGTATCTGGCATTGTGGGGCAATGTAACTGGCACTGTGGGGCATGTATCCGGCACTGTGGGGCATTGTATCTGGCACTGGGGGGCAATGTAACTGGCACTGTGGGGCATTGTATCTGGCACTGTGGGGCATGTATCTGGCACTGTGGGGCATGTATCCGGCACTGTGGGGCATTGTATCTGGCACTGTGGGGCAATGTAACTGGCACTGTGGGGCATTGTATCTGGCACTGTGGGGCAATGTAACTGGCACTGTGGGGCATTGTAACTGGCACTGTGTGGCATTGTATCTGGCACTGTGGGGCAATGTAACTGGCACTGTGGGGCATTGTATCTGGCACTGGGGGGCAATGTAACTGGCACTGTGGGCATTGTATCTGGCACTGTGGGGCAATGTAATTGGCACTGTGGGGCATTGTATCTGGCACTGTGGGGCATTGTATCTGGCACTGTGGGGCAATGTAACTGGCACTGTGGGGCATGTATCCGGCACTGTGGGGCATTGTATCTGGCACTGGGGGGCAATGTAACTGGCACTGTGGGGCATTGTATCTGGCACTGTGGGGCAATGTAACTGGCACGGTGGGGCATTGTATCTGGCACTGTGGGGCATTGTATCTGGCACTGTGGGGCAATGTAACTGGCACTGTGGGCCATTTTCAGTAGCCACACCCCTTCTGGAGCGTGACCACACCCCTTCTGGTGTGTGGCCACGCCTATTTTTTCGGCACGCGCGCCTTAGGCGCACGCACATGCTTCTTTTGCTATGTTTTTGTTTTGTTTTTTTTTGGGGGGGCGCTATTTTACATCTTGCCCTGGGCTCCAAAAACCCTAGCTACGCCTCTGCTCAAGGTACCCTAACAGTCCAGGCTTTAAGGATCTCCAAGGCTGAGCACAGATGGTTAAATCAAACTGACCGAGGTACTAATTAAGTCACCTGTGCCCAAGCATGGTTATCCTTAAGGCCTGGAGTGTTAGAGTGCCTTGAGGACTGAGTTTGGGAACCTCTGTCTTAGAACATTTCAAATAAATACTACATGTGCTCCAACTATAATGTTTATGCTGTACTAGGTATTCCTAGTAAAGCCATATTTTTTTACTACATCAAATATTTAGCTTCAAATAATAAATTTCCCAGAATGTCACTGGTAATCAATTATCAAGAAGACAGAATATGTTTCTACAAGGTTATATGTATTTCCCACTTAATAAATATAGGGGTGGCTTTTATAGCCCAAAAAACCATCATGGCATGCATACTCTGATTTCTGCCTGATATATGCCTTTATGGCAGCATTATTCTAAGCCAGTGGTCTCCAAAAACAGTCCTCAAGGCAAACAGTCCAGGTTTGAGGGAATATCATTGCTTCCACAAGTGACTTACTGTAATTAGTACCTTATTCATTTTGATTAAACCATATATGTGCAATCATGGATTTCCTTAAAACCTGGAATGTTAGGGCCGAGTTTGGAAACCACTGTTCTAAGCAATGACTACAACTATTACACATTAGTACACATTAGTACAAGAACAAACCCTAAAATAAATATGTGGCAATAACTGCCATCCCTATCAATATTGTATCAATACAACATACAACGATTTCACTGCATTAATTATCATATAATAATTTAATTTTGGAAATATTATTATTTTTTAAATAATAAATAAGTGACTTCCGGTTCCGGCTTCATGGAGACCTGAGCTCCGTTCTGAGCTCCGTCCCCCGCTCCTCTACAGACATCGTTTACTAGGCTTCTAAAGCCTCGTTTGACCCCCGGAGCCAGCCCGCAGTGCACCTACTCCTCCCGCCGCTCACATGGACCGCTTTCTAGCGCCGCTGGCGCCGAAGCCCCAGCCGGACCAGCAGCAGCAACAGCCGCAGCCTCCACGTCAGGAGAAGCGGCGGGCTGCGGGGACCATGCAGGCAGACTCTGCCGTGGAGAGCGCTCCCCCCCTGCACAAGAAAGCCGCGGCCGAGGGACCCGCATCTGGGGGACACGTGAGTGTGGGCTGCGATGCCCCTGTGACTTATGCTGAGGTGGTGGCGGCCATTACAGCCACTATGACTCCCCTACTATCTAAAGCAGTGGCTGATATCACCAGTCAGCTGCAACATTTGGCACACAGGGTTTCTACAACAGAACAACAGCTCAGTGTACCCTCCCATGATATAGGAGATTTACAGCACACTGTGAAGCGCCTCACTAATGATTCCTATCAGCTGTGGAATAAGATCGACGACATTGAGAACAGATCGCGTCGAAATAATATTAGGCTGGTCGGCCTCCCTGAGTCTATTAAGGGGCCCGCATTGGCCCATTTTGTCCGCAACACTCTACCCTCGCTCTTAGGCAAAGAGGCGGTTTGCCAGGACATGGTTATAGAAAGGGTCCATAGGGTGGGCCCGACACCGACCCCTAACAGGCAGAGACCCCGCGTTACCCTGTTCCGCTGCTTAAATTATCTACACAAGATGGAGATATGGTCGGCCTCTCGTAAAGCTAAATCTTTGTCGTGGGAAGGACATAAGCTCCATATTTTTCAAGACTACTCCGCTGAGTTATCACAGGCCAGGAAATCCTTTTCCCCTGTGTGTTCCCGATTAGTCGCTGAAGGGCGCAAATTTGGCCTACTGTACTCAGCCAGGCTTCGCATTTATGATGGGACTTCATTTAAGGACTTCTCCACCCCACCTGATGCTTTGGCCTACCTCCAGGAGTTGTCCCAGGCCAAGGATGCAGACATCTCTGATTCCACAAAATGAGGGAGTGTGCTCCATGCTCCATGTTCTAAATTGCCTCATTACGTTATTCCTGCCATGCATGTTTTCATGTCTGAATAGTGTTTTCTAAATTTATAACGCTGCCTTTTTTCCTCTTCTTTTTCACATTTTATGGCTCATTCTCTGTATACTGCATGTTATTTTAAGGTCCTTTTGCGCAATGCGCTGCTGGGACCTCCGGGGTCCAGTTATACAGTCATACTTTGCTGCATTTTGAGGACCGGGGACGGATATGCCCCTCCTTGCTGGATGTACATCCTTTTTGTTCAGTTATTATGTGCACATTTGCTCGGAAGTTTGGCTTCAAATGCTAACGTTTGTATGCCTCTTTTCATCTGTGCTCCCTTTTCCCCCTCCCGTATACTCCCTCCCTCCCTTCCTATGTGGTGTCCTCCTCCTACTCCTTTGAGCGCTGTCCTGTACTGTCTAAATGGGTCAGTTTTACTGATGTCCTTTGACATCCTTGTACTGAAAGTTCCCCTTGTTATACTTTTATGTTTTAAACCAATGTTTCTTTTTTTCCCTGTTTCCTCGGGGGATGCCTAGTCTACGCTATGCAACCTGGAACGTTGGAGGGATTAACTCTCCGGCGAAACGCAGGAAAATTCTGATTTTCTTACAAAAATCTGGCGTGGATGTGGCATTCCTCCAGGAAACTCATTTGACTCCTTCTGAGTCTGCGAAACTGGGAATGTTGGGCTGGTCTGTATTGGCATCTTCCACCTACAGCTCCAAGGCACGTGGAGTAGCTATCCTGGTAAAACGCTCATTGGCCTATGAAATTCACAGCGCCGTTACTGACGATACAGGTAGATATGTGGTGGTCTCAGTGGATATGCTGTGCAAGAGGCTCACACTGGCTAATGTATATATTCCCCCTCCCTATTCTAAGTCATACTTCCAGCGCTCGATTACCCTTCTGACCCCCTTCATGGGAGACAATTTGATTATTGGCGGAGATTTTAACCTGATTTCTTCCTCCCTACTTGATAGATCGAATACGCGAGGGACCCCCCCTCCACTTCCTAAAGTAGGCATCCCCCTCCTCACATCCACTCTACAGGTTATCGACCTGTGGCGAGCCCTGTATCCAACGGAGCGAGAATACACCTGTCTCTCGGCGGCGCACGGCTCTCTCTCCCGCATTGATTATTTCTTCATCTCTCATGCTCTTTTTCCTCAGGTAACGGACTGTTCTATTGCCCCCATCTCCCTGTCAGACCATGCTTTGATTTCTATGGATATCCACTTTCCTGACGACAGAGACTCGACTAGGTTATGGAAATTCCCCTCTAGATTTTGTCGCTCTTCTACTTTCAAGTCCTTCTTGGAAGCTACTTGGGATGATTATTGCACTACCAACTCTGAACATCTCCAGACGGATCCTTTTCTGTTCTGGATGTCGGCGAAAGCCGTTCTCAGAGGAGCGATTATGTCTTTCACTGCAGCTTCCAACAAGAAATTGTCAAAGCAATACCCGGGGCTCCAGGACGCTCACACTAAGGACTTTCAGGCGTACAAACAGGCACCTTCACCATTAAGCAGGAATATCTGCTCACTAAAACCCACTTTGATGAACACATTTCCGAAGTGGGGGATAGATACCTTTTTTCTGTCCACTACAAATTTCATAAATTCGGGAACAAGTCTGGCCGTTTACTCTCCAACTTGCTTCGAGGCACATTTTCACCTGCAGTGGTTCACCCCCTTCGCACACAACACGGCACACTGACTTCCACAAACAAGCAGATTGCTCACATCATGCAGTCTTACTTTTCCCAATTATACTCATCCACTCTTCCAAGCACCTTGCACCCATCCTCGCCAGCTTCGCATTCCCCAACATCTTGCTCTCATCCACCGCACTCTCCCACCACCACCCCTGACACTTATCCCACCACTCCTCTCTCCTGGGAAGCTCTGCCTTACCCTGCTCTCTCCGATAATATGGCTTCTCAACTTTTATCCCCGATCACTCTCGCTGAAGTCCGCTTAGCGATCAAACAGTTGAAACCTAACAAGGCCCCAGGCCCTGATGGCTATAATGGAGAGTTTTACAGACTCCTCTCTCACAAATTTGACTTCATCCTGGTAGACATTTTCAACTCCTTAATGCTAGCCAAGACCCCCCCCCGCTCCACTACAACTCGGCACTCCTCAAACTGCTCCCTAAACCGGGCAGAGATTTATCCCTCCCAGGCTCCTACCGACCAATATCTTTGTTAAACTTGGATTATAAATTGTTCACCAAGATATTGGCCGATCGCCTGAAACTCATACTTCCCCACATCATCCACCCTGACCAGACGGGCTTTATTGCAGGTAGACACTCGGCGGTCAATGTGAGGAAGGTGATAGCGGCTTTACACTCCTGCCAGGGTAGCTTGCCCTCTTCGGAGTATGCCATCATATCATTGGACGCGGAAAAGGCCTTCGACCTTGTCGAATGGCCACACCTATACACAACCTTGAAACGTTTTAACTTTCCTGACGCGTTCATTCAGGCTATCCGCGCATTATATTCGTCCCCGGCCACTCAAATTTCTTGCAATGGTTTTCTTTCCGACCCCTTTTACATAGAAAAAGGCACTAGACAGGGCTGCCCACTCTCCCCCCTCCTTTTTGCCATCGCCCTAGAACCTCTAGCTTTAGCCCTCAGACTTTCCTCTTCCTTCACTGGCATCTATATCGGTAACATTGAGCTTAAAGTCGCCCTATTCGCAGATGACATGCTGTTATTTGTCTCGAATCCTCTCACGTCAGTCCCGGAAATCCTGCGTTTGATTTCGGACTTTGGTGAGACGGCTGGTTATAAGATCAATGTCACAAAATCAGAACTGCTTCCTATACACATTCCCCCTTCCTCACTGTCCTCACTTACACAGACATCACCCTTCACGATCACTCAGTCACACTTTAAATACCTAGGGGTAAACATTCCACGAGATATTTCACGGATCTATGAGCTAAATTTTTCCTCGGCCATTAAGGCTGTGCTTTCTAAATTGGATGGTTGGGCCACCCTACCGCTCTCCTTGTTAGGGAGGATTGCAGTTATCAAATCTGTGATTTTCCCCAAATTTTTTTTATATTATGCAATCTCTTCCAATCAGCCTCAGAGATGCGGATGGCGTCGCACTACGCAAGGCTATGACTCGATTTATATGGCATGGGAAGAAACCAAAAGTGGCCTTTGCTAAGCTTGTAATGGACAAGTCAATGGGTGGGTTTGGAGTCCCGGTCTTTCTTTCCTATTCTCTCACAATCTTTCTCCGATATGCTGCTGACTGGCTCTTAGGTAAAAGCACCTATACTGATTTAGCTCTTGACACGGACGCTTTTCGACCCTACTCCCCTTGTGCCCTTCTCCACGCCAAGAAAGCTGACATACCCTCTTCAATCCTGGAACACCCCTTATTTCGGGACACTTACTTTAGCTGGGTGAAACTACACAAGAAGCTTAAATCTGAACATACTGCTTCCTCTTATGTATCTCTTTGGGGTAACCCATCTCTTTCTCCTTCCCTTCACAATGCTCTCTTTGTTCGATGGCGGGAGAGGGGGCTGTGCGCTGCTTCCCAAGTATTTGACCCGGGTGGCCATATTGTTCAATTTGCAACGCTAAGAGACAGGTACTCCATTCCGTCCTCCCACTTCTTTATGTATCTCCAAGTGAGATATTATCTACTATCATTGCGCCTTAACTCTTTTCTCCCGACCCCCTCCTCCCCACTAGCCAAAGTTCTAAAGCGCTGGGAATCCCATCCCTACAAATTAAAACAAATTTACTCCCTCATCGTGAATATCCCCTCCAAGCCATTCATCCCCAGACTGGTTGCCTCCTGGCAAGCAGACATTCAGAGTGTGACCTCTTATGACCTTCTCTTAGACCATCACCACCGCACCATGTCAGTCCTAAGCTCTGCATATTTACAGGAGGTACACATTAAATCCATCCACAGAGCATACTTGCCCCCCTATGAACAGATTTCCATAGATTCTGTGATCCCTAATAGGTGCCTTAAATGTAAAGGGGCTAGAGCCTCTTTCTACCACTGCTTCTGGAGCTGTACCAGGGTTCAACGCTTCTGGAACAAATTGTTTGTGTTCATAAATACCCATTTTCATACGTCACTAAGACCTGACCCGCTGGCCTGTCTTTGCATTAATTTTTCCATTTAGAGCTCGGTGAGAGGGATTAACCTACTTTTCCCCATGCTAACCATGCCGTTTACCATCTCCAAAAAAGCAATTCTGAAACATTGGGTCGTCAGATCGACCCCCTCCTTAGCTGAAGTTCTAAAAACTATGTTACAATACTTGTATTTTGATCAGAGGTCCACTCTCCTTACGGGAGCCTCTGGCCTCGATGGGTTTTACAAAAAATGGGGTCCCTATATGGCTACCCTAGACCAGGCCACTCAATTCACGATAATTGCAGCCTTTGAAAATCCCCATTGGAAGTTGTCCAAATAACTTGGTTTCCTGTTTCCTGGTTTTTCCCCTCCTTTTTTCTCCTCGTCTCCCTCCTAGATACCATCTTCTTTATTTTTCTATACATATCTTCTTCATGCCTAGCCTGTCTCTCCTTTATAAAAATGCTATTAGTTTATCTCAACTGCAGTAATTTGATCAATGACTATGTATAATGATATATGGTTTTATGTTCATGACCCCAACCTTGTGTGATGATTCCTCCTTTGTTGGGCTGACAGCGCTATACCCTCTCTCTTTTCACCCCCCCCCCTCCTTTCTCCATCCTTGACCCCCCCCTCACTCTATCTCCCCCCCCCCCCGCGTTTGACTGTATTTTTCTCATTGCACATTGTTGTTTGACTTATGTATACCTACTCTGATTCATTTTTTGGTGCGTTCCCTATGTTCAGAGGGTCGCAATCTCTCGATACTGGTGTCATGTTGTCAAACGTATATTTCTTCTATTATGAAAAACCTCAATAAAAATCAGTTCTTTAAAAAAAAAAAAAAAATAAGTGGCATATAAACAGAAAGTCAAGGAAAAGGGAGTAGGGTACTTTTAGCCGAGCAATTCTGAAAAATTGCCTACAAGTCTGAGTCATATTATGTTATATTTGTACCTAAATACCATAAGTCTCAACATCATACTTTTAGACGTTTCATGTATGATTATGTTGTCATTTGGTATAAATCAAGAACAGGAGGACAATCTGCCAAAAACAGCAATACAAATTGACTAACCAGTTGTTGGCAACTTCTAGTGGCTCCATGTCGGGCACTGGACAGCTAATGCTCATGCTGTGGTTAGCACTATGAATGCCTGTGCTAAGGCGATGTAAGTATTTCCAGTCTTTCCAACGTGCACGAACACTTAAGGGACCAGAGCTGCAAAATGACGGATGACCCAATGATTGCATATTGTGTGTATGTGTATATATATATATATATAATATATCTGTGCAAAAGTTTTAGTCAGGTGTGGGAAAAATGCTGCAAAGTAAGAATGCTTTGAAAAATAGAATTGTTAATAGTTATTTTTATAAATTAGCAAGATGGATTTACTTTGTGACCAAAAGGAAAGGAAATTTTATTAATATCGCTAAGTCATTTGGAGTATTTCAAGTCTAACTAAACTTCCCAGAAATGGGTTATTTATATATTATTCATGTAACTCGATGTGAAGATTGCAAAAGTACTGTCAATATTTTATGTGTGTTTTAATAAATTTTGTGATAATATTCAGTATACTTCAGACATCATCTGTCAATTTCATATCTAAACTGATATACAGTATAGTACAATTCAATATTGGATGTGGTACAAGACGATTAATTAACAAAAAGCGTTCCTCAGGATCCCCCTTTTTTATATAATTCACTTTTGTCTCTTGCTGGCAGCGAGACTACACATGAGGACAGCTGCTTACACTATTACCTGATTATTATCTGCTAAAACAGGCTGTGTTAGCCCTTATTTGGAATTTGAAATCTCTCTCTCTCTATATATATATATATATATATATAACATACCTCCCAACATGACCCTCTCCAGGAGGGACAGAATGCTCTGTTCCTGGACTTCCCTCTTAATTGATGATTGCCATCACCTGTGCTGAAACACCTTTCTTATCCATTAACCCAGTGGTTCTCAAACTCGGGCCTCAGGATCCCACACGGTGCACGTTTGCAGGTAACCCAGCAGGTGCACAGGTGTATTATTTACTCACTGACACATTTTAAAAGGTCCGCAGGTGGAGCTAATTCTTTCACTTGTGATTCTGTGAGGAGACATGGAAAACATGCACTGTGTGGGGTCCTGAGGACCGAGTTTGAGAACCTATGCATTAACCTGTTCAAAACAGGTGTCTGCAATCATAAATTAAGAGGAAAGTCCAGAAGCAGAGCATTGGTGGTCATTCCGAGTTGTTCGCTCGTTGCCGTTTTTCGCAACACAGCGATTCGTTGGAAAATGTGCATGCGCATGGTACGCAGCGCGCATGCGTTAAGTTATTTAACACAAAACTTAGTAGATTTGCTGGTGTTCGTGCGGTGCTTTTCAGTTGCACTGCAGATCGGTGAGTGATTGACAGGAAAGGGGCGTTTCTGGGAGGTAACTGAGCGTTTTCAGGGAGTGTGCTAAAAAAACGCAGGAGTGCCAGGGAAAAAAAGCAGGAGTGGCTGGAGAAACGGGGGAGTGGCAGGCTGAACGCAGGGCGTGTTTTTGACGTCAAACCAGGAACTAAACGGACTGAGCTGATCGCAATCTGGAGCTACTCAGAAACTGCAGGGAATTATTTAGTAGCAGTTCTGCTAATCTTTCGTTCGCTATTCTGTTAAGCTAAGATACACTCCCAGCATTTGCAATGCTGCTAAAAGCAGCTAGCGAGCGAACAACTCAGAAATGACCACCCTTGTGTCCCTCCTGGAGAGGGTCATGTTGGGAGGTATGATATAGTACTGTGCAAAAGTTTTAGTCAGGTGTGAAAAAATTATGCAAAGTAAGAATGCTTTAAAAAAATTAATTGTTGATAGTTTATTTTGATAAATTAACAAAATGCAAAGTGAATGAACAGAAGGGAAATTTAAATCATATTAATATTTGGTGACATACACTTGCACAGTTTTTGAAGGAACTCGGCAAGGAGGTTTTTCCAAACATCTTGGAGGAGAACTAACCACAGATCTACTGTGGCCTTATACTTTACGGAACACCAATTACTGATCCCAGTTAGCTATTGGTTCCACTTAAATTTACATTGCCACCTACTAAAAAATGTTTCAGGATTCAGGGCTAGATGCAACATCGCTTGGAGATGGAAAGTGATAAACTAGCAGCCAACTAGCTCCTAACTGACATTTTTCAAACAGGGCCTGTGACATGGCAGCTAGGACCTGATTGGCTGGTACTTTTTCTCTCCACATTTTATCACTTTCCAAGCGATGATGCATCTAGCCCAAGTTTCATATTGTAATATAGGTTACACTTTCTGCATAACTTACACCTTGTCACCTACTGATTGGCCCTTGATTGCAGCTTGTAGCACTTACATAAGGGTTTTCATATACTGACAGAATGCTTGTTATAGAGATCAATAATCTGTGTGATTAGACTTTGTCACGCAGCAGCTACAATGCAGTGAGGACATCCTGATGCTGCCACATGGTTCTTTTCAACTTAATCTTCATTCTTCTAGACAGGACTTCAATGTGGTGCTTTATGCTGCATCAATATAACATACCATTACACTGTAACTATGGCTGTAGCATATGTAAATATGATTTTGTTTTTCTTAACAGTATTTATATAGCACACACATAATTCTACAGCGTATGTGCTTTATTTCCATGTTATTTACCATTTAGAGCCCTTTCTTTCCTCTTATGTTAGCATTCAATTGCAGTAATAAATTACATATCTGATGTTCTGCACTTTATGCTATATGTCTCCAATACGAAACCATTTTGTCCCTTCTTTTTACACAGGCAATGAATCATAACCAAAATGAAACAAACAAACAAACAATCTAGACTGCTGAAATCCAAATTCATCTGAAGATTTGTACCAAGGTCCCCGGCGAGGTATGCAGACAAAACCTCTCTATGTTGACCTCAAAAAAGGATTAATCCTCAAGGACTGTTGCAATAAGACCTTAAAAGGTAGAACAGCAGAAGTCTATCACCAAGGGAAAGCACAACGTCCTCCCAGAAGTCTTGCCTAGCATACTGTACATCAAAGCAAACTGGGACCTGATAGCAGGATTCTGCGCGAATCCCTTATCTCAGAGCAAGCGGATGCTTCTCCTCTGATTGTCTTGAACTGCCACCTGTCCCGGCATCTTTGAAGGCGATGCTAAGCTTGTGATGGATCTGACCTCCTTGAGCTGGGATCCTTTTATGTCTTTCTTCATTTTCAGCTCAGTTACATTTTCTACCCTTGCAATACACAGTACATGAAACAAAGAGAGTTCTCCCTCTTGACTCATTTTGTCCCCAGCTATTTAGAAAGAGAGACAGCAAAAAACAATGCTACGGATTAGATTATACTCCACCCCACAATATGGGGCTGTACTCTCGAGACAAGCCTCTTATTTATAAGTTACAACTAGATATCTGCTGTGAGAAGAGGCTTTGCAAGCGGACTCCTATTAACTGAAAGCCAGAATATGAAAGCTGCATATCAGAGATAGCTTAAAAGCATAAAGCCTTATAATAAACATGTATAAAGCAGGACTGTGGTAAGGAAGCACAGCTCAGGAAAATGCTATTTGCTTTTCTAATCAGTAACCTTGTTTAACATTAGCCAGTTCCCCACAGAATCATACGCAGGGCTCAATATTCATACAATTGCTACATGTTGAAACCCACTTGGCTCTAAGCAGACATGTCGACTCCCAAGTCAATGTCTCTATAATAGCATCAGACATGGTGCTCAACACAATAATGTACACAATTTCTAGTCACATGATCAACCATTATCCAGTAGATCTAGCAATCTAATAGTTTACTATTGTGCCTGGCACAAGGACGTAACAATGACACAAACGTCAAAGTACCCCTCGCTACTTTATGGGATGTAACAAGAAATGTGTGCGGCTGTAGGCTCGGCACACTAAATTTACTAGCCTAGAGGAATACCTTCTCAAAAAGAGTACTCATAAATAAACAGTGGACACAACAGGTGTCTGGCCAATAGTGAATGTAAGAATAAAATGAATAGGGAACTCTTCAATTCTTACACAACTCAAAAACATAATTAATAGTACTAAATTAAACAATATGATTTAATATTGGCAATTTAGTAATCTTTAGGATTAAGGTAAAGGTGAATTATTAATTATTTATTTATAGGGGGTCTATTCATGAAGCAGTGAAAAGTGCTTCATGAATAGACCCCTATAAAAGGGCTACTTCTCCACTGGCTCACTTCTCCACTCTTTTCACTGCTTCATGAATTGACCTCTTAAAGCTGAGTTCCTACAAGCTTATCTCTGCTACGAAGCTTCCTCAAAATGTTCAGTGCTCAACAGTAATACCTCCTTTAGACATAAGCCTAAGACCAGTGACTTTTCACGTTAACGCACATAGACCCGGGTCTGGTTTATGTCTGAAAGGGTCTACCCGGGTTGATAGTCCCGAGTCCGCGACCCTGCTCTCTAGCAGGGTTTTTCCCAGGACTTGCAAATGACCCAGGTAACGCCTAAAGAAAATAATTGGCTGGGGAAAGTAGAGCTTGGAGATGATATCATCTCCACGCACCCACTGAATGCCGGAAGACCCATGTCACTGGAAGACCCGGGTCCGGTGTGAGGGGGACAACCCGGGATTAATCTGGGTTGTCACCAGTGGTGGCTCCAAAGTTGGGGCTGCAGTGCAGTCCAAAGTTGAAATAGGGGACCCCACACCAACTGCCAGTGAGTCCCAACTGGTGATATCTGGCAGTGTTTGAAGTGCAGTTGGTGTGGCGCTGCAGCCCCACCTCTAAAGCTTCTCCACTGGTCGTCACCCATGTATGAAAGGGCTAGCCCCGGCTTTAACCCGTTCTCTGTGTCCCGTCCCAAGCCATGTTGAAGCCGGGATTTTATGTCTATAAGTGATATTAGAACATTCATAGATTATCAACCATGATAAAATAAACTGAGTAATCAAGAAATCAGCAATACAGGAAATATATGGCCTAACGTATATTTCAAGTTGCTGTTTGGCCCTTTAATAATAAAACGGTAATTAATGGATGAGTTGGTTTGCAGTGGCATTGTGGAAAATGTAGCAGGGATGGAAGGAGAACCCTCCACAGAATAATAACACACAGCAAGATCTTTTACAGTCTCTTTTAGACTTGCTATTTTGTTCCTTAAAAGCAGTAAGTTGTCTTTTTCTTAGCTTACTATGTATAACAATGCTGTTCTACTATGGTAATAATACATGAACATAATGTGCCTGCAGCCGCCTTTGGGGCTGGATGGCCGCCTTGAAACCTTAGTGACATTTCAAAAAAGAAAAAGAGAAAAAAAGAAAAAGCAAGATAATAAATATTAACATTATTCTGACTTTTCAATTAAATTTTACATATGTTTTGACACAGATAAGAGTGGCTTTAATACAACCTTCTTTCTCAGCTTTGTGGTACAACCTTTAGAAAAATGTCCTTTTTAACCTCTTTCAAAGCATTAATAGCAATGTGTGTTTTTAGAGTTTGCTTTCAGCCTTCTTTACTTTCTTTAATCATATAAAAGTCTGGCGATATTGTAGATTATAAACTGCATGTGGTAGGCATTTTGTTACCCTGCGTAACAGCAGGTGACCCTTTCCTAATATCTACAGTGAAGAGAAACTGATTTTTGTTTAACCTTTTGTGCTCCACACTAACAAAATTCATCAACTCATTCAGTTTTCAGGGCCACAAAGGCCAGCCCCCTTTGCACTACTACTATATTTGCATGCATTTTCTGACATATCCTTTTCACAATCTATAATAGTCTCTGTAATGTCTGTTTAGCAGTTGCACATTAGAGCAGACCAGAACTCCCTCCCGTTCCCTCTCAGTGGCTGCTAAGTACAGAGGGCAGAGGAGGGGCCCCCGAGAGGATGGGGAACATGGTGCCAGGGCAGAGAGGAGGGGTCCCATGAAAGAGAGGAGACAAGATGGCAAGGCTGATAGGAGGTATCCCAAGAGAGAAAAAGGAGAGTGGAGAAGGTGGCAGGGTACAAATGAGGTGCCCCAGAAAAAAAACCAAGAAGAGGACAAGGTGCCAAGGCAGAGAGTAAGAATCCCAGGAGAAAAAGAGATAAATAGAGGAGAGGGGATAAAATGCTAGAGCAGTGGTTCTCAAACTTTTTTGAATCAAGGTATTCTAGAGTATCAGAATTATTTTCACGGCACCCCTAGGACAAAGGTTTTTCATTAAGAAATTTAGAAAGAAATATTAAATTAAGTAATTTGTATTTATATGTCATCCTTAGGTTCAATTGTGTGCTTTGTCCACATATGTTAGGATTGTCAGACACCAGAACTGGTTTTGCTTATTACATTGACAATAACTAATTTGATTTGGTCCTGAACCACCAACCCAGGCAACCCTGCAAGTGTCGCGAGGCACCCCAGGGTGCCAAGGCACACAGTTTGAGAACCACTGTGCTAGAGGATGAGTCCAAGCAGAAAAGGATAGGGAACAAGGTGGAGGGCAGAGAAGAGGGGTCCCACAAGAGAAAGATTAAAAAAAAACTGCAGCACAGTACGGACAAGACAACTAACAGGTCCAAAATACTAGTAATATGTTATAAGGGTAAGCACAAGGGGGATTACAGGTACCTAGAACTTCTCACCCCCAGGTTATCCTCTGACCACATTTACTGATGGATATATTCTTAACTGAAAATCAATCCTTGGTGTAATCAGTTGTCTTTAGACACCAATTAATAGCAGTCCACCTCTGTACAATTAGGGCAGTATCCTATTACAGGAGATAAAACATCGGTGCGAAGCACGCCCATTTTTTCACATTTTTTTTAGTGTTTAACCAATATTTTTTTACAGGTTATACAAAAAAACAGCTTTCCTCCTGAAAATAAAAATACTAAGGTTCACTGAAACCTGTGTGTTTTCGTAAGAAACAGTCCCATTTTTCCGAGGATTTGGTTTCGCCTGCCTGAGGCTGATCTACTAATACAGGGGTGGCCAACCAGTCAGAAACAAAGAGCCAAAAAATCTTATTAGGCATGTCAAAGAGCCGACATCAAGCCACAGGCGCACATGCAAAAATGGGGTGTGGACTTGTGCCTGCTAGGCCAGACCTCTGGTATAAAATACATTTAAAAAGCCAGATCCACATAAAATACATTTTTTAAAGCCAGATCCAACATAAAATACATTTAAAAAGCCACTTCCACATACCCTACTGTGTCACTTCAGTCAGCTACCTCATGTGTCACTCCTGCTAGCACACTCCTACAGTATGTCACTACAGCCAGCTCCCCCATGAGTCACTCCTGCCAGCATTCTCCTGTGTCACTCCTGCCAGGACCCTCATGTGTCACTACAGCCCCCCCCCCCCCCCCCCCCCCGAAAAATGCGCCTCGTGCCATTGCAGCAGCCCCTTATGTGTCCTCTGTTTGCCAGTGGGTGTCTCACCTCTAGTATCTGGCTCTGTCAGTTCTCAGTCTCCGTAGTGCTGCTACTGCCTGTCTGGCTGGAGTGCAGCAGTTTCAGGATCTGTTGTGGTCACGTGACTTCGAGTAACGGGAGCCACATTTGAATAAAGAGAGAGCCGCATGAGGCTCAAGAGCCACAGGTTGGCCACCACTGTACTAATATAACATGGCTTATCTGTAATAAAAACCTCAGAAAGGTGCAAGCAAAAATGAGCTAGGTTTTCCTCCCACAACTGCAGCTACTGTATGTGAATCTCCTTTGTATATGCACAGTATATGAACATTTTGTTGAAAGGCAAATTAGGAATCCTCATGTGTCTACCTCTGCTTTCAGAGATCTATTCTGTAGCCTAAGGAATAAAAGAATCCTTACGTAATAATAAATTATGTGTGATACCTTTTTCACACATAAACACCCGGCTTTAACCTGACCTAGACCCAGGACACTGTTCACACCAGTGACGTGCGGTCAGGGTAGGCACCTCAGTGGTTCACACATAGCTAAGACCTGGTTGATGCATGTGCACCATCCAAAAACCAGGTGTTTAGGCTATGGGGTCAATTCAATTAGCCGCGAAGGGTGGGATGTGCCGTTGTCGTGGAGTTACAAAGCCGGCAACGGAACCCGATCTCACACCCTTCGTGGGCTGATATTCGCCAAAATTACTCAGACCTCTATGGGGTGGTGAGCACTTTTGTTCGTATCCGTGACAATGTAAAATGCACCCGCTGCCGCGATGATTTACACCCGCGAGATCATCGCGGCTAATTGTATTGACCCTTATGTGTAAAAGGGGTATAAGTCAGTATTCTTGTACAGGGCAAGACAAATGTGCATTAATAATTCAACTGTGTTTTTTCTTCCACAAAATTTTGGCCGCTATTGTGCTTCTTTTCTAAAGTATATGCTATCCAGTATCAGTCTGCGGTTTGATGCATTCATCTTTAAAATCATCTGGACTACAGGAAAATTCCTTGCACACTTAATGAATGAAAACCAGAAGACGCCAGTTACAGTGTGGTAAAGGGGTTATTTAGGATGAAAGTATTATACTCCAGTGTTAATGTAAGAAAATATATGCATGCAAATATTCCTTTTTGAAGAAGGCAGTCTGGGGTTTCCAAATGACATACTGCTGGTTATTCGATAATGCAAGAAAGTGTCCACACCTTTGCGTATTGGTACACCACAAAGATAAAGCATGTTATACAGTCAGGAGAAAATTCTAAGAAGCACATTAGACTGCAGCAGTTTTCCGGAAAAGTAACAACTGCACCTCACTATATAGACCTATATGTAGACATGCAAACAACTGCAACTCACTATATAAACCCCTATATAGACCTGCAATCTACTGCAAATCACTATATAGACCACTATATAGACCTGCAAACCACTGTAACTCACTATATAAGTCCCTGGCAGTGACAGGGATCGTTTGGCACTCCTGCTGTTGTTGAACTACACATCCCAGCATGCCCTGCTACAGTTTTGCTATTTGGACATGCTAAAACTGTAGCAAGGCATGCTGGGATATGTAGTTCAACAACAGCTGCTAAACGGATTCGGTATGCTTTACCGTTCTATACAGACCTGCAAAACACTGTAACTTTCCTTTGACAGGAATGGTCACATTGTAATGAATTGGATAAACTCAGATTTTATTTTACATGGCTGCAATGAAAAACCGCTGCTGCAGAATAGAGAATTGTAATAAAGAAATCCCATTTTCTGGGTATGTCCTTCTGTCCAACGACAAATTACTGCAATCTCCATTTGTGAAATCCATTGGTTTACATCATGCATACCAATTAGGCACCGACCAGGTAGTCGGTGCCTAAATAACAGCTTATTTGGAGTTTTATAGAAGGTTAAAGGCCCTTACACACTGGGCGATTTTGAGCTCAATGTAGCTCACTTTTGGCATTTTGAGCTACTTTGAGCTCAAACTCATTTCGTGTGTATGGGCTAGCAGTGGGCAGTGAGTGCTAATGCACGCTCCCGCATCATTGCTCACTGCCGCCGTTTGTCGGGCTGTTTGTAAAGCCGAGTGAAGCACTTCCACAGTCTACTACTGTGGAAAGTGCTCCCCCCCCCTTCCTCCCTTGTTAACATAGCTGGCATAAGGAAAATAGCTCAGTGTGTATGCACTGAGCAATTTTCCTGCCAGTGATGTCCACGATCATCACAGTGCATACACGCTGAGCAAAAACGCCCAGTGTGTATGCACCTTTAGTTAGAACCAAAGATGTGTCTATTTCCGTTATAGTGAATGGTGCACCTATATGGTACCACATAAACTCAAGAAGGAATGCTGTTCTGCTACCAGCACTGCAGCTCAAGGTCCACCGAGCTTTACATAGAAACATAGAATTTGACGGCAGATAAGAACCACTTGGCTCATCTAGTCTGCCCCTTTTTTTTTCTTTTTTTTTTATCCTTTAGGCAATCTCAACCCTTTTTGAACCTTAATTCTTTGTAAGGATATTCATATGCCTATCCCAAGCATGTTTAAATTGCTCTGCAGTCTTAGCCTCTACCACATCTGATGGGAGGCTATTCCACTTATCCAGTACCCTTTCTGTGAAGTAATTTTTCCTTAAATTTCCCCTGAACCTCCCCTTCTCCAGTTTCAGTGTATGTCCTCGAGTTCTAATACTTCTCTTCCTTTGAAGAATGTTTCCCTCCTGAACTTTGTTAAGACCCTTGATATATTTGAAAGTTTCTATCATGTCCCCCCTTTCCCTTCTCTCCTCCAAACTATACATGTTAAGATCTTTTAGCCTTTCCGGGTAAGTTTTGTGATGTAGGCCATGCACCATTTTAGTTGCCCTTCTTTGTACACTCTCTAATGTATTTATATCCTTCTGGAGATATGGTCTCCATAACTGGACACAGTATTCCAGATGAGGCCATACCAATGACCTATACAGTGGCATTATCACTTCTTTTTTCCTGCTACTGATTCCTCTCCCTATGCAACCAAGCATCTGACTTGCCTTTCTCATTGCTTTGTTACATTGCTTTCCTGCCTTCAAGTCACTTGAAATAGTGACTCCTAAATCCCTTTCCTTCTCAGTAGTTTCCATTATAATACCCTTGATACTATATTTAGCCTTTGGGTTTTTGAGACCCAAGTGCATGATTTTGCATTTTTTAGCATTAAACTGTAGTTGCCACGTTCTTGACCATTTCTCAAGCCTACCTAGGTCATCAATCATTTGTTTTACCACTCCCGGTGTGTCTACTCTGTTGCATATCTTTGTATCATCTGCAAAAAGGCATACTTTCCCTTCAATACCATTTGCAATGTCACCAACAAAGATATTAAAGAGAACTGGACCAAGTACAGATCCCTGGGGTACTCCACTGGTAACATTTCCCTCCATAGACTGCACTCCATTGACTACAACTGTCTGTTTCCTATCCTGCAACCAGTTTCTTATCCATTTAACTGTTTTATAATCCACCCCCACGCTTTCAAGTTTATTTAGCAGTCTGCGATGTGGGACAGTGTCAAATGCCTTACTAAAGTCTAGATATGCTACATCTACAGCTCCCCCTTGATCTATTATTTTCGTCACAGAGTCAAAAAAGTCAATAAGATTTGTTTGGCATGATCTCCCACCAGTAAATCCATGCTGTTTTGGATCCTGTAAGTTGTTTGATTTAAGATATTCCACAACTCTTTCTTTTAATAGTTTTTCCATTACTTTCCCCACTACTGATGTAAGGCTTTCTGGTCTGTAGTTGCCTGCTTCTTCCCTGCTTCCACTCTTGTGCAGTGGAACTACATTTGCTCTTTTCCAGTCCTCTGGAATGGCACCTGTACTTAGAGACTGGTTAAATAATTCTGTTAAAGGTGTAACCAGCACATCTTTTAGCTCTTTGAGTATCCTTGGGTGTATCCCATCTGGCCCCATTGATTTATCCACTTTTAGTTTTGAAAGTTCTGCTAGGACCTTCTCCTCTGTAAATGTACTTTCATCTACCAGATTTTTATGAATGTCCTTGCAACTTAACTGTGGCCCCATACCTTCTTCTGTAGTAAATACTGAGCAAAAATAATTTAGGTGATCTGCTATTGCCTTATCTCCCTCCACCAAATGCTCACTCTCTGCCTTAAGTCTTATTATTCCTCCATTTGATTTTCTCCTTTCACTTATATACTTAAAAAAATGTTGCCCCCTTTATCTACTGACTGGGCCATTTTTGCCTCAGCTTCTGCATTTGCATGTCTTATCACTTTCTTAGCATCCTTCCGTCTGTCCAGATACACCTCTTTGTCGTTATTATTTTGAGTCTGTTTGTATTTCCTAAAAGCCATCTTTTTTGCCTTCACACTAGTTGATTCTTCTTTTGTGAACCACACTGGTTTCCTTTTCCTGGTGCTTTTCCTAACCCTTTTGATACAAAGGTCTGTTGCACTTAGTATTGCACTTTTCAGTTTTTCCCACCTCTCCTGCACTCCTTCCAAGTTCCTCCAGTCTACCAATGAATCACTTAAACATCTCCCCATTTTTGCAAAGTCAGCATTTCGAAAATCCAACACCTTTATTTTTGTGTGACAGGAGTTGGATCCTGTCTTTATACTAAACCATACTGCTTGATGATCACTGGATCCCAGGTGCTCACCCACATATGTGTCGGATATCCTATCACCATTTGTAAGAATTAAATCTAATATTGAGTCTTTGCGAGTGGGCTCCCTCACCAATTGCTTGAGAGATGCTCCCTGTAAGGAATGTAGAAATTTGCCACTTGTAGCTGAACTAGCAAAAGACCCCTCCCAATTTACATCAGGTAAATTAAAGTCTCCCATGATTATGACTTCTCCCTTTAAAGCCATTTTCGTGATGTCCAACAATAGGTTCCTGTCCAAATCCTTCCCCTGGCCTGGTGGTCTATAGATCACCCCAATGCGAATAATGTCCTTCTCTGCGGTTTCTATGGTGATCCAAAGGGCCTCAGTTTTGTCTTCAATATTTTGTATTAAAGTAGCATTTATGCTTTTTTTCACATACATTGCTACACCTCCTCCCATTCTTCCTATTCTATCCTTCCTAAATAAATTGTATCCTGGTATAACTATGTCCCAGTCATGATTCTCATTGCACCATGACTCTGTAATTGCCACAAAATCCAGGTTATCCCTTGTCGTTATTGCAATTATCTCTGGAATTTTGTCTCCTAAGCTCCTAGCATTTGCACACATAGCTTTAAGAATTGTGTCTGTGCATTTGTTATTAGTAGCCATGTCCAGACAGTACAAAATAAATGACAAGTTAAAGTTGAAATTACCTGTTTGGGGATGTTGCTCAGTGTTTGTTTGTTTGTTTTTTACTAATCAGGAATCACACTCTGTCCTGTACACCACGACTACACCTCAGTAAATGTAAAGATATAGTACCCTGACCACAATGGCCAAATGATCAAAGGAGGTAAACGCCAGAGAGCATGCAATAATAAACTGTTTCACTGTGCAACTTCCCCACACATGCAATGCCAATTACAAGGCAATCATTACACATATACATACATTAGAAGTTGCAAAGAAGTAAATTTGTAGTTGTTGGTGCTTGTTGTTTTCTTTCAGTTTTTGTACTTTAGTACTTGTTTGTGTTTGGCAACCAATGGTTTGACTTTATATGTGGTCTTTTTCCTTATTTACTGTTCTGTCGTTTATTTACAAATATTACAAGATGGAAAGTGATAAGCTGTTAAAAGTTATGATATTAAAGTAAAGTATATAGTAATCACTACATTACTTGATAAAAACATAATAGTTCGGAATGAGGATTGCAGCATTCAACTCTAAATGGCATGGCTACACATATATCAGGACTGAAAGTTAAGACTCCGTGCTATAGTATCCTCCTGGAGCTAGCAAGAGAAGACAGAGGATTATAATAGTCATGTGTGGTTACATATTTATCACCCTGCTGTTCAACTTTTACTCTTATCTTAACTATTTACATTTCAAAGACTTGTTCCTCAAGTTCAGCAGAAAAATCATCTTTTGCCAAAAAAAATTCCCCCGTACAGAGGAAAGGGTTAATTTTATAAATATCCTTTTGGACAACTCATGGATAGCACATGTTGGCTCGTTATCATTTTTAGCATGGGTACCTCTATCACAAATATAAAGAAGTGTTGTCATAGGGTTTAAGTTATGTTTATTCAGAAATCCAGACGGGCCAAGCTCATTCTGGAGCTACGCTCTGCAAGGGAGCACATCCCCCCCTGCAATGTTTTTATTCTACACATATGTTATGGATGTTTGAAGTAATGGTTACCATCCGTCTGCAATGAAAGTCTTTCAGTTCTGCCTGATAAGTGGAACTCCCCGAGAGAACACTACATTCCACAGACACACTCTTGCAAAAACCCGTAGTAATAAAAAAAATTCAGACCCACACCAACATATTTTACAATGAGAAGCATACACATGCCTTTCAAAAATCATTTTCTTCTCAGTGCTTCAGGAAGCTGACCCTTTTCTCTGGAACACAAAACATTCATAAATCATATCTGCTAACCTTAAAAAATACATTACCCCAGGGCACATGTTTTGTACTACAGAATTTCAGTACTACAGTATGAGAATACATGTTTGTACACACAGCCTGGGTAAAGCTCTGCAAAAAACTTCCCACAAACAGATTTCGGAGGGGAAATATAATGATGCTGTAACAGGGCCAAGTCAAGGTTTGGTGCAATAAATAATGAAACATTCTTAAACATAAAACATTGGGCCTAATTCAGTGGTGAACGCTGACTTTTGTTGCAACCATTATTGTGTCTGTATGATAATGCTGCGGCTGCTGAGCATCCTATAGAGACACCGGCTATGACGCAAATTTCATGTTGTGCATATATAGAAGCACCATATTGGCTGCACCAATGGACATAACCGCAACGCTATGGTTGCTCAGAATGTCTGATGGTACATGGCCACCAATGTATGTGGTGTGTTGGTGTCTCTGACACTCCAAACAAACACACGTGAAAAAACATAAATATTATAAAATCATAAAGGCGGGGTCCACTTTTCCTCCAAGATATGCTGAGGTCAGTCCAATACAGGCACTGTTACTAGAAAAAAGACTGCCCCGCCCACCGCCTTTGTGATTTTATAATATTTATGTTTTTTGTTTGGAGATTTTATTTATAGATAAATTAATAAAAGCGATGTTTTAACACATTAAGGGGGTCATTCTGAGTTGTTCGCTCGATAGCAGTTTTTAGCAGCCATGCAAACGATATGCCGCCTCCCACTGGGAGTGTATTTTAGCTTAGCAGAAGTGCGAACGAAAGGATCGCAGAGCGGCGGCAAAGATTTTTTGTTCAGTTTTAGAGTAGCTCAATACCTACTCAGCGCTTGCGATGACTTCAGACTATTCAGTTCCTGTTCTGAAGTCACAAACACGCCCTGCGTTCACCCAGCCACGCCTGCGTTTTTCTGAACACTCCATGAAAACAGTCAGTTGACACCCAGAAACGCCCACTTCATGTCAATCACTGTGCGGTCTGCAGTGCGACTGAAAAGCTTCGCTAGACCCTGTGTGAAACTACATCGGCCGTTGTAAAAGTACGTTGCGCGTGCACATTGCACCACATACGCATACCGTTTTTTTGCCTCATCGCTGCACAGCGAACGAATGTAGCTAGCGATCAACTCGGAATGACCCCCTAAGTTATTTACTTAACAATACTTCTCGTTTTTAATTGAATCTTTAAGGGTGCGCCAAAAATAAGAAGTCTCCATGCCATTTCCTGCGTCTCCTGTGGATGACCATCTGGACGCATGCACAGTGCATATACTAAAGTAAAACACTGGGTGCTTGTGCCAGATACTGTACCTACGTCCTCCTCTGAAGATCCCCTGTATGAGTTCAAAATGCTTCCAGATAAATTCATTCATATTACTTTTCTGTGCTATTACATAAGCAATTTATATGAATGCAAAAAGATTGTGTACCATAAAAGTGTTATGTGATTTATGACGTAACAAGTTTGTTCATCTGGACTCTTTCATGCATATGTCATTTCACAGTATTTTTGTTCAATGAGAATTTGATGTCCTGTTACTCTGTATGACAATTTTCCAATTAAACTTACAGTATATTAAAAACAAAAGTTTTGTAACAGTTTTATTGAGTGATACAAAGAATTTATTTCCTGCATATGGTGGGTTGGTTGTACCATTTTCAGGGTTGCCCTGGAGAATCTCTTCCCCATGATATGGCTAGATGCAGGATCGCAAGGCAGTGGCGGGGCATGCGCAGTGTGAAGACGAATTGTCGGACTCCCGATATTTCAGTCGCCAAGCTGCTTGCCGTCTCTGCGGATGACTGCTTATCAGACATCGCTGAAGTCCTCCTGAATGGCTACAAGACTTTACTATATATTGCATTAATATGTTCCGATATATAGAGATATTCCAGTAGCTATGTCCTTTTCTACATATAGAGCTCTATGTGTAGCCTACAGTTTAACACAAGACCTGGCAAGTCGCTGAATGGCTTGATCTGTCCATTTGTTACCATTATCAGTGGTAGGTTTCAGAAGAAGTGTAGTGGGCAGGAAATCATAGGGTGTAAGCCAACTTACAATCATGTGCAGTGAAAGCACTCTCCTCTATTCAAACTTGTCACTTATAGCTGTTAAAAGCAATGCTGCTGCTACAGTACATGTGGAGGGAAGAATATATAACCCATATAAAACTGCTCCACCACCTAGTAAGTAACGGTCATGCTGCAGATCTTCTCCTAGTTGGACCCGCAGGGTCTCCTTTGTTCAGTCGAGAGCAGAAGTACAAATCGTAAGCTGCAATCAAAAGGTGGGTCTCCTGCTCACTCCCTGCCATTTAAAGATTAACTTAATTGATTAACAGTTCGTAGTCACTATAGCTGGGGGAGGGGTGCTAGAAGCATACATTACTACTATATGGTAGTACAGTTTTAAAACAGCTCCCAGTGTCCTCCCCATGCTATATTTCTCAGGCAGTCCACGTGGCAAAATTTCCCTGCTGCCGGTCAGTGATATTGGCTAAATTTGCACAGCACTGACGGGAATGTCAGTAGTGAGGCTTATTGGCTGTGTCACAGTGCAGCTCATTGTTCAGAGCTGCCCTTGCCAGAAGGAAAATACTGGCTAGCCCCTCCACATCGACAAAAGTCCACCCTGTCAGAGCCATTCCCACCGGAAAGAGGATGCAGACCGTCCCCATCCACCTCAGCCATGGCCCACCTTACCAATGGAGGCAAGCATGGCAGTCTCCGCATTTACTATGCTCGTCAAATAGTAAGTGAGATGCCTGATAGGAGGTGGGAAGGGTGTATGATGGAGTGTTGCTTACCTGCTGTGGTAAGTTTCAATCTGCAATCCCCACAGCAGGATCTACTTCTAGATGGAGTCCTGTGTAACAATATATCACAACAGTCCTATGTATAAATAAAAACTGTATTGTGCCAATGAAAGATTAATCTCATCAACAGTGACTACTACTCAGACTTCAGCTAGTATCCATGGTGTTAATAATATCTGAGGAAGTCACTGGAGCAAACACAAAGCACGCCATGCTCTGTATCAACACTGCCAAGTGCTGCACAATCCAGGTGCTGGGGTTTTGTTGACTGCATTTAGCATAGACTACAGCAGACACAGGAGCCTGGCCCATTGGGGAAACTGTTCTCTGCCGACTCTGCAGTATGCCAAATGGCATCACTGGCACCTGTGACATGTTTAAGAGGTGACACTTAAGGCTAAGGTGCAGGGAGGGTCAAAGTGGCATTTGTCATCGCTTTATGTTTTCTTTACACATTCAGCTGCAGGGCTCTGAAATTAGATAATTTGCTTGTATAAACCCCCATGGCTCTTTGAAAATACTGTGGAATGCACATGCCTCGGTGTAGTTTTATAGGTTAATTAGAAGCAGTCGAAGTGATCTCACCAGCTTTAAATGAACCTAACTAACACTTACACTACATGGCTTCATCACTTTCTGGATTTTTTCACACATAAAGGAAAATAGTAAACTCTGAAATCTGGCAAACTTTTCCAGTTCATTTAGACCCTGTGAAACCATTAACCAATGCTCTACAAGTTCCATTTCTACTTGTAAATGAATATCCTGTGTTAAGTTGCTAAAATGCACAGCATTCTGGTACTGCACCAGTCTGCAGTTGTACTAAATACTGCACTTTCCAATAGGCATTAGTACAATGTTTGGTGGTAACTCTAAAGGGCATATTCAATTAGCCATGGGGTGAATTAATTGGCAGCCCTGAGCTATTCAACTAAAGGTCACTAACCAGCGTGTTGTCAATGCCCAGCGTGTTAAGCCCCAGAGGATGCAATAAATGCAGATTTTTCCATGCAGCCTCTGGAGTTGCGAGGAAATATCTGTGCTAAATGCCATCCTCTGGGACAAAACGTGCAGAGAAGCCTAAGGATTTTGTGTGTAATCTGTGAGTTAATACGGGTTTATCTACGGGTGTACCATGTAAGGAAACTGACTAGTGATTGAATAGCTCCAAGCATTAAACCCGGAGCTTTACCAGCATCGCAAACACTGCAGGTATTTAAATCTGCTCCTAAGTGGTTTAAAAAATATCTAAAAAGTATCTATTTTTAAAAATGATTACATTGCAATGTGAAAGGGACCACAGATCCTATAGAATAGAGTACGAAGTCCATACATATGACATTTAGAAAACACCCAGGAAGTAATGAAAGTGGATGAAATATAGTTCAAGTAAATGTACGTTATCTGTGCCCTGTGTTCCAAATTTATAGACTTTGTTAACAATCCAAGATCCATTTCTACTCTATTGCTTGTTAAATGGAGAATGTGGGATAGATACCAATGTGATTCTTTGATGAGTACATGTTCTACAGTATATAAACAATGAATCTTGAAAATATTAAATTTTGTTAAAATTTTATGACTATTTGAGCAGAACATCAACTAATAATTCATTATCTTGGGAGTGCCGCAAAAAGCGCAGTGTTACCAGATGGCTTTGAAGTATCTTTCATGCTGGCTGCCCCATAGACCTGCAGTATTTACATCTTACTTGGCACATATTAATTGCAGTTCTAGTTAAAGGAAATTTGCCATTAGTTCATTGCTGTGAATTGTTTCTTTCCTTGGTGAACAAACGTTAAACACATTTAGAGTATGTAGTATCATCTCAAAGGCTGCAGGGGTCAATATAGCACACAGTTGTGTCAGAAAGCACACCAGCCCAAGGATTGCAACAGTGACACCTGCAGCTATTCCATTGTTTAGGTTTAGTAAAAAGTTTCATGTGATTGTTTATGCAGGATGCATCATTCAACAACTGAAAACTCTTATTTAACGACTTGCCAACCACCTATTGACTATTTACATCTGATCAGGAACCTCTTTTCTCTAACAAGTCCTACATGATGGCAGTCCAGCAGCATGTTTTATCATGCTGACTGGCAAGTAAAAGCAGGGAGAAACGATCCAGCTTCCCCCTGGAGCTATGTGTTAATAGATCATTACAGAGAGAGGTAAGGGAAGCATTGATCAGCTGCTCTCTCTCCCTGACAAACCCCCTCCTAAAATAATATAAACGTTAAAAAGTTTTTTAAAGTAGAACTCTCCCTCACTCTCTGGTTCCCATTCCAGACCCCAAAAATGATATCACTTGTTTATCATGACACTGATTTGGAATTGTGTATGATTGCCACATGCGAAGTACATGAATGTTAGGCAGAAAGCATGGTGTCACAAACCTACAAAAGAAGCCAATGTTTGTCTTGCTCCCAAATAATCCCTGTGCATAAGTGCTATGGTGAAACTAGGTGGCTACTCCCACCATATGCTTATGGATTCTTTGCATCTGTGTGCAGTTGTAGATGTATACTAGATGATAGAGTTTTTGATAGGAATCATGGAAAACTGATAGGGATGGGCCGTATTCAGATGTGCATGCACTGCCGAAGTCAGACGTAGAGGAGTTGGGCGTCACATGCGTCTAAGTTGTCCGATGCATGTTTCCCCATTGTGTCCATACACAGTAATAGTTGCGAGTCCAGGCGCTCACAGTGAAAAGTGTATTAAAATTGTAGTGGGCGTTCCTAGTCGGGGGCAGGGAGGTGGCCTAGTGAGTGTGTTTCCATACACAGTCACTTCATCTTTCACATTCTATGCCATACTTGGTATGACTTTTATGCTTTATAGATGTATTGGTATCACTGGGACATATCTGCGTATTTATTGGTCTTTTTACAGCTAAAAAAAGACAAAAATATGGCAAAATAGCTTTATTGCTTCCTATTATGACATTGATGACTTTGATATATTTAATGAGTTCAGAATGAATTATCAGCGGCCAGGATGCCATCCGTCAGTATACCGACAGCGGCATCTCGGCCACCAGTATGCCGGCAGCGGGGCGAGAAGTAGAAAACCCCTTGCAGGCTCGCTGCACTTGCCACAGGTTAAATTCTCCCTCTATGGGTGTCGTGGAGGGAGAATAGCCTGTGTCGCTGGTATTCCGGCAGCATTTCACAGTTAGTTGGGATTCTGACATTGGCATTGTGACCGCCGGGATCCCGACTAGCTGTATTTTAATCACTTCCCATTTTAATATAGCTAAAAAAATATTTTTTTAACCAAAAAGTTACATTGTATATTTTATTCATAATCATTATTTCATAAAACGTTTACAGCTAAATCTGAGTCTCACCTACCATCAGTTCAGGCCGGGTTATAGTGTGCATTGCAAGCTAAGCTCTTAAACCACCCTACCTTCGCCATTACTACAAAATGATGTGGCAGATCATAAATGCTGATTATGATTACTTTAATAGCTTATCATTACTTTGTTGAAACAATCCTATATAATAAAAGGTTAATGCTGCTGAAGGAGCACGTGTTGCTCTGTTTAGGCGCGCACAGCCGCCGGCGCTTACATTACTGTTATCTTGTTCCGCCATTTTGACTGGTTGGTAACTAGTGTTGTATAAAGCCATAACTGCCCCAAACTCCTGTGTTAAAACCTACCACTCATTGTGGGTTCTGTGGTCAGCAGCCTTGATCTTTTTCTTTCTAACTTCTGATTTACTTATAATTTATTGGATAAGGTTGGTTTATTAACCTAAGTGCGCTATCGCCCCTCTGTGTCTAATGCCTGTAGTCTGGCTTGTTAAAACCTTTGTTGTGTAATAATCGATATCTGCCAATGAAATGCAATAACCTTTATACAGACTCCCAGAGGAAGGCCAGCAAACCGAAACGCGTTGGAGATACAGACACAAGGTCACCCAGAAGAACGGATATTAAGGACACTGATACTAATAAGAAGCCCCGGCGCCAGGTGTACAAAATGGAACAAGCACAGCAAGGAACATCGCAAGAGGAAAGGACAGATGGGTGGCGCCCAACGGAGAACAAAAGGTGAGTCTATGCAAGTGAGGGGGGTGTCCGGCAAAAGGTTCTGCAGAGCCCGAGCCGGCACATTCTCTCCCCAGGCAACGACAAGCCAGGTGCAGGACGCAAGCTCCCGCAGAAGTCTGGAACAAGACCAACCGAGGAAGCAGGAACGGCACCCAGAGCGGAGTCAGCCCAGAACCCCTGTGTTCATCCTGAATGCTGCCCGAGTCCCAAAGTCTGAGACGAATGGCCGCAACAGTAGCGCTCAAGACCACACAGACTATTAGCCACGGTAGAGACACGGAACGCCGGTCTCTGCCACCGATAGTGATCATTGGATATCTCATTAATCTCCGCATTAGATGCTGAGTGCACGGAACTTTCAAATGAACTGAATGATTTTTGCACCACACTACTTTACATATTTGATTTATGCAATATTGATTTATGCATTAATGCACTGTATATGTATGCATACTCCATTTTAATTGATCATAAGTAAAGGTTTCAGAACCAGTTCAGGTTATTGCATTTCATTGGCAGATATCGATTATCACACCACAAAGGTTTTAACAAGCCAGACTACAGGCATTAGACACCGAGGGGCGATAGCGCAGTTAGGTTAATAAACTAACCTTATTCCAATTATTTGAAAAGGGGAGTGGACATCCCTTATAACTGCAGCACACCCCGTTCACATTAGCAACATAACTCAGTGCGCAGACCTTTCCATCCCTATTTATAATTTATGTCTGCAAAATGCTTTGTTTAAAAAGTTATGCTATATAAACACACATGCTTAAAATTATTAAACTCTTGGTTAAGCCACTCCGGCAATCAATATCTTCAAAAAATTAAATTAACTGGATTCTTTCACAAAACATTAAAGATGCTTATTGCTCATAAATAACCTTTTAGGAAGTGGGTTTCTAAGCAAAACAACATGTGTTGTCTCATTATTATTAACGGCTGAAAAATAAAGACTAGCTGGTGAAAATTATTAAACTTGTGAAGCACTTTGATCTGTTCCCCAATGAGTGAGCATTTCTTGTTTAATGCTGCTTACCAACTAATGAAGGGATAACGTTAGCTTTTATCCTTGCCACTTCTCCTCCAGCAGAACCTGTGTGCTAATCAGCTGTCCCTGCTAATCAGTCATCTGGTCACTGACCTTTTAACATAAACCTTAAACTATGGTGAATAATATGTGGGCTTGTGGAACAGGCTGGAGCTTTGGGTATTTTTTTTTTTTTTTAGGTCGCCAAGTGTCACATGGAATTGGAGACCAAAAGGTTAAACAGCAAAGTTATATCCTGCCTGGGTGATAAATCTGTAATGGAAAGGCGTGAGCTATGACACCTCAAGATGCACTTCATTACCGCTGTTTGTTTTTAATTCTGGCCCTAAGCAAAATACACTTTTATACATGTGTGTGTACTAAAAAGGTAATTATTTTGTATTTATACTTTAAAGAAAAAAAATATAACAGCATGATGTCAAATTAATGCTATTTATAAATATTACAGTGTATCATACATTAACACACAATGATTTTGGTTAAATACAGTAACAATTTGTAATTGCCTTTGCTACAAGGACCAAATCCTATGATCAAACAGCAGTCACCCTCAGTGAGGTTCTGCAGCAGACACATTGGGCCTGATCAAGCAAAGCAAAAAAGTAAATTGGGAAAACCCATGTTGCACTGCAGTTGGGGGACAGATGTAATACGTGCTGAGAGAGTTAGATTTGGCTGGGGTGTGTTCAAACTGAAATCTAAACTGTAGTGTAAATATAAGACTGTCTAACATTTGGGGGTTACATGCAACAGCAGCCAGTATTTACCCTGCACAGAAAACATAAATGTATTTGCTCCCCTTTCATGGCAACCTGGTTTGTTCCAGACACAAAGTTACATGTCTGGAAGCAAATGTTTTCCACTGTTCATTACACAATAAAACAATATATATTTCTAAGGAATGTTGGTTTTGGGCTAGTTTGGTGCGATAAGGTTAGGTTAGAGGAGAGGAGATTTCGTACACAGAGGCGTAAAGGTTTTTTCACAGTAAGGACAATACCTGTTTGGAATTCCCTGCCTGAAAGAGTAGTAATGGTGGACTCGGTCCACAGTTTTAAGAATGGGCTAGATAAATTCCTAATGGATAAGGATATACAGGGTTATGGTGCTTAGTCACGCACTATGGTGGTCATTCCGAGTTGTTCGCTCGGTAATTTTCTTCGCATCGCAGCGATTTTTCGCTAATTGCGCATGCGCAATGTTCGCACTGCGACTGCGCCAAGTAAATTTGCTATGCAGTTAGGAATTTTACTCACGCCATTACGAGGTTTTTTTCTTCGTTCTGGTGATCGTAATGTGATTGACAGGAAGTGGGTGTTTCTGGGCGGAAACTGGCCGTTTTATGGGAGTGTGTGAAAAAACGCTGCCGTTTCTAGGAAAAACGCGGGAGTGGCTGGAGAAACGGGGGAGTGTTTGTGACGTCAAACCAGGAACGAAACTGACTGAACTGATCGCAGTTGCCGGGTAAGTGTGGAGCTACTCAAAAACTGCTAAGAAGTGTCTATTCGCAATTCTGCTAATCTTTCGTTCGCAATTTTACTATGCTAAGATTCACTCCCAGTAGGCGGCGGCTTAGCGTGTGCAAAGCTGCTAAAAGCAGCTTGCGAGCGAACAACTCGGAATGAGGGCCTATAGTTATACAAAAAAAAAAAAGAGGAGCAAACACAACGGCCAACATTAGCAATAGACATAATTAGTCCTAAAAATAATACAGCGTAGGAGACCACAAATAGGTTGAACTCGATGGACAAATTGTCTTTTTTCAACCTCAGAAACTATGTTACTATGTTAAAGTGAGTAGGCTATGTGACTAATGTACTGGCCTGTGAAATTGAATTGCTGCAATTATGTGTCTGTTTATGAGATCTTCTATAGCCTCTACTCACAGGGATTTTGAGTAGAAAATTAACAGTATGATAAAGAATGGTGGAAAAATATACAAAAGAATTAAGAGTCTAAGGGGTATATTAAATTAGGGTCGGATCCATTCCGACATGCATTTGTCGGAATGGATCCGACAACCCCTATTCAATCTCATCTCAATTCGACTTTTCAAAAGTCAAATTGAGATGAGGGACCTAGAGAAGGAGAGTGGTGGGAGTCGCGGGGAGACCAGCGGGGCCTGTTGCGGGCAGATGGAGGAGAGCAGCGCTACAGTAGCGCTGCAGGAGGATGCCACACAGCCGCCAGACCTCATGGCAGTGTCCACCCGGCTCCAGCAAGCGTGACCTCACTTGCTGGAGCCGGGTGGATGCTGCTGTGAGCGGTGTGGCTGTGAGACATCCTGCTGCAGCGCTGTGCTGTAGCGCTGCTCTCCCCTGTATGTCATGCGGCTGTCCAACCCCCTCCCTGCGGCTCCCCCCCCTCTCCTCCTCTGGGTCCCACATCTCAGTCCGACATTTTTTATGTCGGACTGAGATGGTTGGAAACGGGGCCAAATCCTGTCGAATTTGGCCATGTTTCACTCAAAAGTACGTGACCACCGATTCACGTACTATTCGACAAGTCGAATTCCACGACTTGACGAATAAAAACTGCTGGGACTGAATAGGTCGAATAACAATTCGACCTTAAAAAGTCGAAAACTGCCGTCTTTTCGACAGATGGCAGCTTTCGACCCTAATTGAATATACACCTAAGTATAAAAGAGTTAAGAGTCTACTGACTTTTAATGAAGTCATGTATTCTGACTGGTGGATTGCATTGTCTGTCTGCTCTCTGGTTCAACTGTAACAAGTAATCTCCACAAAATAATTTACTGATTTCCTACCATAACAAAAAGACAGATGGGCTTATTATAAGAGTATGCTTTGGAAAAAGAGAATTTAAAGTACAGATAAACACAAAAAACTAGGAATCAGGAAGCAAGTAGCGTGACATCTTTGAACTTACGATAGTGTGGATCAATGTATCCATTCCGTGGATCCATTGCAAATACTGTGCCCCTGTATGGAATAGATGGTTCATGCAGGTGAGTTATAGATCCATGAATCTCTTTCTTTATTAATGAGGCCCTTTCCTCGCTAGATGTAGAAGGTTCCTCGCTGATTTTACCAAGGCCTTGACCACCTTGTGGCTGCATGGTAATTGCGTTTCTTCTTTCTCTGTGATAGGTCTGAACAGGGCTTTCATCTTCTAGAAAAAAAAGAAAAAAAATAGATCAAAAATAATATTAATAATATCAAGTATAGTGTACGGAATTATGATATTTATCTTCATTTATGTAGGGTCATAACCAAAGTTATTTGCAAATATGATGTACTTTCTTAGCATTAATTAAAAATGTCATAAGACCTTTAGTTCTTAGCTAAATTATAGAAAAAAACAACACATTTATTGGTGATGTACAAAACAATAAACACAATGCAAAAAAAAAAAACTTGCTGACTATGGGCCGAATTCAAATAGCTGAGAAAAGCCGTTTTCGGCGGTAAGAAAAGCAAATGAACTGCAAATTACGAAAAGTACCTATTCAATTGTCTGAAACATTGTATTTCTGGTCATTTTAATTCAACCACATCTGAGCAGGTAAAAAGTTGGGGAATTAACCCTATTTTAAGTTAAAAATGAATGACTGATTAGTCACTTAGAGGATTTCAATTATTTAATTGTCCAATAATGACATTCCATTTTTGGGGTGAAAAAGTGCAAAATGATTGAAATTGGGGTACAAAGTAAAGTGCAGGTATATTGGGGTGCGTTATAAGCGGGACGAGTCTTTTTACGCTTGCAGTTGGGAGTATTTTATTTTTTATTTTTCAAAGTGGCATAAATTGGTCCAAATATATACTTATTCCCAATTTTATGTACCCCCCCCCCCCCCCAATTTAATTTTAGCCCTTATTTTGATGAAAAACACTTTCTATCATTTGTTCACTTTAAAAAAAATACATATAACAGCCATTTGACCCAATATAAGTACCCAAAATACTTTTACAATAACCAATAATAAACTTTTATACTGTTATCCAATGTTAGCCCCTTGGAGTTACAGGCAGATTTACCCATTTTTCACTTTTTACTACCGGCAACAATTTTCATAGTAATCCCATTTTCGTGAATTTGCAATTGAATAGGCAAATCACGGGGGAGAGCGCATAAAACAAAAACAAAAAATTGCGGCAAGAAAGCCATCTCAGTAAATTTCCCACTAATTGAATTCTGCCCTTTACCTGCTGTATACTGTACAGTCGGTATTGAATCGGTAGACAAGCCAAGCGAGACTGACATTTACCAAATTCAATCAAGTCGTAATGTTGCTATCACTTGCTAGTGTTTCAGGTTCTACCAATAAATGTAAACATAAATCTATATTGTTTAGATGTGGTTTAGATCCACGGTTAGCATTTCTGCTTTACATGAGTTTGATTCCCACCAATTACTATTTTTTTATGTAGTTTTAATGTTTCCCCCTGTTTGTGTTGTTTTCCTCACCTAGATGCCCCGGTTTCTCCCCACAGTAAAAAAAAACATACTACGTAGTATGTTAATTGTCTCCTGCCAAGTGTGTTGTGTATGTGAGAGGGAATTTAGGCTATAAACTCCAATGAGACAGGGACTAATGTTAATGGTGTTGAGAGAAAGGTGCTCTAAAAATATTTATTATTACATATTTATTTGAACCACTAGATCTTAATCTCTTCTGTGGTTTCTCAAGTCTACGTCCAGATTATCTATGGTTACCGATTTATAGAACCCTAACAGAGCGTGTTTTCAAGGTATCCTCATGAATAATTAGTACCACCTGCAGATCTATTGTGTTAGTTAATTAACATAATTGTGTTCCAGCCAGATGATCTGGAAAACATGCACTACAGTTTTTGAGAATCACTGGTCTACGCAAATGGTACCCCATATGATTGGTCATTTGGCCCAAGCACTGAAAGGCCATATCAATCTAGTTTGGCACCAGTATTACACAGCGGTATTATAAGTTTGGAACTGATTTTTTCTGGGAGGCAGAGTTTGCAAAATAATTCTTCATACATAGCACAGAGTTGGTGTTAGGGCACTCTGGGGGCTAGTCAGACCTAGACACAATGGGGTAAATTTACTAAGGTGGGAGATTTTTAGAACTGGTGATGTTGCCCATGGCAACCAATCAGATTCTACTTACCATTTATCTAGCTGCTTCTAGCAGATAATAGATATAATCTGATTGGTCGCTATGGGCAACATCACCAGTTCTAAAAATCTCCCACCTTAGTAAATTTACCCCAATGTTGTTAAAATTGTAAACGGCCGTGTATCGGCCGTCTGCACATGTTGCGGCCACATTGCGCACTTTGCAATCACATTCCATTTGGGATCTCAGCTGTCGGGATCCTGGCTGTCAAGATTCCAGCACCAGGATTGTGATCCCAGTCGGGATGCCGGCGCAGGCATTCTAAGCAGTGTCGGGATCCCAGCTGTCGGGATCCTGGCTGTCAAGATTCTAGCACCAGGATTGTGATCCCAGTCAGGATACCGGTGCAGGCGTTCCGAGCAGTGTCGGGATTCCAGCGTCGGGACCCCAGGAGAGTGTCACTTTGCATTCCCATTCCCCCCTTTTCATTATTGTAGACATGATCAGAAAGTGCACTCATTCTCTTAGCATGTGCAGTGCTAACTCAGGTAAGAGGGATCATTCAGGTGTGGTTGATATTGCGCTATCATGCACAAAGTACCAATGTATATTGTACAATGTACTCTGCATATATGCCAGATCCGTATTGTACATGTGCAGAATGAGTCTGCGACGGCGGATGCAAGGCGGCATCAGAGTATCAGCGATTGACAGTCTGAAGCCATTTTGAGAGGGCTTCTCTGTAAGCAGCAGTGATAGCACCTCCAACCGCATGTGAATTAGGCCCAACATGTGCTGCAGAAATAAGAACATGTTCAACTCTGTATTCTTCCTTATTTCCCTGTTAACAATTCTTTTGGTATCTGTAAGTGGAAGTTGCATTTGTTATTATAGCACTTATCAAAATTCACTGATTCGAAAAAGAAAGAGCGGTAAGATGGGATAAAAATAATTGCAAACTCTGAAATGTTTCAATAAGAAGATGTAGCAAGAGCTGGCACTGTCATAATGTAATAAGTCTGCACCTCGCCAGCTTCTAATTGCTAAAATCACCAGCTCTGCTCTGTAAAAATTCACACTTGTGTCTCTACAAAAGCTGACAATTGCACATATGTGACCTGGTATTTTGTTAATTGCTGTAGTGTGATAAATGAAACCCCGCCGCCTAATGCTAACAAATGGTTGGACTGAGCTGTACTTATTTGGATAGTGGTTCATTTTTTAACTAAACAAGCAGGTGCAATTAGTGAGACACTTTGCCACTGTTGCTATAAAGAAAGGTGGGAAATATTACTTCTTTCTTCCTGGCACCTTTTCTGCCCAAGCTGGCTAAGGAAAGAGAAGATAGCTAGGAATGGATAACATACACTACAAGGCTTTCAGAAATGTAAGTGCTTCACATGCTGTAAGGTGCAGCAGCAGCAGCAGTTCATCGTGTAATGGGCCCTACACACTTGGCGATGTTACTGAAAGATATGAACGATCTTGTTCATTAATGAACGAGATACCGTTCATATCTTTGAATATGGAGACACCAGCGATGAACGATGCACGGCCCCGCGCTCGTTCATCGTTGGTGCCCAGTCGGCTGTGCATGCAGGCCAATATGGACGATCTCGTCCATATTTGCCTGCACTTGTATGGAGCCGTGTGACAGGGGGAGTGAAGAAACTTCACTCCTCCCGTCACTGCCCCTCCGCCGCCGGGTTGCCCATCTGCCGTATCGGCGGTCGGGCAGCTCGGCGGCGTATCGCCATGTCTGTAGGGCCCTTAAGTTTTGCAGGGTCTAAACACCACTTGTATTACAGGTTACAATTCCAGTGGGTTGGGAATTTTCCCACAATGGAATGTGAGTAGCCAGGAAGGTTGTATAAATGTATGCATTAACCGTAGTATGTATTTAATACAAAATTTCACTGTACAGGCTGACTGTTTCAAAAGAAGAAAATAATTGTAATTAATAAAATGTAATTAATAAACATAGAATATAATGTGTTGAATTTACAAAACAAAAGAAAGTGGACCTAAAAAAAGTTTAAATATATAGGTGTAGTGTGTAAGCTCTCACAACAGGGACAGGGCCACCCATATGTCTCATGTCTGTCCTCTCTCCATCTACCTTATATATCCCTGTCAAGTCTCTTGCTGGCTTGTGTATTTCTACATGTGCTAATCTTAATTGTTCATCCTTGACTAATATTTATGTAGTCATGTATGTTTGCTATGTTTAATTGTTTTCTTGTATTCAGTGGAAGATTTTTGCCTCAAGGCTGCAGAAACCCCCCTTAGTAAAATCTACCACTGTCCCCATTAAGCTCTCTGTCTGTACACTGGTTTCCTATATGAAGTGCTTTCTGCTAGTCACACACATACTGGCAGTCCCAAGAGGAGGTATTTTCTCTCACTGGGGCTACCAGTCCGGGCTGCAATTAGGAGAGAGTGCATCCAATAGAAAGCCACTTCTGTACTGTTACACCAAAGTTAACTGGCTTCTAGGTGCTGCAGCTGATACAGCCCCTAGAAGACTTTTTTTTGTACGCATGCACATTTTTTTTATCTTTCTTCTTCTTCTCCTGTTTTTCATGCATGTGCCCAATGGAACAGCATTCAAAGTCCCTGTCCAGTTCCTGTCCAAATCCAACAGCGCTCACCTAGACTGAAATCCCAAGCAGCCCCCCCTGTGGAAAATTGTATAGTTGTCATACAGAATGATACATACATTTTGTGAATTAGGCTGTACCATGAAATCACTTTCTCTGTACTTTGGTTTCCTTCTACTATTGACAGGATAAAGCTGCAGTATTGGCACGTACACTTAATTTTTTTTTTTTTAAACTGTTTTAAAAGCACACTGATACATTGGCCACTCTCAACTGATCTGAACTTGCCCACTCTATCCATGACAGACATAAGCAAGCAGCGTATACAGTACTGTATCAAGCTGATCCATGTTTACCTGCCTGCTGTATAGATAACTCATACACAGACTTTTATAAATTGGAGCTGATCTAGGCTGATTAATATTGTTCCCTGTAAACGAGTCAAACAACAATCAAACAACAATTAAGGATCGGATTGGATGAGATTAGTCTGTTCTGCCCTCAGGTTATTTTTTTCAGTTTTGTATTTGTTTGAACCTTTACATTATGTGTTAGGATTTACAAAATGAAACACTATGTCTTTCTTCAGGCTCCTCAATAAAGTCTACCATTGCTAAAAGTTAATGTACTGTTTATATAAATAAATGACCTTATTTATGACAAGAAAAGTGTGTTGTCTATCTTACATAAAACAAAAATATGAATAACATAAACAACTATTAATTATGAATATTAAACATACAGTATGTTTCCACTTTCCACAGTTTCAAAGGCAAAATGTAAAGCTGCAGTAACACCTAGAGTATGTATTTTACTAAAGAGGTGATTCCAATTTCATTTTGGGGGATTACTTCTAGTTGTATTATATAACTCCATCACACCTATTTAATTCACTATTTTAAATTGGTGGTTCAGGAGGGCTGTGAGCAGAAAAACCAATCAGAAGCCATAAATTCTGAATTGCAACTACTGACTGGTCTACCTGCTCACACCCACTCCCATTACACTCAGTGGGTTTGAATGGATATCCCAGTAGATGGGATGCCGGCGATCAGAATATCGACAGCGGCATCCCAATGATCCAAATCCTGACAATGGCCCCATAACCTTAGCCCTCCCTGTTTGCAGCCTAAACCTTACCCCCCCCCCCCCCCGCCCCTCCCTCCCTCTCATCCAAAATCACTAACCCTCCCCAGTGGTGTCACCCTAACCCCTCCCTCCCCACAGCCTAAACCTAAAATTCTGGAACCTAATTGTATCCCTCCCAGCAGGTGCCTAACCCTACCTCCCTTCCCTCGCAGCAGCCTAACCCTAACTTCCCCAGGCCAGAGCCTAACCCTAACCCTCCCCCTGCAGCCTAAACCTAACCGGATCCCTCCTCAGTTTTGTACAGATCCAATTATCAATCAGGGCTGTGACAATAAATGCATAACCATAGGCAATGACTGCTTAGAGCAAGCAGCATGTGGGGTTTCTGCTAGTGGAATCACCAAATTAGAAAATGTATATATTATTTGATAATGAAGCTTTAAATGAAAATTACAGTTCGGGTATAAGCAATGAATGTAAAATACATTGGTCATTGTTAAGATGTTCCACCACACTAGTAAAAGCTTGCTACTTCTCCACAAACACAAAAAGCTCCTCATACTGTATATCATTAGGACAGTGTCAGAAAGCTTAGCGTAATCTGCTCATGTGTATATATCTACCAATCCACACACTGCATTTATGGGCAGCAAATCTGCAAAGCTGCCCCTCAAACTCTGCATACTTAATTAAGAAGCACCTACTTTCTAATACAAAAACTTTATGCAAAGAAGCAAAGGATTCCATTATGGGCTTACTTACTTTAGTAGAAACACTCCACCAATATATATATATATATATATATATATATATATACATATATAGTTTTTTAAGACTTGTGATATACAGGGTGGACCATAAGTGTGGAAACACCCTTAGAAAAAGGAAATAAGTAATGAAATATTAATCCGATGCTTACACATATGACTGGGGTGGGGGCAGACTTTTTAGTTTATCACACCAGTATGGTGGCCATCTTGAAGTTAGCCATCTTGGATGCAACTCAGATTTTTTAATTTGGAAGGTAGTCATGTGACATCAAACATATGCATAATTTCATATGAAAAACAATGGTGTTCTTCATTTTAACATTTCTTTATTCATTCAAGTTTTCTTTTGCAGGTACTGACATGGGAACTAACACAAACAGAACATGTTGAGATTGTCTTGATATCTGGAGAATGAAGCACACGTGCTATTGAAAATGATTTCAACCACATCAACCAAAAATGTCACCCATTACTCACATTGCAGTTGCCAAACGCCTTTCCAAATTTTCTCAAAATAGCCGTACGATTAACCCCACATCCATGAGACAGATGTTGAGTGCTATGTTGTGGGCTTTTTGAAAATGCCAGCACAGCAGTTGTTGTTGCTTCTTCTGTAGCAGTTTTTGGTCATCCACTTTTTGGTTTACCGGCAACTGATCCAGTTTCTTTAAATGTGGCAAGGAGTTTGGCAATTGCACTGTGAGTAATGGGTGGCCTATTTGGGTGTTTTTGATTGAAATCATTTGCAATAGCTCTTGTTCTTTGTTCTCCAGATAGCAGGACAATATCAACATGTTCTATTTGTAAGTGCTATTGGCATTAATGTCACTACCTACTGTACAAAAGAAAACTCAGTTACAACTTGAGAATGAATAAAGGTATGTTAAATTCTGCATCTGTTTGATATGTCACATGACTACCTTCCCATTTAAAAAATTAAGAGTTGCATCCAAGATGGCTGACTTCAAGATGGCCACCCTACTGGTTACATACCCTAAAAGTTTTAGCCCACTCCCATATCATCTGTGTAGACACTAGATTAATATTTCCTTACTCATTTCCTTTTTAATAAGGGTATTTCCACACTTATGGACCACCCTGTATATATGATACATATGAGAGGAACACATGTGAACCGCATCCTGAGAATATGTAACATATATGAGCTGTAAGGATAAATCTGTGCTTTGGCATTATGTAAATAGTTTATACCTCTGGTAGAAAAAGACTAGAGAATTCCCAGGAGTTGTCACTGAGACCAGTAAGTAAGTATTAACAGCTGTGACATCAGAATGTAAGGGAAAGAATAAATCACCACAAACTTTTACACGCAGGTAATGACTTATGTCTTGTTCCAATTCTATAAAAGAGACTAGAATATAAATACCAGATACAAGAGAAGTGAGTAAGAACAGACAATCCTCTAAGTCTTGGGAATGTCTCATAATATTCTTGTGCCTTATTATTAGTCTTTATGAATAATTTTCTTCAAGCAACACAATTTGGCAATTTTACATTTACTGAAACTTCTATAAACTCCAAAAATAACTTGTTGTACAGAAAAACATCTCTGTAGTAATACAAGGTTAAAGAAATAGACAGTGGGATTTGTTACCCTTTACTAGCTAAAGTTCAGTGTTAGTTATAATTGAGCTTGTCATGGCTGTCTAAAGAAGTAGAAAGTATAATTTTTGCCAATTCAAGGCTGTTTTTGTTAAAACCATTACGCCATATACTGTGATCAATTATTTCCGAAAGCCTTGATTGAAAGTCATAATTGAGTCTGTTCTATATTATTGTAACATCACAAATAAAGTCCCTTAATTATGAATGTAATCATGGAAATTAATTCCAGGTTTTTCCAAAAATGAGTGTCTCTGTTTAGGCTGATTTTACCAATAATGTTGATGTTTTAGACCCAGTAAGCTTTTGTCATCTTCTCCACCCTAGTTTAAATTAAATGTGCAATGCTTATATTCTCCAAAATTGTGGAACATTCTCTTATCCACAAATGGCAAACAATTACTGGTAAATATATAGACTGTCTTAATAGTTCATGCAATTCACCATTTTTCAAAGAGATTGTTACTTAAATGGCGCTGTAGCACATGTCAACATCAACGAATATGTTACAAAGTTTTAAGGTTTTTGCTGTAGATTTCAGAACAATCTGAATAATATATTTATATGAACAATATTCAATGTAGGTCATTGTGTTAGCGCCTAAAACCAATGACGCCTGATCCCAATCAAACATAGAAAATAACTAGGAGCCAATTTGCAACTGCACTAAACATACTGTACTCTTATCATCTAGTATCCAAGCCTACAGGCTACTTATCTGGAATTCTTAAGTTTTTAAATAGTTCATCAAATGTTATCAAAAATTTTTCAAAATGTGACAACAATGACCCCATTATGCTAAACCTCACTCCTATTTTGAGCAATATCACTCTCATTTAAATCCACTTCTGTGCTACCTAAACTTGTACTCTTTATACTACAGGCCTAATTACAAGTCATGACACATAATAGTGTCCATACCCACTAGCGTCATGTTATCCACCAGTGACGGCTGCATTTGATGAGGCGTGGTTAGCAAGCTACGGTAATTGCACTTGAGTTTTCATGAAGTCCAGGTACAGTAGCTTTGGAAAAACCATGTCACAAAGTAAACACTGCAGACCGCTGATGGGTTGATGGGTTCAATTTCTACACTCATTCACTCATTGTCATATATTTTGACAACAGTGGGTAAGAGCCCCTATGGTTTTATGACATCAAGAAAATGTTGGTTTATAACCAGATGGGGGGAAAAATCCCATAATGAGGCATATTTAATTACATGTGTATGTAGCAGGACTTTGCTTTAACTCATAGCTACAGTTAATTTGCTTTGATCAATATAGTACAATTAGATAATTAAATTAAATCTCTGACTTGCTGCTAAAGTACGTTATGACATAAATACTTTTTTGTTTTGTTTTGTGATCCAAATATTTTCTGTTACATATATAATCAAGCTACTGTTATTAACTTGCAGTGTTAAGTTTGAGAACAGGATTGTGGGCTTTGACATGATGGTTTAATATTATAAAGCACTCTCTAATTTGTATGTTCTGTTTATATATGGTCGCCTGACCATGTAATTCAACATGGGTTATAAGAAGGGTTATTCCCGGGTTGAATACCGGGTCAGTGGCAGTGTAAACGGGTTCCCAGGTCGATGCGACCCGGAATCCATTTACTACAAAGGGTGAGGCGGCGCGGAGATGAGCTCATCTCTCAGAGCCGCCTCCACCCCCGCCCCCACTGCCGGCTCCGCCCCCCGCCGCAATGCCAACCGGCCCAGCATATTGCCGGGTCAGGAAGCCAGCGCTGAGGCTCCAATGCCGGATCCCACCCGGGAAGGACCCGTTTCCAATTCCCAGGTGGGATCCGGCATTGGAGATGTGAAAGGGGTATATGCAACATGCTTATACCCATCTAGTAAGCATGTATCTGAACGAGAAGTAACCGATGCACCATACTGTACATAGAAATCATCAGCATGCAGCACCACTCAAAATGGGTTGCCATTAGGATACACTTCACAGGATACACAGATAATTGTCTGTCTGTGATTTCCAGTGAAATAATGTAACTAGTATGATAATAATAACAATTTTTTCCTCTTTACCAGGTCTTTTATCATAATCTATTAATGAATATAAATGGGGAAGTAAGGATATAATGAATACATTATGCAGACAGTTTAATAGAGGACAAGGGTTATATTTTCCTTTTTCAGATTTGTTTTCTATAAATGAAAATAAATAAATAAATAAATAAATACACATTTTATTTCAAACTTAAACATGAGAATTTCAACAGACAAAATAATTCTTTCTAGTCATGAAATACAAAGTTGATGCAATACTGACAAGTGCACAGTGGCTATGAAGAGCATTTGCTTAGCTTCCCTGAAATGCAGATTTACATTTCCTCATACTGACAAGGAATTCCATCAGGCAAACATTATGTTAAGAGTTTACCTTCTGCCCCACATCACAGAGATGCCTTTGAAAGAGGCAGATATAAACTTGACAGTGCACGCACTCCAGAATACAAATAGCTAAGGGATTTGCAAGACTTTTTACTCCCCTCTATGCTATCAGTGAGAAGAAACTTCCCTAGCAATAATTCTGCCTGCAGTAAGTGCAGCAGCCACTTCAGCCGGCCAAAGACGAAAGCTGCCTAATCTTGTTCAGTTGAACTGAATTGTTCAATAAGGTTTTTAAGAGGATGTGTAGACAGGCTGCGCCAAGCCAAATTATTGACAGAAACATACTGCCCGCCATGGCAACAAGTGGGAGTCTATTGCAAAAATGTAAGCAAACAGCCCACTTCTCTGGCAGTATGTGCCAAAGGATTTCGACAGCCAAACACAAGACAACTGTTACTGCTTGTCTAGGTTTTTCAACAGACAGCTTCAGAGGCAAAAGCAACATCCGATCTTCTAAAATGTCCTTCCCAGATGAATGCCTTACAGTTTAGGAAAGATATTCCCTATGGGATGTTTCTTAGTATGTTTTTTATTTAGTCCCAGTTCTGCAGCACTCATGCAGACACACGTCCTCTAAAATGAATATATTCTCAGAAGCTTACACACTCCAAGCAGCAACAAACACAGAATACAATATAGTATACACCCCTGAAACTAAACTGTTCCCATAACTCTTGAGTGATGTTTAACAATTATTTAATAGAGCCTACTGGTGTCTTCTAAATATTACTTTGCATTTTTACATAAAAATAATGGAAAATATCTGAAAGAAAACAGAAATGGAAACTCAGATGTTAAAAAAATATGACTGTGTTTCAAATGTTTTAGGGGTTTATTAAGCCCATGTTCTATAAAATGATGCAGAAATAGCGGTTTCTCTGTAATTTTATGTATTCCCGCTATGTACTAATAGCATAATTCAGCAGATTTCACATAAATCTCCTGCAAATGGCACATTAGCACTGCAGATTGCAGTCCCCATTATTATCAATGGGGACTACAGTCTGTTCCCTATGTACCAACCAGAAATTGGTCCCATTGGCTTATGCAATGCTCAAATGGCAAAAGCCGCTTTATGCCTATGGAGGCATTCTCGCAGGAGAAGGATCTTACATTCCCTCTCCTACTGCATCTGTAAGGCATGTGCAGTGTCAGATTCACAGGAGAAGTCTTTTACAAAAGTGAGACTCCTGCAATATGATAGGGGTGTCACTCGCAGAGACTGTAGTTATCACTACTGCTGTCCTTGCGAGTTCTATTTAGTACATAGCAGGGACATTTTTGTAAAAAATTAAAGTCAGTTGCGAGATGGACTGCTTATAATAGAGGCACTGCCGTAATTATTAATACACAAGTCCCTTTGAGTATAAACGGTAATAAGAAATATGCACATTAACTACTTGTACACACATATGTGCTAAATTAAAAAGTAAATGTATAAAAATGAACACGCATCAGATAAGTATTGTGATGCATTGTTATCACAGTTTTGATGGATTTTCAACATACTCTACTGGTCGCATGAATTAACACAAGAGAAATACTGTAGGTCCTGTTGCCAAAATACTAAATGTTACATTAAAATGTTATTAAATAAAGTTGGGTACGAGCCCATAAGGAAAAAAAATGCTATTTTTAATGTGGTTTCAGGTATTAGTTATCAGCTTGAAACCGCATTCCTAGGGTCCTTAATATAAACCAGAGAACGAATAAGAGAAAGCAGGAATGAAGGACATAAAAAGTTATTGAGCACTGCTTATTGATAAACGATGCTAGTTTTGTATACTCTTCAGTGCCTGGTACTGTGAAGGGCAATGGATGGAGCACATTTGGAAAAGGGTGTCCCCAGTGCAGTTTTGGCAAAAGTTTTAGGATTATATATATACAGAATAACCCTGGAGGCAATAAATAACTAGTCATGCAGCAAGGATGCATGTATACACTGAGTTACCATTCTCATTTTGCGACAGTTAGGAACCGTTAAAGTCTAGACCACAATAATACATAATACTCACAACAACATGGAAAACCAGCGTGGATCACTGTACGAGTTAATTCTTTCACTGACATGTCCTGCTTGCGCAGATATTCAGCACTTTCTCAGGATCTCCCTCTCCCTGGCTCTCGTAGAAACATAGCTTCCCCCAATAGAAGTTGAGAGCTTGGTACCATGCTAAATTTAACAAGCTCATTAGTATTCCTGTGGAGTTCCTGCTAGTGAACTCTCCCCATTGAACAATCCTTCCCTGTTTTAGGGGTCAGCCGGCTACAATTAAATCAAACTAGTGTCACATTGTCACAACTGGCTGGTGCAAGGGAGAAGTTTATTATTTTGGCTTACGCTATATAAATAATTGCTTTGTATTCTTTTTATTATTATTTTTTGAGAGGTCAACGGCAATATTTTTGAGAGAGGTCAACAGCAACTTTAACAAGGCAAACTTGACAAGGAGTTTCTGGGAAGCAGGGAGCAGCCATTAACTTTAGCTCAAGTTGTGCGCGCAGATAGCCAGTAAAGGGGCTGTACAGGAATGCATATAGCATATTATCATACAGAGGAAGGGGAATCTATTCTTTGCCAAATTTGCGACTGCACAGAGACTGCTCATTCACCTCTCCCCAGCCAGAGCTGCTCAGCTCAATTCACCCCACACAAAGGCTGAAGACCAGACCTCAATGGACCGAGTGAAACATGTTCAAAACTAGGCTCTCTATTGTGACTGAATTTCTTAACATCTTTTCAAAAAGCGGAGAATGCCTTGAGGCTAAAGGAAGAAACAGGCTAATGGTGAATTGGGAATACTGAGCAAATTTCAGAGCCCTTTCCTCCTAGCTTTTGAGGTTGAAAGCAAGCTCTTTCCTTTCAAGTTTCAAAGTCCTTTTTCCTCCCGCAGTGTCACAGAAGGATTTGAAAAGAAGGTAATTGTGCTCACACTCTCCCTGATCAGAGCTTACGTCCTATTTCTGGTATTTCGAAATACTTCTTGCAATAATGGTGCGTGTAGCTCAATCCCTTAGCCGTCCTGTACTCTGCAATTGCTCATTAAATGAACAATTGCTGGTATAAAATGCCTTTTATGTTCAAGGTCTGGATATAAGATAAGCATTCCAGTACTCTAAATTTGGTTTACTAAGGAAACTCGTCTCCATCATTAAATCACATCCACTGAAGTCAGTGTGTGAGTCTATCCCAGAAAAGTAGCAGGTTCCAGCCATCCACTGCATTTGTGACAGTGTACACTACTAACAGAAGCGGACACGTTTACCTCCGAGGAGCACTGTTCATATGTTCCAGAACCACTTTAGTGACAAAGAGGGAGTATTAGCAAAGCTATGAGAGAGATAACGTACCAACCAATCAACTCCTACCTGTCATTTTAACAGAATGTTTGAAAAATTATAGTTAGGAGCTGATTGCTTGATACGTAATCTCTCTCCACTTTAGCTCTCTCCAAAGCTTGATACATCTCCCCCAAAGTTCCCTCTCACTTTTTATTTCCTTCTTCCTTTTTATTTTATAGTCTTAAAGACAATTAAATCAGACTGACAAGTTTTATGTTACCAATAAAACTGTCAAGTAATTAAATATTTAGGTAGATCCTGTCTGCCATTTTGTTTTTCACAGGTACATTTACAATGGATAACACTGGGTTGTGACAGCAGTGCACATTAGATTAAAAAACCTTCTGTGTTTTTGTTGGACATACATCAATTTCTTCTGCGTAAGATACACATTTTCCTCACACTTAGAGCAGTTGAACAGGAATTTGCAGTGCAAGACAACCACAAAGCTAGTACAGTAAGGGCATATTCACATAGCTGCGGTACAATTAGATGTTACACGTCCACGGAAACTCAGGAAGCTTTTAGGAGGCGCAATCTCTTGGACGTGCTGCTGAAATGATATTCAGTTATAATGACTGTTAGCAACACTATTCTAAGTATTCTTCAGCTGATAACACTTAAATCATTAACATACCTCATTTGTTATATCAAATTGTCATCATCTTTGTGCACTACTTAAGTTACATTTACTATACACTTGCATGTTTCATAATGCAGAAAAAAAGACGCTTCTTATTCAATATTTACAGTGTATTTAATTTAATCTTAACAATGTCTTTGTGTTTGTATTTAATTACAATTTAAATCGAACATGTGAATTTTTGGAATTTCTTGATAACTTTCAAGACACTATTCTCTATTGTATATATGACATTTTATTGCATTATTATACTGTGTACAGATAGGCTAATGTAACTTTTGCATTTACTACTAACACTATCAAGGTAAACCTTTATGCAATCTCTACGCTATTGTGAAGAGTAAGCATACACATGTGTACGCCTAACGCTTATGCAAAGGCTACTGTTTTTGACATACGAGGAGGAACACAAGAGAAAACAAACTTCAGTTACCCTTAAAGTACACTCCACTTGAATAAGTACATTTGTCCAAACATTTTTCCATTGCGCAAAACATTTTTTAAACTCATCTTCGTTGTGCATTTTAGTATTTTTGCCATTTTTTGTTTCACCTCTTCAATATCAGCAAAATGTTTTCCTTTAAGGTATGTTTTCATCCGAGGAAAAAAAAAAAGTTGCATGGGGCGAGATCAGGTAAATATGATGGGTGAGGGAAAGGTGTCATGTCGTTTTTGGTTAAAAATTGCTTAACACTCACCAATGTGAGGGCAGGTGCGTTGTCATGATGGAAGAACCAGTCACCTGTTCGCCACTAATCGGGACATTTTTACCTCAAATTGTGATGCAACCTTTTCAAAACTTCCAAATAAAAACTTTGGTTGACAGTTTGACCCTGGGGTAAGCAATCCCTCTCACATTAAATAAACAAATGAGCATTGTTTTCACATTTGACTTCACTAAAAATAGGCGAAAGAGTGAATATCTCGGGAAAAAACCATCACTGCAGTCAAACACTACCTTCTCCAGCAACATCAGTGGAGATACTATCTCAGAAGAGTTCCATAAACATTCACTTAGCGGTGGAAGCCTGTACTATAAACTCCCAGCCCTCTAGAACACAATGGGGGTGATTCCGAGTTGTTCGCTCGCAAGCTGCTTTTAGCAGCATTGCACACGCTAAGCCGCCGCCTACTGGGAGTGAATCTTAGCTTATCAAAATTGCGAACGAAAGTTTTGCAATATTGCGAAAAGACTTCTCTGTGCAGTTTCTGAGTAGCTCGAGACTTACTCTTCCAGTGCGATCAGTTCAGTGCTTGTCGTTCCTGGTTTGACGTCACAAACACACCCAGCGTTCGCCCAGACACTCCTCCGTTTCTCCAGCCACTCCCGCGTTTTTCCCAGAAACGGTAGCGTTTTTTCACACACTCCCATAAAACGGCCAGTTTCCGCCCAGAAACACCCACTTCCTGTCAATCACATTACGATCACCAGAACGAAGAAAAAACCTCGTAATGCCGTGAGTAAAATACCAATCTTCATAGCAAATTTACTTGGCGCAGTCGCAGTGCGAACATTGTGCATGCGCAATAAGCGGAAAATCGCTGCGATGCGAAAAAAATTACCGAGCGAACAACTCGGAATGACCCCCATTATTGTTTCTTTTGGGTACCCTCTCATATATAAACTGTTTAAATCTGCATGGTTCCTGAGTACATGGAGAACGCTAACGTGTCCACTTCTAAATGATCCCCTGAGTAATAGCTCAGGGGAAATACAAAGGGGCCTATTTATCAACGCATTTTAGCTATTCAAAACTCATTCGGTGAGATGTAATAGGTAAAACTCGCTGATAAATGCCCCTACAAGTTTGTTTTTGCCACGTGAATATCATTAATGTTGAACTTGTGCTGTGAATGTCGAAATTCTGACTGTAGACATTTTGACTGCATACCAATAAATGGGTGGGGATGTTGGGGGGGGGGGGGGGTTTGGCTGTAGAAATGTGAGGCTCCTGCAAATTAATCTCCTGCAGTTCGACAGCTAATTGACAATTAAGATATATGAGCTTGGAGAAGACTAATTACCTCTTCCAGACTGCCACCAATAACCCGGGTTATTGCACATGAACACGTTGTGGCGCAGTCTGAAAGGGTCCAGTTCAAATAACCCGGGTCGAGCAACCCGGTATTTCAACTCAGGCAGCGAGCAGGTTTAACAGCGGGACCAGTTCACACTATAGGAAGAGCCAGCGCTCACCGCCTCTGCACGTGACACTGTAAGGGGCTGCCAGTCTGAAAAGGGTCACTGCCAGGTCGCACCCAAGATGTACCTATGTACAAATCCTGGGTGCGACCCGACATTTGTGGTCTGAAAGAGTTATAAAAGGTACACAAGCTGAGCTTAGCAATTGCAGCCATCTGATTAGTAGAATTGACAGTGGTTCAAATCCATTAAAAAAAATTCTGTGCTCTTGTGCCTTAGAAGGAACTGTGACTAGGGAGGTGGCTGAGAAAACATCAAACTCCATAAGTTCTTCCAGAATTTTCAAACATTTAACCTGTGTCCAATATCGGTCTTCTAGGTTCTAAAATGAAGAAAAAATTGAACAGGCGGTCTCCTGCTAGGTGATTCCTACACATACCTAATCTCTCTGCTCTACATACTCAGTTAGAGCACTACTCAGTCACACTTAAACTTATGTTTTCGTTGCAATGTACTTAACATTTATGTGGTCATACATGGCCTGATTCTGAATCAATGCAAGTATGAATGTGGCCGCATCTGACAATATATGTATCTCAGAGCAGCTATAAGTAAGCCATACACATCTCAGTCGCTTTGCCATGATGGGTGTCACTGGGTGGCATATGGACGTTTGTATGTAAGAACAGCATCCCGTGGGCGTAAAGCCATAGCTGGAACCTACTGCATACCCATTTTCAGTCGCATATTCTGCACCTAGCATAGTGTAGGTACAAGCAGCAGAATCGCATAGAATGGGTTCGGTATGATATCCCACCGCATGGGATGCCGATTGTCATTATACCAACATCGGCATCCCGAGCAGTGGAATGCCAGCAGGGAAGCAAACGCAACAAAGCTCCTTGCGGGCTTGGTGGTAAGCGCAGGTTCTAATCTCTTTCTATGGGTGTCGTGAACACATAGAGGGGGAATCACCTACTTCGCCGGTATACCGGCGGCGGTATGGTGCCCCTGTCGGGATCCTGGCGTTGGTAATGTGACAGCCAGGACCCCGAAGAGCAGTATGCTAACCCCTCCCCTTAGAATACAAGAATACAGTTGTATACAACTCAGACATACAAAGCATTACACACGACTAAGGCCAATAATAATATGTTTATGCCATTTGCTTACACACTGGTAACATTAAATGAAAAAACACTGTGTCTAACTTGTTTAAATGGTTATGCCATATTACTGTGCACCCACTGAAGTAAAATTCTTTAGGATTTGAACTTAAGATGCAAAATAGCATTTAGTAGGTCAAAGGGTAAAGATTTGCTCCTGTTACCATATGACAACAGTTAAAGTAAAAAAAGAAAAAAAAACATCTTTAATGGAAGCACTTTAGTGATTGAGGTCTCGGCTTAAATGTCGTATTTTAAAATTTATCAACATATGCATCTGTTCTCTTTGAAAATAGGAGTCCTTTCTATACTACACATCTGGCTTCCATAAATTCTGAGTGCACACCTCAGGTCCTTATAGTGCCTTGTTTTCTGAGATTCCTCTAACTGATAACAAATCACATACTTTTCAGTCATAAATTACTATGGTATAAATGTATGGTTCAGTTTTGACATTAAAAAAAAAAACTAGAATGCAAAAATATTTGGCGTTAGTTGCACTTGCAACAATTTTACTATATCTACTGATCATCAATATGATGAACTTACCTGTACACAGGTAAAGCGATTCTTCTATCCATAATGAAGAACCTAATGTTATTAAGTATATGTACCTACAGTAATCACAACATCACAGATGACACTTGACACGCACAGCAGTATACCAACTACAGGTTGAGTATCCCTTATCCAAAATGCTTGGGACCAGAGGTATTTTGGATATCGGATTTTTCCGTATTTTGGAATAATTGCATACCATAATGAGATATTATGGCGATGGGACCCAAGTCTAAGCACAGAATGCATTTATGTTACATATACACCTTATACACACAGCCTGAAGGTCATTTTAGCCAATATTTTTAATAACTTTGTGCATTAAACAAAGTGTGTGTACAGTCACACAATTCATTTATGTTTCACATACACCTTATACACACAGCCTGAAGGTCACTTAATACAATACTTTTAATAACTTTGTGTATTAAACGAAGTTTGTGGACACTCAGCCAACAGAAAAAAAAGGTTTCACTATCTCACTCTCACTCAAAAAATACCGTATTTCGGAATATTCCATATTTCGGAATATTTGGATATGGGATACTCAACCTGTACCATATGTTATACAGAATATAGTGATGCATAAATAGCTGTTATATAACAGTCGCATGCAACCTTTGCACACCAGGTGGCACTCGAAGGGTTTAAAGTGTCACCTGCAGGGTATGTCCTTATCTCTCTGTGCTGCTCCTCCCCTCCTGCAACATTTGCTTCCCTCACCGAGGAGCCTCTCCAAATCCTCTCCAAACAAGTGCTTCGTACAGTATACAGATGCAGTCGCACACAGATTTACAAGTGTCACATATTAAATTAATCAGCACAGCCTCCTGGTGCGTCCTATGCATATCAGCAAAAACATGCAACACTAGCAGAGTTTCACGGGGTCTGGGCAAGCCACGAGGGGCTGTTTGGCGTGACTACACCAGTGATGTATGAGGACACATCTGTATTCCTGATGAATGTTGACGTGATGACATCAGAACTCACTGATAAGTGATGTCATCATCAGAAGGAACTGGATATTATTTAGGAAGTGCACTAGATATAAGCCATAAAACACATTAATTTTTAAACAGTGTACCTCAATGGTCCACTCAGCACACTTCAAGGTGAATTTCTCGTCCTCGCTCCCGGGAAATGCCATCTCTAAGTAAAGAAAAACCTTGATGTGGTTCACAAATCTTTAGAGGCACACTATGCGAAAGTGTGAAGTTCACATGAATTAATAACCTTCCTTGCTTCTATACTACACTTTTAAATAAATAATTTGTGACTTTTTCTCCTGTAATGGCCCCTTTTAAGTGAGTGTGAGTGTGCAGCTGCATCCCCTGGTGACATGGGACAAAGAAAATTATCAGTGGGATGAGAGCAAACTGATACAGTTGGGGACAGTATGGCCAGCAGTAACAGTTAGGGATAAGAATCACCAGATTCATGAGGCAGAGTAGAAAGGGTTTTGAGAGATGGATGTAGTGGCCTACCAATGCCAAAGTGAGAGAGAATCACCTATGGGAGCGGGTCCCATACAGGAAGTGGGATGAAAGAAAGGATAGCGTGCAAGAGAACCCCATGTGACAAGTTATACCCTTGTGAAGGGCTGAGTGGTAGCAAGAGAGTACTGTGACTAATATGGTCAACAGTCATTACGTCGACCACTATTGAATTATGTCGATGGGGTCACTATGTCGACATGGTCATTAGGTCGACATGTACTAGATCGACAGGTCAAACGGTCGACATGCTTTTTTAACTTTATTTGGTGTTTTCTTCGTAAAGTGACGGGGAACCCCAATTAGGGCACCGTGTCCCCTCGCATGGCTCACTTCGCTCGCCATGCTTCGGGCAAGGTGCCTCGCTCTGCTGCCGCTGTGCTCGGCACAGGTTACCGTTCCCAATTGTAGTCCACGTGGATCGTAAAGTATGAAAAGTTCAAAAAAAAAATTTTTAAAAAAAACTCATGTCGACCTTTTGAACTGTCGACATAGTACATGTCGACCTAGTGACCCTGTCAGCCTAAGACATGTCGACCAATAGTGGTCGACCTAATGACTGTCAACCTAAGTGGTGTCAACCTAATGACCGGATCCCTTTGAGATGCAGAGAGAGAGATTAAAACAAAGAAGTAGGTTTGCTGCTGAAGTTCTAAAGTTTGCTGAAACCATTTTCATGTTCCACAAGTTATGTGCTAGAGGAGAAAGGAGTTGATCACATATTCTTATGTTCTTTCGTTACTCCAGACATGTGCTGGAGGAAATGTATTTTGACATAAAAGATGGTCTGACACCCAACTTATTAGGTGATCAATTGTTCTGCACTACATCATACAACTATACCAATACCGGTGCTGTAAAACACACATAAGCAGGAAGCCTTGCACACTTAGCTTCCACACCCACAAGCTAGCCTGGGTAGGAAAATGTGAGGAAGAGGAGATGCCCCACCTACACATGCATCTTACACCACATGTGCACTTAGAGGGGGTTACATTCCTAAAATATTACTCAGTTAAGCTTCATAAAGCGAACATTATTCACGAGATTGTGGGTACATAGACACAGTATTATTATAGCTGGATTGTTTGTGTCTGTGTATGGCATTGCTCTGAGTTTGCCTGCTAAATGCAGCTCTGTGCCAAATTGTAACAAGCAGTAACAAGACTGGTTCCCTTAAAAATATAGGATGAGACCCAATCTCTACAAGGTCAGAGCTGGTGCCAACTTCATTCTTGTTTCTACTGTACACTGACTTGCAGAAAGTAGCATACCTATGCGCCTGTTATTTACTTTGGAACACCGTCCCTTTGCCTGCCCAACTCCTTCCCTCTGCCTGTCCAACTGCTATTCCGCTCTAATGTAGAGATCTTGCTCAGTAAAATGTGTGTCCCAGGGGAAATCACACTTGCATACATTAAGGTGGTTCCAAAGGTGTATTTTTGCAGTGCGAAACAGTTGTTTTGTCTTAGGAAATTACCTCCACCTTTCTAGTTTATGCATTTACTGTTTTATAAGCAGACAATAAAATATCACAGGTAACATGACATATAGGTAGTTGGTCTACAGTAAACAATAAAAAAAAGGATACAAAAAATAGAAAATGCTGTGCTTTAAGTGTGTGCTGAGAATCTGAGCTCTTCTCAGCCTGGGAAGCCACTACTTAAGTACAATAGAAAAGATTATATCATTCTCAAATTAAGTAATTACTGGACACTCAACTTTGATATTGAATAGAATGCCTTCATTTCATGGTAGCTAACATTCAATTCCTCATTTTCATCAATTTGCATATTTTTTTATGTAAGAATTTCACAAAGCTTTTATAAAGGATGCTAGTCATCGTTATAGAAAATAGCAAATTAGCCACATCAAAAGGGGCAACCCCAAGTATAACTAAATAACATAAGAAGACATAAATATCCCAGAGGAGACACAACATGCCATTTTTGTCTGTGCGCTTGTTCTTATCGTTAGGTAACAGTTTGAGTCATCTTACAGGGTATTTAAAACCTAAGGGGAGATGGATGACAGTCTAAGCCCTTCTGCGTCTATCTCTGACAGTGTGGAAATAACCGCTGCGGTACAGATAGGGTTAACACCAGGGAGGCTGTTGGATTTACCTGCTCAAGCTGCTTAAACCAGATAATTAGCTCTGCAATAAGCAGTTTAACTAAAACAGTCAAGCGTGAAAACCCTTTTAAATACATATATTAGTTCATCTCAGTAAAATTTTGTGACTTGCCTAGTTCAAACCGTCCCTAATATACTGGGACAGTCCCAGTACTGTCCCTGCAAGAACCCCTGATTTTCAGAATTGACAATTTGCACAAAACAGTTCCACTTTTTCCTCTATAATGGATGCATTGATGGATTGGTGGTGGTTTGCACCATAATGACACAAACTATTTTCACTTTTTAACTCTGTATTAGCTCTGTTATGGATGACATATTTATTTCTGGGATTCAGTCAAGATCCTGGCAGTCGAAATACCAACGCCAGGATCGCGTCACTACTCGAAATGCAGACGCCGGAATCCCGACTGGGTTAGGTCTAGGCTGCGGGGAGGGGGTTAGGGTTAGGCACCCCATCCGTAGGGTTAGTGTTAGGCTGCAGTGGGGGGAAAGGTTTAGGTTCAGGCATTACCGTAGAGTGTTAGGGTTAGGCTGTTCTTATCATTTGGTAATTTACGGGATAAAATGTATTTTCTACATTATTAGAATTGTAGTGGGAAAAATATGCATGGGAATACAGTATGTACAGAAACTTCAACTGTAATTGCTGTGATTTGTTGTCACAGCATTCCCAAGACCTGGCACAATGCCAGCTGTACCACAAATGACGTGCTTACATGTTTGTGTTTGCAAGCAATATGTCCTAGGAAATAATTTTTAAATATGCTCAAATATGAATGTCCTTGTATTACATTTTTCTGTGATTATTTTGAAAGGTTAAGTTGCAAAATGAACACCAAATTGCTTTATTTAAATGTTACACCAGTGGATCACAAACTCTTTTGAATCACGGCACATCCATGCACGGCACCCCTAGGCCAAAAGATTTGTATTGTGAAATAAAAAAAAAACAAAAACATATTAAATTAAGTACATTTTGTTTATATGTCATTCACTTCTGTTTGTCCACATATTTCATGTTGGAAAGCCACAAGCACTGGTTTTGCCTATTACATTGACAATTAATAATTTTATTTGGCTACCATCCCAGGTCACTACTGCAAATGCCCTGAGGCACCCCAGGGTGCCTGGCACGAGTGGACCGCCAGGTCCCATTAGGCTCTGTATCTTTTTTGCAGAACATGTGTCTTAACGGGTTATTCAGACCTGGTCGCTGCTGTGTGTTTTCGCACATCAGGCAATCAGGTCCTAACTGCACACGCGTATGCACCGCAATGCACACGCGTGTTGGACAACAACGGGCATCGTTCGGAAAAACGTAGGTGTGTCCAAGCGTTTTCAGGGAGGGTGTATGACATCAGCCCTGGCCCCGATCAGTCTGTTCTCATCGCACTGGAAGAGTAAGTCCTGGGCTGCGCAGAGACTGCACAAAGTGGATTTTTGCAGCTCTGCGTACACATGCGATCGCACACTTGCACGGCGAATATACACTCCCCCTAGAGGCGACGACTATCCGAACGCAGGACAACAAACTTTGCAGCCCAGCGATTAGGTCTGAAGCGCGATGCGACAAGGATGCACCAGGAGACTGTGTTGATTAATTTGATATGCAACATTTGTGTATCTGTATGTAACTGAGGAGGTAATTCAGAGTTGATCGCAGCAGCACATTTGTTAGCAGTTGAGCAAAACCATGTGCACTGCAGGGGAGGCAGATATAACATTTGCAGAGAGAGTTAGATTTGGGTGGGTTATTTTGTTTCTATGCAGGGTAAATACTGGCTACTTTATTTTTACACTGCAATTTAGATTTCAGTTTGAACACACCACACCCAAATCTAACTCTCTCTCTGCACTTGCTATATCTGAACCCCCTGCAGTGCACATGATTTTGCCCAACTGCTAACAAATGTGCTGCTGCGATCAACTCAGAATTAGACCCACAGTCTCTGATCTGTATTGGTGTGTCACTACATGAAAAGTATTGTGAACCACTGTTGCAGAATGAGCGTATGTAGAAAAGGTAAGAAAATTACGGGCTGACAACAAAGGTTTTCTTATATTTACGAGAGATACAGAATGATGTTATGTGAAAATGGGGCCACTAAATCACGGGCTGTTTTTTGTGTATGGTCGGCATTTGCAAAGCACAAAATACTGCGAGGCACATTTGTGTTTTGTGACTCTATGGGGGAAATTTACTAAGCTCCCGATTTTGACCGAGATGCCGTTTTTTCATCAAAGTGTCATCTCGGTAATTTACTAAGCACTAATCACGGCAGTGATGAGGGCATTCGTAATTTTTTGCAAGTTCAGGTAAAAAATTACGAATGAATACACCATCGGTCAAAACGCGGCTGTTTAAGTATGAATCTCGGTCATTTACTAAGAAGTGCAAAGCAAAAAACAAACAAACACTGCCGTGAAAAATTACAACTCGTAAAAAAGTGCTAAAAAAAAACAGACCTTTTTTTTTTATTCGTGATTGGATAGGCATGCACGGATCCATGAGATCCGTGCATGTATATCAGTGGGAAGGGGTGGGAAAGTGCTTATTTGTTCAAAAAAAATTGCGTGAGGTCCCCCCTCCTAAGTATAACCAGCCTCGGGCTCTTTGAGCCGATCCTGGTTGCAAAAATATGGGGGGAAAAATGACAGGGGTTCCCCCATATTTAAGCAACCAGCATCGGGCTCTGCGCCTGGTCCTGGTCCCAAAAATACGGGGGACAAAAAGAGTAGGGGTCCCCCGTATTTTTAAAACCAGCACCGGGCTCCACTAGCTGGACAGATAATGCCACAGCCGGGGGTCACTTTTATATAGTGCCCTGCGGCCGTGGCATCAAAAATCCAACTAGTCACTCCTGGCCGGGGTACCCTGGGGGAGTGGGGACCCCTTCAATCAAGGGGTCCCCCCCCCCAGCCACCCAAGGGCCAGGGGTGAAGCCCGAGGCTGTCCCCCCCCATCCAATGGGCTGCGGATGGGGAGGCTGATAGCCTTTGTTGTAAAAGAAAAGATATTGTTTTTAGTAGCAGTACTACAAGGCCCAGCAAGCCTCCCCCGCATGCTGGTACTTGGAGAACCACAAGTACCAGCATGCGACGGAAAAACGGGCCCGCTGGTACCTGTAGTACTACTACTAAAAAAATACCCAAAAAAAGACAAGACACACACACCGTGAAAGTATAAATTTATTACATACATACACACATACATACATACTTACCTTAAGTTCCCACGCAGGTCGGTCCTCTTCTCCAGTAGAATCCAAGGGGTACCTGTTGAAGAAATTATACTCACGAGATCCAGGGGTCCAGGCTCCTCGGGAAATCCAGGGGTAATCCACGTACTTGACAAAAAAAACAAAACGGTGTCCCGACCACGAACTGAAAGGGGACCCATGTTTGCACATGGGTCACCTTTCCAAGAAGGCCAGAAACCCACTTTGACTTCTGTCTAAGTGGGTTTCTTCAGCCAATCAGGGAGCGCCACGTTGTAGCACTCTCCTGATCAGCTGTGTGGTCCTGTCCTCACTGACAGGCAGCACACGGCAGTGTTACAATGTAGCGCCTATGCGCTACATTGTAACCAATGATGGGAACTTTCTGCTCAGCGGTGACGTCACTTTAGGTCAACCGCAGGGCAGAAAGTTCCCAGCATTGGTTACAATGTAGCGCATAGGCGCTACATTGTAACACTGCCGTGTGCTGCCTGTCAGTGAGGACAGGACCACACAGCTGATCAGGAGAGTGCTACAACGTGGCGCTCCCTGATTGGCTGAAGAAACCCACTTAGACAGAAGTCAAAGTGAGTTTCTGGCATTCGTGGAAAGGTGACCCATGTGCAAACATGGGTCCCCTTTCAGTTCGTGGTCGGGACACCGTTTTGTTTTTTTTGTCAAGTACGTGGATTACCCCTGGATTTCCCGAGGAGCCTGGACCCCTGGATCTCGTGAGTATAATTTCTTCAACAGGTACCCCTTGGATTCTACTGGAGAAGAGGACCGACCTGCGTGGGAACTTAAGGTAAGTATGTATGTATGTGTGTATGTATGTAATAAAATTATACTTTCACGGTGTGTGTGTCTTGTCTTTTTTTGGGTATTTTTTTAGTAGTAGTACTACAGGTACCAGCGGGCCCGTTTTTCCGTCGCATGCTGGTACTTGTGGTTCTCCAAGTACCAGCATGCGGGGGAGGCTTGCTGGGCCTTGTAGTACTGCTACTAAAAACAATATCTTTTCTTTTACAACAAAGGCTATCAGCCTCCCCATCCGCAGCCCATTGGATGGGGGGGGACAGCCTCGGGCTTCACCCCTGGCCCTTGGGTGGCTGGGGGGGGGGACCCCTTGATTGAAGGGGTCCCCACTCCCCCAGGGTACCCCGGCCAGGAGTGACTAGTTGGATTTTTGATGCCACGGCCGCAGGGCACTATATAAAAGTGACCCCCGGCTGTGGCATTATCTGTCCAGCTAGTGGAGCCCGGTGCTGGTTTTAAAAATACGGGGGACCCCTACTCTTTTTGTCCCCCGTATTTTTGGGACCAGGACCAGGCGCAGAGCCCGATGCTGGTTGCTTAAATATGGGGGAACCCCTGTCATTTTTTCCCCCATATTTTTGCAACCAGGATCGGCTCAAAGAGCCCGAGGCTGGTTATGCTTAGGAGGGGGGACCCCACGCATTTTTTTTAATTATTTTACAGTGTTTAATTAAAAAAAAATAAAAAATAAACCCCAGCACGGATCACACAGATCCGGCCGAGATTGATTGTAAAAAAAGTCGGCAGTGTTTTGCTAATCACTGCCGTAAAAATAGGTAAAAAACCACGAATGACATCGACATCGGAACAAAAGAAAAACCCGAATACGACAGCTTAGTAAATCCATCGTAATCAATTCAAAAAGTTGCAATTTTACACTGTCGATGTCATTCGTGATTGAATTTGGACATGAATTTGGAAAATACGAATCTTAGTAAATGTACCCCTATGTATCTGCTTTTCTCTACCCACAGGGGCTCAAGCGGAGCTGTTCGCGAAAGAGAAGTGTTACTCGTGCATGCAGTAATAGCATATTACTGGCTATATGCACAGCGGTACACATCTCGAGATGCGGCCTTCTCATCATCAGCAGCACATGCGCCGGTTTTATCATTTTCAGCCTTATGCGAAATCCTCATCTTCAGCGTGTATTTGCAAAAGATATGACTTCTAACAGGCGGTATATGTGTATTCTGCAGATCTGTATTCTTTTGTTTATTATCCTAATAAACAAACATGGAATCAGGAAAAAATATTAAAATCCAATGCAGGGCTGGGAAACACTCGCCCCTGACCCCTGTAGTGGCCCCATCACTAGCAGTGGTAGTGGTTCCCATACTGAACCAGTGTTATCTTGGCAATGTATATATAATTTTGATTGAAATGTATTTCATTGTAACAGTTATCGGTTATCACACTTAAATGGTCTAATCTGACATACACAGTCATCCCCTGTGAAGTACAGATGGGTCCTGACTTCCTTTATCTTACAGTATGCTTTGAATTGGGTTGGGTACGAAATCTCGGCAGTCAGTATCCCGACGGTCAGGATACCGATAGCGGCATCCTAAGCCAAAATTCAGATGTATTTAATCCCTACCTTTAACCCATCCCTCTCACAGCCTACCACTAAGCTCCCCCACACTCGCAGCCTAACCCTAACCAGCCCCCTAGTGCCTAACTCCCCGTAGTTACCAGATTCTGACTATTGGGATCCTGCTGTCGGTATTCTGTTGGGATCCCAACTATCAGGAACCAGACCGCATCCCTTTGAATCAACCCCCAATGGCCCTCTAGGATGAATATTTTAGTATGTTCAAAAGTTGTTCATGTTTGACAGAAGTCTGCCCCCACTGGTGGTACCAGTGCCCAGGCAATAATACCATACAGTGCATATTTCACAGCGAATCTCTTTTCTCTCCCTTTTTTTCCAGCTGTGTCTCGGTGAATGTACTTCCCTTGATAAAACTGAAGTGTGAAGAAAGGGGCTCATTCCGAGTTGATCGCTCGCTAGCTATTTTTTGCAGTGCTGCGAACAGATAGTCGCCGCCTATAGGGGAGTATATTTTTGCTTTGCAAGTGTGCAATCGCATGTGCAGCCGAGCACTACAAAAAAGTTTTGTGCAGTTTCTGAGTAGGTCTGAACTTACTCAGCCCTTGCGATCACTTCAGCCTGTCTGGTCCCGGAATTGACGTCAGACACCCACCCTGCAAACGCTTGGACATGCCTACGTTTTCCCAAACACTCCCAGAAAATGGTCAGTTGACACCCACAAACGCCTTCTTCCTGTCAATCTCCTTGCGATCGGCTGTGCGAATGGATTCTTCATTAAATCCATCGCTCAGCAACGATCCGCTTTGTACCCGTACGACGCGCCTGCGCATTGCGGTGCATACGCATGCGCAGTAGTGACCTGAACGCTGCGCTGTGAAAATGGCAGCGTGCGATCAGGTCGGAATGACCCCCAAAGTGCATTAGGAGAGCGAAATGACTGCATAGAAATAGAGAGAGTTAAACCTCCTGTGAGGGGTGGACCTAACTGTGAGGAAAAGTACAGCCCATGTTAGAGAGGGGAGGGTTCAGTATATATAGGGACTGCTAGGCCAGCTTGGTCTCTCTTGCTGCTGAATTGCCTCTGGTGAGTGCTGCTTTGCAGAGTCACTAGAAGTTTTGCTGTTTTATTGCTTTAACATTGGTGACTGTGTTCTCTTTTGCCCCACTTCCATCCCACACTCTGCTTGAGATGGCCGCCTCTCGCCCACGCCGTGCCGCCGGGACCCCACTTAGCTACCGCTCATCAGGCGGTGGGGCTGGGCCCGAGGATGGGCTGGCTGGCCCTGCTGCCGGCTACCCGTCTTCCGGGTCCAACACGGGCGCCAGTGCAGTGGTGGCTCGGCGGACTCGGTCCTCCTTGCCGCTGGTTTCCGGTCCGGTGTTACCGGCCGGGCGCGGGCGGCGGGGAGGGCTGGGGACACAGGCAAGACGCACGGAGGTGGCCGGGCATCGGCCCTCACCTCCGGGTGCTGAGTTTGCGGCTCCGGTGCTGGGTTCGGACGCCCGCGGGCACGCGCATGCGCACCAAGTTGGGCGGCCGACGGAGGCTGCTGGTTCGGCTCCCCTCTCTTCCCCCTTGTCGCAGCCGCGAGGTGGTGCCGGGCGAGGGGGGCGGAGCGGGCGGACGGCTGCGGCGAGTCGGACGAGGCCTGTCGCGGGATCTCGTCCGACGGTCCTCTCAGCTGGGCCCAGTGGTAGAGGGATAGTGGCGGGAAGCGGTGGGCCGCGCGCACGGGGTGCGCGCACGCCCGCTCTTTCAGCAGGTGGCGCCGTTCGCGCATTTGTGCGCGCAGCGGCGCCACTGGTGTCCTCATCTCCCCTGCTGCCTCCCTTGCAGCCGGAGTCCGGCGGGGAGCGGCGGCGGGGTGGGACGTACCGGGGGCGAGCAAGGCAGCACGGAGTCCCGCCGAGGCGCCCTCCCTGCGGGCGGAGGGAGCTCCGGCCTGCGGGGGGAGGGCGCGCGCGGGGGGGGGCGATAGCGGCAGGAGCAGCGCTAGCGAGGGACAGCAGGCACAAGTTGGGGTCGGTGACTGGTGGGGGAACGCGCCGCTTGTGGTCAGGGGCGCCAGCAGTTCCCCGGCGGGCCAGTCGGAGCTTCAGCCATCGGGCCCCCTGTTGGCGCCTGCCGGGCGCCGGGCAGGGAGGCGCGCGCCGGCATCTGCGGGGGCCCCCGCGGGTGCCGGCAGTGACTTTTGGGGAGGGCAGGACCCCTCCGGAGAGTTGGCGCCGGCCCTGTCGACGGTGGTGGCGGCATTGGGCCCGCTGGCCGCGGCTGCATCCCCGGGGGCGTCAAGGCGTTCCGGCACGCGCGCTAGCGAGCGTGTCCGGTGCGCGGCCGGGGTCGGCGGCTCAGCGTATTGCTCGCGCTTGCCGTGATCTGGGGGCGGCCGCGGCGCAGCTGGGACACCGTCCCGTGCGGGACGAGCGGGGGCGCAAGGTGGGGACACCTTCGCCCCGGAGTGCTAAGCATGCGTCACGAGTGGGTTCTGGGTCCTTTGCTCCGTCTTCTTCTTCAGGTGATCGCGGTGAAGTTGAGGTGGTTGGGAGCGACGAGGAGGATTTTGCAGCTTCCACACCAGAGGATTCCCAGTCCGAGCAGTCGACAGCATCAGGTGAGGTTGAGCAGTCGGCGTCTGGCTCCAGCACGCGCTCCAGTTCTCTCAGTTCTTCCTCTTCTTCTTCCCTGTCGTCGCCGGCGTCCGAAGTCAGTAGCACAACTAGGGCAAAAAAGCGCGTGACTAAATACGCCAAGAGGGCGGCGGGGCAGCAGGAGAGGCGGAAGAGACGTAAGCGGCTTAGCGAAGACGCTCGCAGGGCCAAGAAGTGCCGCGATTTGCCTGGGGTAGTCCACTGCGATTACACGGCCGTGCTGCGGGGGTTGCGGGATAGCTGCCGTAGGAAGATCTGCAGGGGCGATTATGTTGATATGTTCGTCCTGACGAAGGACGCAAAGAAGGACTATAAGTCAGCGGCAGCTAAGAAGGGCATCGGAGCTGAGGCTTTCCGTACTTTCGACAACTGGCTGGCCGTTTTTTGCATCTTTGCGGCTTGTTACCTAGAAGATAGGCCTGGCGAACATATGAACGTCATACGATACCTGCACTTAATACACGATATGCACGGCACATCGTCAGGCATCGAATGGCGGATGTATGACGAGAAATTCCGGGAGAAACAGGACTGCTTGCAGGTGATTGACTTTGGTTGCAAGGACGTGGAAGTCTGGCTCCAGGTCACCCGGACTTCTCAGTCCGCTAGGGAGCCCCGGAATCTGGGGGCGGACGGGCACCGCGCAGGGTCGTCCGCCCAAGGGACCGGCGCGGACGGCGGAGCGGATAAGACAGGTCGATTGGCCATCCGTGGGGGGGGGGGGGGCAGGCCGCCGCGAAAGGGAAGTGCTTCGCATTTATCAATGCGTCCTGTTCCTTCGGCAAGCAGTGTCGGTTTCGACATTTGTGCTTGCAATGCGGCGGCTCCCACCCAGCCTCTACCTGTTTTAAAGGCAGTCGCCAGGGTGCGCGGGGTAAGCAAAGTTACGCAAGACCCGGCGCGAGCGGGAGCGCCCCGCAGGGCACCAACGACAATTAATTTGGATGCAATGGCCAAATGGTTGGATTGGTATCCAAATAGTGCAGACGCTCAGTTTTTCTTCAGGGTTTTCAGTTGGTTTTCGCTTGCCTGTTGCGAGCGAGGTATCGGTCCGGGCTCACCAAAACCTCCAGTCTGCTCGCGCCTTGCCGTCGGTTCTGCGAGAGAAAGTTGATAAGGAGTTACGACTGGGTAGGATGGAGGGACCGTTTAGCTCACCCCCGGTGGATGACTTGGTCATCTCCCCAGTGGGGGTAGTTCCCAAGAAGACTCCAGGTGCTTTTCGGCTCATTCAGCATCTTTCTTACCCGTCGGGGTCATCGGTCAACGACGCGATACCACCGGCTCATTGCTCGGTGGTGTACCAGTCGTTTGATGAGGCGCTTGAGTTGGTTCGTAGTTACGGCCCTGGGGCACTGATGGCTAAGATCGATGTGGAATCCGCGTTTCGGCTGCTACCGTTGCATCCGGACTCATTCCGTTTTATGGGTTTTCGGATCGGAGTGGAGTATTTCATCGACAAATGTTTGCCGATGGGATGTTCCGTTTCCTGCTCGTTTTTTGAACGTTTTAGCACATTTTTACATTGGTGCATGGAGTCTTCGTCAGGGTGTCATGGAGTTGCACATTACCTCGATGACTTCCTGTGTGTGGGTCCGGCGAATTCGCCACGCTGCGGCGACTTGCTGTTTAGCATCCGAGCTCTGTTTTCTCACTTTGGCGTTCCTGTGACCGAGGATAAAACAGAGGGGCCGGTTTCCTGTTTGTCATTCTTGGGGATCGAAATCGACACGGTAGCGGGAGCGTGTCGCCTGCCTCAGGCCAAGGTTGCGAAGCTCCGCGAAGCTATCTGCCAGTTCGTTAGGTCGCGCAAAGTCACGCTGCGGCAGGCGCAGTCCTTGCTGGGCCTTTTGAACTTTGCTTGTCGGGTAATCCCGATGGGCAGGGTTTTCTGCCGGAAGCTGGAGAGGGCGACTGCAGGGTGTGCCAGGCCGCATCATTTCATCCGCTTGTCCTCCGAGATTAAGAGGGATTTGGCCGTGTGGGCCTCATTCCTGGGGGACTTCAATGGGGTGCGTATCTGGCAGGCCCCGACGGTCGACAGCGCTCGGCTGCAGCTGTTTACTGACGCGGCGGGTTCCTCTGGGTTCGGTTGCTACCTAGAGGGGTCTTGGTGCGTGGCCTCGTGGCCGGAGGAATGGCATTGCGAGGGTTTAACTAAGGACCTTTTGCTGCTGGAGCTTTTCCCCATTATGGTGGCGCTGGAGGTTTGGGGCGATCGTCTGGCTCATCGCAGCATCTTGTTTAGATGTGACAATCTGGACGTGGTGCATGCGATCAATAACCAGAGGGCGAAGTCACTGGTGGTCCTGCGTGTGCTGGGGCGGTTGCTGCTGACATGCTTGCGTGAGAATGTATGGTTCCACGCGCAGCATGTGCCTGGGCTGGAGAACGGAATTGCCGACGCGTTGTCCCGAGGTCAGTGGGAGAGATTTCGTTTGTTGGCACCCGAGGCCGATGAGCAGGGGTTTCAATGTCCCGGTTATGTCTGGCAGGTGATCGGGCCGGACTGGAGGGTCTAGCGATGCGGTCAGTGGCTCCGAACACGCTCAAGGCTTACGGACAAGCTTGGAGCGAGTGGGAGGAGTTTGTCCGAGGACGAAGTCAAGAAGGTAAGAGCGGGCATCGGATGATGCTTTCTTTTATTTGGCAGCTGTTTGTTACGGGTAGGTCCAGAGCGGTGGTGTCCCGGTACTTAGCTGGAATTTCGTTCTTTAATAAAATCAAGGGGTCCCTGACGTGACAAAGAGCGGGCTTCTGCTTAAGGCGATGAAGGGGTGGGCACACATGGCGCCAACGCCGCCTGATAGGCGGCGGCCCATCGATGCGGCCTTGCTACCGGCTGTCATCAGGGCGGTTGGCGGTATCGTGTCATCTATTTTTGAGTCGCTGCTGTTCCGGTTGGCGTTCTCCATGGCTTACCACAGAGCCTTTCGGGTTTCGGAGCTGGTAGCGCCATCTAAGTGGGCGGATTCGCGCATGCTTCTCGAGGACGTGGTGGTGGGTGAGAGGTCCTTGCTGTGTAGATTGCGTCGCTCTAAGACGGACCAAGTAGGTAGAGGTCGATGGGTCACCTTGGTTTCGTCGCTGGAGGAGAGCATTTGCCCGGTGAGGTTGGCATCGAAATATGCGGCAGTTCGGCCCGGTGGGCGGGGGTCGTGGTTGCTGCATTATGACGGTTTACCCTTGACGAAATATCAGTTTCGTTGGATGCTGGGTCGCTGTCTGGCGAGCTTGGGCCTTCCACCCGCTGCTTTCGGGACGCATTCCTTCCGCATCGGGGCTGCGACGTCGGCTGCGTCGGCAGGGTTTTCCGTGGCGGAAATCCAGGCAGTGGGGCGATGGAAGTCGTCGAGTTACAACCGATATATTCGCCCCGTTGCTTGATTTGTTTGTTTGACTAACGGTTCTGTTTATTCGTAGTTGTATAAGTTCATGTTATGAAGTTCAGTACGTCCTTGTGTAGTGTGTCTGTTTGTCTCCCCTGTTTATCCTACTCAGGGATCAGCTACTAGCCGCTGCTGGCAGCGGGGGTCTGGAGTTCTTTTGCGATTTTTTGCCTGACTTGACGGACTGAATTTTAATCTACAATTCGGCTGATCAGTTCTAATCAAAGTCCCTCAGCAGGTTTTTACGCTTTCACCTCCAGCTGAGTTCTTACATGTTTTTTCCCTTTTTATACCCCCCCTCCCGTTTATTTTCCTTATATTATTTTGATTTTTCCCGTTGTGTGTTTATGTTCTGCTTCAATTGGCTGAAGCTTGTGCAGATCGGCTAGGCCGTGACTTCTGCAAGACACGAAAACCCCATTTTTTCTTTTGGCAGATCCTTCAGGTTAATGCGTTTAATAAACTCTGCTTCAGATTCTTATTAACCGAATTTTTACCCCTTTTCTTCTCTTCAGGTTGGGTAGAAGATGATTTGGCAATCTGGGTGGTTGGCCACTTTTATGTGTACTGGGCAGCCAGGTTTTTGGCCTCGGAGGGGGCACAGATGTTTCCTAGGGCTCATGGCGTTCGTTGGCTTGGTTGGCGGGGGATGATGTGGAAAGATCTGAGGAGTAGATTGGTCAGTCAGGTCAGCGAGCATGGAGTCCCTAGGGTGCTGGTTGTCCATTTAGGTGGCAACGACCTGGGGAAGAGGACATCTTTGGAGCTGCGGTGGGCCATGATGAAGGATCTGGCCAGTGTGGCCGCAGCATGGACCAATTGTGTCTTGGTGTTCTCTATGATGGTGCCAAGGTTGAGTTGGCGAGGTGTGGCGGCCGGTCGCCTGATTGATGAGGCCAGGCAAAAGGTGAATGGGGCGGTGGCGAAGTGGGTGTTGGCCCACGGAGGCAAAGTTGTTCGCCACCCTAGGATTCGGTTTCGTGACAGTCACCTTTTTCGGCCTGATGGTGTGCATCTGTCCAAGGAGGGGATGGTGCTTTTCCTGGAGGATCTGTTTCTGGTGCTGCAGGAGTTAGGTTGAGAGTATGGTGACTGTGCGAAGACTCTGGGGAGGAGTCTTTCGCTGTTGGCAGAAAAGAACGGCAGGTTGTAGTTGCAGTGATTTACAGTTTTGGTGTGGTTTAGGTGCACTCACCTCCATTGACTTTTAAGGCCGCTTGACCACCCGTCCGGGGGCAGCATCATCACCCATCAGGGTGGGTAGTCACCGTGGGGGTCTGAGTCGGGCACCTATTACCAATTTTATAGTTGTGTTAAATTAGGATCGTTTGAAAATTTAATGTTTTGAGGTTATCGTCAGTTGATATATAGCCGTTCTTTTTTCTGCCACCATATGCCGGCTGAATCGGCATGTTAACTAAAAATTTTCATTTTACAGGTTTTCTAATGGTTAGGGTACAATAAATAGCTAACAATTTTCTGCCAAATTCAAGTCTCCGTGTCATTATTTCTTGGTATTAAAGGTACTGAATGCTTTACTTTTGAGTAAGGGGACCACACATTATCATCAGGAGGTTTAGTAGTAATCACACTATCCTGCTCTGCAGAGTCGCTTGCAAGTTTGGTTCAAACTATTATATCTAAAGTAAAGCTATCAGTTTACAAAACATTTTATGGCAAAATAAGTATGAGCAGAAAACAATCCTTCTTTGTCAACTGCATGCACACTTCTAGCTCATACATGCATTTTGCAATATTATAAACTTATACAACTGGGAAAGTTCAGTCTTTAAACATGATGGAGCATGTCACTTCTTTTTGGATCTTATAAATTAGGAGGTGAAGGTGTAAGTAAAGAATGCTGACTCAGCTACACATAATGGGGGTCATTATGAGTTGTTCGCTCGGTAAATTTCATCGCATCGCAGCGATTTTCCGCTTAGTGCGCATGCGCAATGTTCGCACTGCGACAGCGCCAAGTAAATTTGCTATGAAGTTAGGTATTTTACTCACGGCTTTTTCTTCGTTCAGGCGATCGTAATGTGATTGACAGGGTGTTTCTGGGCGGAAACAGGCCGTTTTATGGGCGTGTGGGAAAAAACGCTACCGTTTCTGGGAAAAACGCGGGAGTGGCTGGAGAAACGGAGGAGTGTCTGGGCGAACGCTGGGTGTGTTTGTGACGTCAAACCAGGAACGACAAGCACTGAACTGATCGCAGATGCCGAGTAAGTCTGGAGCTACTCAGAAACTGCACAGAGATGTCTTTTCGCAATATTGCGAATCTTTCGTTCGCAATTTTACTATGCTAAGATTCACTCCCAGTAGGCGTAGGCTTAGCATGTGCAAAGCTGCTAAAAACGGCTTGCGAGCGAACAACTCGGAATGACCCCCAATATTCAGACATTAACATGGCATACAACTTGGTATACATAAAGTAGATGGTAAGAGTATGTTTCTACAGTCAGAAGTAGTTAGCAAAGAAAAATAAAGCATCCAGGTGTATTAATAACCATAAATATCATTTCTGATTACAATATTTTGTAAGTGCACTTTTATTTCTGTTTTAGAAAAATATATATCTGATCGACTGGGGTTTTTAATCTTCTATAACATATTACTGTTCACCATTCTGTTGGTGTCAGGAAACTGGCCACAAACGGCGGCACAGCTGTTATTCACTGTGATATGAACTCATTGATATTCAATATATTACTGTTCTACTCCATTGCTGAGACTGTGTGCTACATCTGGCAAGTTATAGGTGCAATGCTTTATTTTACAAACCGATAAGGAGAAGAAACTTCTTTTTCTAGAAATAGTAAGTTCTTCTGAGTTCAGTATGATGTCCCAATGAACGGGATGTCGGTGGTCAGAATCCCGACAGTGGCATCCCATCCATCAGAGTCCTGACAGCCCCACCTAAAGTACCGTAATCCTCCCCTGCCCTCTACACTAACCCTCCCTTGTGGGTGCCTAAACCTAACCCTCCCCGGTGGTGCCTAACCCTAACTTCTCCAGTGGTGCCTAATTCTCCCATCCCCTCTGCCTAAACCTAACACTCCCCACTTGGTGGCTAACCCAAACCTCCCCTTCTAACTAACCCTCCTTCCCCGGTCCCTAACCCGAACCTTCCAGGCCATGCAACCTAACCCTAGCCCTCTTTATCCTGCCTAAACCTAACCTCCCTCCCCCTGTGTAAGGACACCAGCGCGTCTCGCTGGATGGACGTTCGGGATTCCGGCTGTCGGTATGTGATGCCGGTATCCCGACAGGCATCGGTATTTAGACACCAGGCTTGCGGCATCCTTCAGGATCCCGCCGTCGGTATATTGACCGCCGGGATCCCGTCCGTCAGGAAGCTAACTGCATTCCGTTCTTCTACTATCATCGCTGGAAAATGGTAATACTTCTGACTGAAACGTGTATCCCCAGACTTCTGCTCCAGCTATTTTATAGACCAGGGAGAAGCGGGCGATCCCGGTGAAAGGCATTAAGGTTAATTCTGCACTGCATGTACCATTACCTGCTATTCACTGAGTCATTAATCACTACCTACTAACAGCTGTTCCATCTTGGAGTGGTTTAGCCTTTTGCCTACTTCAGCCAATGGCAGCTCCAACATCTATTATGCTGTACTATAGCCACAGTTTGTGCATTTCTAAGTTCACAGCCATAATCCAGGAACCAGCAGTTACCATACTAAATTACATCTATTGCATGGGTATTCAACATGCAGTCCTCCAGTTACTGTGAAACTACACATCTCAACATGCCCTGCCACAGTTTTGCTATTAGGGCATGCTAAAATTGTGTCAGGGCATGCTGGGATGCATAGTTCCATCCAACCGGAGGGTCGCATGCTGAAATACCCCTGATTTATTGGAAATACTACACTGAAGTCTCCCCCAAATGGACTGGTGAGCTTTTGCTATGCTATGTTGCACTGGCACTCTTTCTTAAAAATATTGGTGACCTATACTATTCCTTATTTGACGGAACTCTATAATCCTTCCTGGCTGATAATACCTTTATTGCAATTTAATAATCACTAAAATAGAAACAAACAAAGAACAGTCTTAAGGCCCTCATCCACTAGTGCAATGTGGCCGTTTTTTTTGTGAGACAAATTGCTAAGACAGATTGCATGAAAAGTGTCACATTGCATGTCCTTTTCGTGCGATTGCGATGCGAGGTGCGCTCCCGTGTGTCTTCCATCGCAATCGCAGATCACACAGGCTGCCCGTTATATTTATCTCAATTGTACAGAAATAGGTTTAATAACATTAGATTGCATGAGATAAATTACATGTAAAAAATACACTCAAGTAGAAAATCGCAATTACAGGGCTCCCGGGAAGCTCCCAGCCAGATTGCGGGAAAACTCAGACTTTTTTTAAAGGGGCAATCACTTACAAGGCAAAACCATTCCTTGTTAGTGACTGACCCTTTAAAAAAAGGTCAGAGTTCGGCCGGCATCCTGCACGGCTGCCGAACTCGGGAGGCATTACATCCCGCCCCATATCTTTCATACCCCTTTCACATCGCACAAATAACACGGTATCGACTCGGCATATTGCCGTGTCGAAACGGGTCAGTGTGCGATGTGAAAGCTCCTTTGCTGAATTAGCGGGTCGCCTGACCCGGTAATTCAACCCGGTAAAAACGAAGGGTTATTACCGGGTTGAATACCGGGTCAGGTGCAGTGTGAATGGGAGCCGTTCCGATGCGACACGGCTCCCATTCACAGCATAGGGAGAGGTGGCGCAGGAGATGAGCTCATCTCCCGGCGCCGCCTCCACCCCCGTCCCTGCTGCTGCTGCGCCCCCCGCTGCTATGGCAACCGACCCGGTATATTGCCGGGTCGGAAAGCCAGCAAAGGAGCGCAAATGCCGGATCCCACCCGGTAAGGACACGTTTCTCTTACCGGGTGGGATCCAGCATTTGCGATCTGAAAGCAGCATAAGTTTTCATAATAGAAATTCATGAATTCATGAAGAAAAAAGGAAAGAGAAAACATACAATAGTATAGTAATGTCGGATCATGACATCCCAGGTGCAATGTCATATGAAAGGAATAAAATAGTCCAATCCAAAGTGTTTGGAATCCCAGTTCCTTTACAGGCAGCTCGCACATGATAAGTGAATGACTAACATAGGCCTATTTTTCAGCATTAGAATACAATCTATCACTATATAACCATCTTTAGTTATATAAATATACATTGAGGTTGACATTGTCTTCTATACTATACACACTATACTGTAACTTTGTTATTTATGTGTGGATTGAATGTACACTACTGATTGATTCTCAGTCTGTGAGTGCAATTTTTATTGTTTTGCTTAACAATATATTATTATCTGTTATATATTATTTTATATGCAGTACTGGCCACATTTATTTCTTTATTACTGTTGTGTAGCCTAACTTTATATATATCTGACCAAAAACTGCATTTCTTCATTACTGTACGTATACCAGGAAGATGCTTGCCTGGCCAGAGGACTGGCACAAGGCGAAGGTGAGCTAGGGTTTTATTTTTTTTCATATTACTAGCACCTTTTTATATGAAAAAGTAATGCATATATGTTTTGTTCTTGGACTTTTAATGGAAATAGTATGTTTCAATCATATACTGTTCAGTAAAAAGTCAAAAGATATGAAAAGAAAATGAAATATATCATCATGTCACCATTTAATTAAATTTGTATAATGAGTGTCAGGATTTGCAATAGCCCTTGCCACTAATAAAAAAAAGTCTAATTGCTAAATCATCATAACAATTTAAAATGCTAAAAACTATTATAAAAGAGACTTCACTATCATTGCAGTGATGCACTGTTATTGTACTGTTATACTTATGGGGCATATTCAATTGTGCTGTCATTTTCTTAAAATACTGTTTCCCGCAGCCGTGGGATTTTTCCTATTCAAGTGAAGGAGAGAAAATGAGCAGCTGTGATTTCTATACGTCTTTTTTCTCACACCCCCTACCTCCAGAGCAAGTCTTATTTTTCCTAAAATCATTATTTTTAGGAAAACTCATCAGGCCTTGCTCTGGAACCCCTGCGGTACCCTCCCCCCCCCCCCTCCCCCTAATGACTAATTAAGCAATAGGAAATTAGCTTACTTAGTCCTTAACTAGCAAACGGCCCCAGCTTCGCACAGGAGCAATTTTGAATTTACATGTATATCCATATTCATACATCTATATTAATTTTCCGTCTCGGCATAATGGTAATACAATATTTTTATTTTTATTAAAGAGCGTATCAAAAAGAGGCATGTTGATGCCACAACAGATGCATTTACTATGAGCGAGCCATGTGTATACTCTCAAACCGGCCGGCCACGCATTCGGCTTAGATCGTCCCCGCAGGCGGACATTTTTTCTTTTACTTGCTTCACTAAAATTATCATTGCTTGGCTTCCTTTTGTTATAGATTAATCTACATGCTACTTCTGATTAGCAGCCACCAGCTTTGGGGAGGGGACAACTGCCATCCCTACTGCCTCAGCCACCGTAGGGATGGTGGCCGAGGCAGAGTTACATATATGGAGAGGGGGTCAGAGGAACATATGGAGAAAAGGGGTCAGAGGAGCATATGGAGAGGTGGTCAGAGAAACACATTTGGTGGAAGAGGCCAGAGGACTAGGGATACAGTTGTTAGGTCGACACAGCTTAGGTCGCAAGTCATTAGGTCGACTACTGAAGGTCAACATGCATTAGGTCGACATGGTCAATAGGTCGACATGTACTAGGTCGACATGTTAAAAGGTCGACATGAGTTCTTCAAAAAAAAATTATTTTTTTTCATTTTTTTATACTTAACGATCCACGTGGACTACGAGTGGAACGGTAGCCCGAAGCATGGTGAGCGAATCGTGCCATGCGAGTTGACAGTGCACTAACTGGGGTTCCCGTCACTTTACGAAGAAAACGACGCCCAAAAAAGTAAAAAAAACCATGTCGACTTTTGACCTGTCGACCTAGTACATGTCGACCTAATGACCATGTCGACCTAATGCATGTCGACCTTCCGTGATCGACCTAATGACTGTCGACCTAAGTTGTGTCTACCTAATGACCCATACCCGAGGAATACATGGGGTCGTGGGGTCAGATATTTGGGGGAGGTCAGAGGCACATATGGGGAGGGAAGATCACAGGCACACATAGGGAGGTAATAGGCAGAGGCACTCATGTGGAGGAAGGTCAAAGGCACAGTTGGGGAGGCAGTGGTCAAGGGCATTCATAGGGGTGTGGGTCAGAGGAACATATGGGAAGGGGAGATGATAGATGCACATGGGGAGGTAGGAGGCAGAGGCACTCATGGGGAAGGGGGGCAAAGGCATGTTTGGTCAGGCAGGAGGCAGATGTACATATAGGGAAGGGAGATTAAAGGTTCACATTGGGAGGTAGGAGGCAGAGGCACTCATGGTATTGGGGTCAGAGGCACATATGGAGAGGATGATAGGTGCATAAGGGGAGGTAGGGGGCAGAGGCACTCATGGGGAGGGGGGTCAGAGGCACTCATGGGGGAGGGTGTTCAGAGGCACGCTTGGTGAGACAGGGGGCAGAGCTACATATGGGAAGGGAAGATGATAGGTGTACATGGGGAGGTAGGATGCAGAGGCACTCATGGGGAGACAGGGGGCAGAGGCACTCATGGTAAAGACTTGCCTATATTACTGATGACTCGTGGAAGCAGGTGAAGGAGGAGCATTAAGAAGAGATGAGGCGGGGACATATGTGAAGGATGAGCTGTGATCATTTCCTAAAGCCTAACGCCTTCTATGAGAGGGAGGAGGGAAAGGGAAGCTGATGCTGATCATCCCTGCAGCACAGCTACTGCAGTACCACTCTTGGCCACTGGGTACATTGTAGAGCACTACCATTCTTCTCTTACTGAAATTGTCACTCTTACTGAATACTGAAATTATCACTGCTCAGCTTCTTTTTGTCATAGAGTAATGTTTCATACACCTAAACCTTCCTCGACAAATGCTCTATAAAATTGTGAAAACCACATCAAAATCCATCCAGCTGACATCGAGATTAGCCTAAACAGCCAGACAGAAGCCTACCAGGGACTTGATTTTATATACTGTATACAGAGATTACTCACCTTCTGAAGCAGTGCCATATTCCTCCAACCTGTCGGGATGCGGTCTTCTGCTATGCGTAATTATGTGTGAGACTCCTGTCAGGTGTGTGACCCCCGGTGGGTGGGTGACCCCTCCCCCTACCATGTGTGTGACCCTACCCCCATAGTGTGTGTCTGGAGGCAGCAGCAGGGAGGACTAAATCCCCCAGCAGCCACCTTTCCTTCCAACAGCCCCCTCCTCTCCAAGCAGCCACCTTTCCTCCCAGCATCCTACTCTGCAGTGGAAAGATGAAAGGGAGATGACCGGGAGCTGTGGGGACCACTTGCCCGGCCAGAAAACACTGGTAAGTATCTTTGTTTTTTTTCCTCACACCGTAAGGTTTTCAATGCACTTTTTTTTTTATTGGCTACCGTGGGTATCGGGAGCATGCATACTAGCGGTAATCCAAAGTTGAGCGTGAGGTCTGCAAGATTTGTTGTGTGCAAAACCTTGTGCCCAGTTGGATACCCCATATAGTGTGGCATTCAGGATAAAGGTTTTACAGTAAGAAAGCGAAAGTTTTATATTATATTTGCACTTAGTGAGTGAAGTCAATGTTGTGATATAGAAGTAATAATCAATTCATAAATAGGTGCCAAAAGGTGTAAAAAAATTCTGAACACAAGAAACACCACATATTAGTGTGGATGCTCCATCTGCATCTGAACAATTTGTTCTAAGTTCATAAAATAAAACAGGACTCTGCATCTGTAGTGCATGTAAACACCGCCTTAATCCAGCATCTGTAACCAAGCATCTTATGAAAGAACAGCTGCAACATGTGTGTGTTGGCACAGACACTTGGCATGTGCCAGCAGGCAGCTTATTTATGAAATATTTGTGCATGAAGACATTTTTTGTTCCCATATTTCCGCCGGAAGAGCCTGAAGCATTTGTGGGTTAAAGCTGTGACACCTGTTACACATTAGTTATCAAAAAATTAGTCACTAATATGATCATTTCTTTATTCCTCTTTCAATACAAGAAAATCCACTTTTAAGCCTGTGCATCACTGAGCTATATAGTACAACTGAAAATATTGCTGTTTTCTTACTAGACTTAATACTTCCAGGCATGCTGTCTTTTCATTCCTTTCTGAAAAGCTGTTATTGCCAAACTCTTGGGCAAAGAGATGCCAGGGCAGGTATCACTGACCTGCAAGTCTCCTAGGACAAATTGCATTTTGCAGTAAAACAGTTTCATAGAGGTGTACAGTTCTGATGGAACAATCGTCAATTCTGCTTTTGCTTCACCATTCTACAGAGTGTTATTCTGCACTGTACCTGTTAATTTGCATTTTGAGGAATTTCTCATTTATGACTAGTGCTAGGATAGAGGAAGTCATGTGATTCTGTGGCGTGTGCTATTATCAGGCTAGTATTGTTAACACCTAAGGCCAAATCCCACTGGTAGAATTTATTACATTTATTTGCCAAAGAAGGATGGAGCAAATATTTTGCAGAACATTTTTTGATAGTTTCCCATATGTAGGCCCAGGTAACGGGATCCGGACTTTAGGTCGACAGTAAGTAGGTTGACACTGTCTAGGTCGACTACTATTGGTCGACAGTAAGTAGGTTGACATGGTTTCTAGGTCGACAGGGACTCTAGGTCGACATGACAAAAGGTCGACATGAGTTTTTCACATTTCATTTTTTTACTTTTTCTTACTTTGCGATTCACGTGGACTACAATTGGGAACGGTAACCTGTGCCGAGCGCAGCGAGGCACCTTGCCCGAAGCATGGCGAGCGAAGCGAGCCATGCGAGAGGACACGGTGCACTAATTGGGGTTCCCAGTCACTGTACGGAGAAAATAACACCAAAAAAAGGTAAAAAAACTCATGTCGACATAGAAACCATGTCGACCTACTTACTGTCAACCAATAGTGGTCGACCTAGACACTGTCGACCTAAGTCTAATCTACCTAACATACCACACCCCCAGGTAACAGGCATGCACTGTTCATATATGCAGATTTATAGAAATGAACATTGCAGTGATACCTTAGCAAGAGAAACTGACATGACCTGGTTCACAAACATTCTTAAATCACGGTGCCCTACAGTAACAGCATTTTTTTCATGGCACCACAGGCCAAAAGTGTCTCATTGAGAAATTTTGCAAAAATGATTACATTAAGTAATTTGGGCTTATATGTCACCCTTAGGTTCAATTATATGGTGGTGGACAGGGATATGATTCTGTTTGTCCACATATTTTATGATCGGCAGCCACCAGCTCTGGTTATGCCTATCACATGGATCATAACATTTTTTTATTTGGTCTTGGACCACCAACCTGTGGCACCCCTGCAAGTGCCCTGAGGTATCCCAGGATGCAACGGCACCCAGTTTGGGAACCACTGGTCTAAGATCTTTAGCCTACATAAGCATCAGATGAGAATGTTTCTTAGAGTTGGTTACAGCTTTTTTGGGATGGAGGTAGGATGGGTAAATATGTGGCAGTAAGGCAGTATGTATTTACTTTATTACAACAGTATTAAAAAGGCTACAGTATATTCCATTCCATCCCCAAGGGCCCTCCGTCTGCATCATCTTATGATGATATAGTCATAGCACTGACCTAGAATAAACACATTGCATGTCATAGATATGTGCATCATGTGATGACTTAATTTTTCCATGTCCCCATGAGCAGCAAGACCAGCTAGATTACATAGTGATTTATTCTCAAAGTGACTGACAGTCAGGGACTGTTTGGGGGAGGTAACGGGGACTGGTTGCAAAAACGCAGGCGTGCTGCAACTGTTTTGGGGGCATGCTTAAGGATGCTACTGCGATCCTCGCCATGTCTCCGGCATCTTACTTCCTGTGGCCATGCTGCACCACAACAGGGCTACCCATAACTTTGATAATCGGCTGATCTGAGACGGATGCTGCGTCCTTGTACACAGCTGCTGGGATTTGCACAGTCGCTGGTGGGCGTCTCAATAGAAATCCAGATGACAGTGGCATTTGCATATATTCGCACAGCTACTGTGTACAAATTTGCAGCTGTGAATATATTTGCATACATCTTTGAACAGTGATCGCAAAATACGCGCTACAAGCAGAGGGGGACTCTCTTTTTTAAAATGAGCGGGTCCTGCGGGACGCGCTGTGTCTAATAACCAGTGCGTCTCTGCCAATACCGTTCTTCAATGCCTCTCTTGCCATCAAATCGCCGACGGCAGCTTCTCCCCGTCCAATCGCACTGCCCGAAGCTTCTCCCCATCCAATCGCGCTGCCCGCAGCTTCTCCCCGTCCAATAGCGATGCCCGCAGCTTCTCCCCGTCCAATAGCGCTGCCGGCAATGTCTCCCTATTCAAGTGCTGCTGAGACGTGACGTCCCTCCTCCCTGTTCGCCAGCGTGCTCGCCGTGCTACTCCAAACTACAGTAAGAAGCAGCTGCGAGCAGGTGCCGGGGCGGGCTGTGTTATGACACACAGTGGCTGCTCACTAGCCAGCGCAGCGCGCTCATTGAAGAAGGCTGTGTCTCTGGCTGCATACGGCTGCACTCCCTGGGGGATTAAGTAAATTATATTTATAATCAACTAACAGATTATAAGTATGTGTGTGGGAGGGAGGAGAGTGTTGGCAGCTAATGATGCAAATATGCGGGATGGGGCAGTGCCCATCATACACTCTGCCCATACCTCCTCAGTGTCCATTATAAACACACCAAATACTCCCACAGTGGGCAACATACACTCCCCACACATACCCACACAGTGACCATCACATGCACACCCACAGTGGCCATTATATACTGCTCTACCTGGCGCAATGTGTATAACGTGCTCTACCTGGCGTAATGTATATAACGTTCTCTACCTGGTGCAATGTGTGTAACGTGCTCTGCCTGACGCAAAGTGTATAACGTGCTCTGCCTGGCTCAGTGTGTATAGGTGCTTCTACCTGGTACAATGTGTATAACGTGCTCTACCTGGTGCAAAGTGTATAACGTGCTCTGCCTGGCTCAGTGTGTATAGGTGCTTCTACCTGGTGCAATGTGTATAACGTGCTCTACTTGGCGCAAAGTGTATAACGTACTCTGCCTGGCGCAATGGGTATAACGTGCTCTACCTGGCGCATTGTGTATAATGTGCTCTACCTGGCGTATTGTATTGTGTATAACGTGCTCTAACTGGTGCATTGTGTATAACGTGCTCTACCTTTCGCAATGTGTATAATGTGCTCTACCTGGCGTAATGTATATAACGTTCTCTACCTGGTGCAATGTGTGTAACGTGCTCGGCCTGACGCAAAGTGTATAACGTGCTCTGCCTGGCTCAGTGTATATAGGTGCTTCTACCTGGTACAATGTGTATAACGTGCTCTACCTGGCGTAAAGTGTAAAACGTGCTCTACCTGGTGCAAAGTGTATAACGTACTCTGCTGGCGCAATGTGTATAACGTGCTCTACCTGGCGCATTGTGTATAATGTGCTCTACCTGGCGCATTGTGTATAACGTGCTCTACCTGGTGCAATGTATATAATGTGCTCTACCTGGTGCAATGTGTATAACGTGCTCTACCTGGTGCAGTGTGTATAGATGGTTCTACCTGGTGCAATGTGTATAACGTGCTCTACCTGGCGCATTGTGTATAACATGCTCTACCTGGTGCAATGTGTATAAGCGGCACTACTCTGTGGTGTAATGTGAATTGGTACTATTATGTGGCCAAGCCCCTTCCCCACAAAGCCAGACCCCTAAATTTTTTATGCTCGCCTTTGGCACGCACTGTCCATACTTTGCAATATGGGAGGGGGACCACCAATTCACTTTCTGCCAAAGGGCACCAAAATGTCTAGGTACAGCTCTGGAGCAGTGTTCTGTATGCTACACAGCCCAGCAGCACTGTCACCCCCTTCTCCCCCTTGCAACACTTTTGTAGTGCCCAAATCAAGGTGTGGGGTTTCATATTTGAATCATTAATAAGATTAATAATAACCTTAATTCCGATGGGACCCAGAATAGGACAGGTAGGACCCCAATTTTTAAAAGTGAGGGGTTCCTGGGACCCACTTTTTTTTCGGCTCAGCGCGATTACTGTTGAACAGGCCCTGTATACATATTTACAGAAAGCATTAAAGCATAACTCCATATTTAAGTATCCAAAGTTCACATAGATAAATTAACTTCATGCAATGGATAAAGTTACCTTTTAATGGCAAAGAAATACCGTTCTTATTAACCCAGACCTTTAGAAAAATAATATTTTCCTGCTTTAAAAGAAAACATCAGAAAACATACCACTTTCTTGGTACATGAAAATAATATTTAGCTAGTCTTTTATATACAGCATCTACCAAGCTAATACCAGAACACAAACGATGTCTTACAACAGCAATAAATATTTTATCACACAAGTACGCTGCTACAAAAGACAGACTGATTAACATTTCTTTGCTGAAGATGTGCAGCATATCAGAAAAATGGAGAAAAGGAATCTACATTTAAATGGGAAGACACAATAAAAGTGTTGCACAAAAGCATCCACAGACATTCACTTTAGAAAAAAAGGCACAGGTGAAAAGGCTGATTTATGTAGCCTTTAAAAAGGTAGTGTTTTACTTCTGTTGCGGCAGACTTTGTATTGTACTTGCATGCTCACCTCACATCAATGAGGCGCAGGGGATGGCAACTTTTAAGTAAATGACTAAACAAGAAGGGTTAATTACCACATTCAGTGCAAGGCAAAAATTGCTTGTCTGACTGTGTGTTGTGAATACATGTAAAAGAGAAGGTCCGCCTTCTTCAAATCTGTTTAGTTTACATATCTGAAGCTTCCAAGTCATACCCCCTTCCCTCTCTTCAGTCAACACTGTCTTCTCTTTCCTCTCCATATGCATGTTGCTGTCATGTGTCACCCTACTTCCAGTATCCCTCAAACACCACAGCGCTAAACGGAGGAAATTTCTATCCTACAATGCCTTTCTCCACTATAAATTCATGCTTTCAGCTTGCAAAACTGGCATCATATGCCAAACAAAAATACTTAACTTTTCTAATATTCACGTATATATTATTATTATCCCTGCGCCTAGCAAAGTACATAAACACACGAGTACACCAGAAAAGAGTGAATTACAAAACTTGACAAAGCAAAAAACAAGTACATGGTATATAAACATTGCTACATCAGTGGTCATAGCACTCAAATAAGCAGCTAGGTGGCAGAAACCAATGGTTAGGTGCCACTGAAGGGAGCATGGAGTAGATGATAGTATTAGTAGGGAAGCCAAAGCACATGAGTGAAGAGGGCCCTGCTCGTGAGAGCTTACATTCTAAAGGGGAGGGGAACACAGACACGGGTGACACAGATGGGGTAGACGGTGAGCAAGGGACAGAGGGTTTTACTGAGAGATTGCTGGGTTTGGTAATAAAGTGGGAGCCTGTTTGAAGTTTTGTAGAGATGTGGACAGTGTGATATAGAGCAGGAGAGTATTCCAGAGGTAGTACCATGGGCAAAATCTTGGAGGCAGGAATGAGAGGAAGTAATCAGTTGGCAGGAGAGGCGGCATTCATTTCAGGAGTGAAGAGGGTGGGCGGGAGTATGAAGGGAGATGAGGTCACAGATGTATATGGGACAGGAATGTGTGAGGGCTTTGTTAGTGGTTCTGAGAAGCATGAATTGGGTGCTGAAGGGGAATGGGAGACAGTGTAGGCTTGTAGGAAAAGGGAGGCAGACGTAGTACGTTTGGAGAGGAAGATGATCCGGGCAGCAGTATGGAGGACAGATTGAAGTGGAGAGAGGCAGACGTCAAGAAAGCCAGATAGTAGGAGGTTACGATAGTCCAATCTGGAGATGACCAGTGAGTGGATGACGGTCTTGGTATCATCCTGGGTGAAAAAGGGTCCGATCTTGGAAATATATTTGAGATGGAAATGGCAGTACTGCAACGGCTACTGAATGTGTGGTTTGAAGGAGAGAGAGGAGTCAAGGATAACTCCAAGACAGCACACTTGGGGGGTAGAGGAAAAGTGTATATGCTTATGTGCTGATCTGTATAGACTGTATTTTTCTTTGCATTCTTGTATTTGCATGCACTCATTTTTTTTTTCTCATCAATAACTTTGTTGAACATTTTTCTCATCAATAACTTTGTTGAACAAAAAAGAAGGGAATGGGAGGACAAGTAAATAGAGACGTGTGCGCTCATTTTCTGAGCATGCACATTGCAAATACAAACAATGGACCTTATTCAGGTTGAGCAGCAGATTTTAAAAACAGAATCTGCAACTCAGTACGATCGCATGATGGGGGCCGCCCAGCACAGAGCAAGGCAGCCCAGAATGCAAAGTCCCGTCCAGCAATGAGATCGCAATTCAATAGAGATCGCATCGCAGAACGTGGATTTATTGATGACTCCTGCATACGCAGCCATTATTATTATTATTATTATTATTAACATTTTTTTATATAGCACAGCATATTTAGTTTCGCTTTACAATTAGAACAACAGTAACAGAACAAAGTGGGCAAAAACAGACAGACATAGAGGGCCCTGCTCGCAAGCTTACAATCCATAGGATGCTGCCATTTTGCTCTTCGGAGCAGCTGCGTGTGATGCCCACTGCTGTCAATCAAATTGCAATTGCATCCTTCAGGTATGTCACCGCAATGCAGAAGTCCGCGCTCGCGCACTGCAGACTTTGCAAATTCGCAGACGGACAGAAAGCGGGCATCTACATTTTTAAAAAGATAAAGGAGGAAGCTGAATTAGGGCCAATATTCGCTACGCAAACTGGTATACATTCCACTATGTAATAATCTCAACATTCACCTCATCATTTTGCTCTATAACCTGTGTATCCTCCACCCTATTCCATCACAACTTCTCCACTCTCTCTGTGCAACTACCTATCTCACTTTCTATCATCGCACAACATACAGATGGGGCCCTCCCCATCTTTGCCTTTAATAGGATTAACTGAGCCATGGCAGTCGGACTCTTAGGGGGTCATTCCGACCCGTTCGCACACAGCGATTCTTAGCTGCGGTGCGAACGGGTTGGAACTGCGCATGCGCTGCATGTGCATTGCGCATGTGCGTCGTTGCACGGCGGCGACGGAGCGCCCAGCAAAAAAAAAAAACACGCAGCGCTGGACAGAAGAAGATTGACAGCAGAGAGGCGTTCCGGGGCGGATACTCACCGTTAGAGGCCGTTTTCGAGGAGTGGTCGTCCGAACGCAGGCGTGTCCAGGTAAACGGAGGGCGGATGTCTGACGTCAAAGTCGGGTGGAACGTCGCTGGATCCGTCGCACAGGGTAAGTAGATCCAGTCTTACTTTTCAGCTGCACAAGCGTTTGCAGCCCTGCTAAGATAAAATACACTCCCCCATAGGCGGGGATTAGTTGATCGCACCAGCAGCAAAAAGTTGCTGGCTGCGATCAACTCGGAATGACCCCCTTAATCCCCTGCTGTAATGACTTAATCCCGTGCTGTATTGTTCTCTCTGTATTGTACTGCAGCTGAGAACAATAGATGAAAGGTTTATGCTAATAAACCTTGGTGCACCTAGGCTCAGCAGAGAGGCCTAGATGAGCGTGGTTCCATCTGTACAATTGCAATTGCACTCACAAAAAGTGATCAATTATTTGTTTTGCTGTCAAGTCTGAGGGACACTTCTCAATATTCATGATCCTGGACCAAACATCTGTTTTCGACACTGCTGCTCACAATCTTCCTCAGTACATCTTTCGCTCCACTGGTAATCATCACAGTTCTTTCCTAATTCACTCCCTATTAGGGATGGCCATCAGTGCCACATCCATCGATGGTTGCCATTGATGGTTATTTTAGCTGGAAGTTAGAACCATCGATGGTTAGAAACTATGCTATTCAATACCATCGATGTTTCCAGCTATCGAATAGCTGGGCATGCACAGAAGAGGCTTTTGCTGGAGAAAGTCAGCCAGCAAAAGTTTCCTCTGCGTATGTGCATCTCCCCCCCGCGGCTGGCTCTGGCTGTTGCATGGCTGCTGTCACTCACTGTGTGACAGCCAGTGATATACTGTGCTGCCGCCTTGGGCTGTGGAGGGCTGATATCAATCACTTTACTGACTGAGCTGGGAGGAGACAGTCATTGTTTCCTCCCTCAAAGGCTGACAGCACACGTCCACATAGGCAGGGCAAGGCGCAAGTAGCCGCCGTCCCTGTCTATGAAGCTAGTTACAGTGGGCGGTAAGGGGGCGGAGCTGTTGAGTAACTGATAGGAGACAGCTTAGTGATGAGTCAATGTCTGCTCTGGCTGCCGCTGGCTCTGCGGCTGGGCCTTGACTGTCACTATGAAGAAGCAGTGGTGGACAGATGAAGCAGTAGTGACTATAAGTAGTGACTATTTGTTGTTGTGGGCAAATAACAAAACATTACCATCAACTCCTTGCCCACCATCGATGGCGGAAAACAATTTGGTTCTCCGCCATCGACGGTAGAAGTATTCATCAATTATTTCAAATCATCGATGGTCGATGGCCATCCCTACTCCCTATCTATCAAACTTCTCCTGTGGTGTTGCCAGTACTGTAGATACATCATCCCCACCACTCCCACAAATGTATTAGGATCCCATGCTACTAACAGCATGCTAATTTTCTTTCTGTAAAACTCCTCCCTTGGGGCAGTAATTCCATTTTCAGAACCACCATTATGCTTATTGTATCCAAACCTTTCTTCTTCTGGTCTCTCCTTTTCTTTACTATACTTTGAACAACTTTTCAGCTATCTTGGCATTTAAGTTGTGCCCAATACAAAACTTTTCATCACCCCCTCCTCCAAGAGGCTCCACCTACCCTCAATTATCGGTCACTGTTTATAACACCACAATTCTGGTGCCTTTCCCGGATGCCGGAGAGATTGTGGTCACAGGAGTCCTTACCTCCACATCTTGTGGTTCTGCCCTGTAATTGGGACATTGAAGTAGATGTACCAAGTCTTGGAGAGTGATAAAGTGGAAAGAGATAAAGTACCAGCCAATCAGCCCCTAACTGCCATTTTACATACTATGTGAAAAATGACAGTAAGGAGCTGGTTGGTTGGTAGTTTATCTCTCTCTTAACTTTATCACTCTTAAAGGCTTAGAACACCCCCCTCCCCCCCCATCCTTAATAATTTAAAAGGCAAGTTGGAGACCCCAATTATCAAGGATACCTTGAACTTCCTATTATGCTAGCCCCCTTAAGAGTCAAGTAAACCTGATAAAAAATTGGTGCCTTATATCATGGCTGTAGCTAAAAGTGTTCTGGCTAGGAACTGGAAAAACCGACTCCCGTCCACACTCTTAGAACTCAAACACTATGGGGGATATTTATTAAAGCTTGGAGAGAGATAAATTGGAGCGAGATAAAGTACCAACCAATCAGCTCCTAAAGCTGGGTACACAGCTTTATATGGTTAATTATAGCTATGAACGAAAGATCGCAAGTACCTGTACATCGGCTAGTGTAGACATTGTTCAGACATCTTGCAAATATACTGGTCCAACCGGCTGTGTGTATGACTGACCGCATGATAGGTCTGCAGCAGCAGCCAGTGAATATTACATTACAAAGTGAATGGACATATTCAACTTACTCATCTGCCAGATATATCGGGTGGTGGAATGGTTAGCATTTATGCACAAGAGTGTAACTGTCATTTTACAATCACAGACTGTAAAATGACAGAAGCTGGTTAGTTAGTACATTATTTATCTCTATCCCTCTCCAGGCTTTGATAAATATAGTCCTACAGTATGTTTAGCACATTGTGGCTATGAAAGAAATCACTTGCTACTTTCATGACAGGAGACAACTCCTTAAAGAGGTTTGGGCCCTGTGATTTCTCAGGTAAAGACCTGACCACTTTCGGCTCCATACTTTTTATACCCCACCCTTTCAGGGGATTGCACAATATTATCACCCAGCTGGTGCCAGACAGTAATACTACACAAACTGTCTGACTGCTCAAGAATAATTTCTCACCAGGTACTTGTATCTTCTCTAATATTACTCTTCTAGTTATTCTGTACACCTACAAATCCACATACATACGTACCATGCACATACCAGGGGGGTTTCAACAGAGAAAGGGTCCTAAGTGCACCTCTGGGTGGGCCCCCTCCTCTGCATGGCGCAGTAGTCTACTACACATGTGCAGATCTCTGGAAACATGGTGGCCGCCATGTTCCGGAGATCAACTGGACTACTGCAAATGTGCGGCGGCCATTTTGGCTGCGATTTTTCACTGCAAATGTAGGGCTCGACGCTGGACTCCGGATAGGTATTAAAATATGGGTGCAATGTGTGCGGTGTGGGCCCCCTCTGGACTCAGGGGCCCTTGTGCACTGCACACACTGCACCCATTATAGAAACACCAATGTTCATACATACATACATACATACATGCATACATACACCCCTAGCCTCTTCACCACCAACCCCACCGCCGTCATTTTCAGGTCAGAGTTATTGCGAGTATGTCAGTTTTTACTTTTGTTATTGTTATATTTGTTCAGAAATGCGATTGTTACTCTAAAATCAAAGGTCTACTGTGATCTATTGTTAAAGTATTTTAATTGTTTGTCTACCAGACCTGACAAAATAATGAGTTTGAAAAAAAATAACACCACAATTTACTCAGTCTCATAAATCTGCTGCCTTAGTTTAATACGTGATTCCGCCACAGCTTATTCCACATCTTTTGTCTGTTGCCTCCACCTTAGAAATATAGATAGAATGTGCCCTTTTCCTACCCAAGACACTACCAGACTCTTATCAAGTCTCCTACCTTGACTACTGCAGTTATTATTATTATTATCCTTTATTTATATGGGGCCACAAGGGTTCCGCAGCGCCCAATTACAGAGTACATATGCACATAATCAAAACAGGAAAACAGTGACTTACAGTTGAAGACAATATAGGACAAGTACAGGGTAAATAAACACAACTTCATCTGCAGATGACACTAAGATAAGTATCAGGGTGGTCGAAAACTGCAGAATTTGGGGCAGTTGAGGATTATTAAAGTAAGAAAAGGATAAGCACATGAGGGAAGAGGTCCCTACTTGTGAGAGCTTACATTCAAAAGGGGAGGGGCAGACAGGGGTGACACAGATGGGGTAGACCAAGCGTGGAACAGCGGGTTAGGATGAGATTTGGCTGGGTATGGTAAAGAAGTTTCCTTCAATATGACATTCCCTTCACTCATGTATCCTCACTTCAGATCTTTCTCTATCTCAGCTCTATACCCATCATGACAACTTGAACATTTCTGCACTAGCTTCCTGTGTCCTCCAGAATAATATGAAAATGATTCACTCTTAGTTACAGTGCCATAACCCTCCCCCCCCCCAACACACGCACACACGCACACACACACACACACACACACACACACACACACACACACACACACACACATGCATTATTACATCTCAGACCTAATCTCAAAAAAATCTGTCTCACCTTCTTAGGCTAACCTTCGACTTTCCCCTGAGCTGACCATTGACTCCTAAAAGACTTCTATCCATGACACTATCCACTTTTGGCATTCCCTAGCATGCCTAGGCTCTACCACAGACTTCAAGTCTTTATCCAATCTCTGAAAACCCATGTTTTTATTAAAGTCTGCCCAAGTTCCACCTATAGTACCTACACCTCCACATGTTCTAATCTCAACTTTATATCACTTTTTCTGTCTGGTTTCTTCATCCAATTTCTTCATGAGCAAGTCCTCCCAAATGTATGCCTCATTCCCACTGTGATGCTGTGGTGTGACCTTAAAACAGATGTCCATAAAACAAATGCCCTCAAATATAAATAAACAGAAGCAAATATTTAAAAAAGACCTCTTACAGAAAATTATTTCATGATATTGTTGCCAACAGTGGATCTAGAAGCCAATGAATCATGATGTGTTCTTTTTCACATACGGCTTCTTTATGCTGGAGATAATGGGACTCATTTAAAATTAGGAGCAAGTTGATTTGTTGTTTTAATTATTATTATTGATTATTATTATTATTATTATTATTATTATTATTATTATTATTATTATTGTTATTATTATTAATAATAATATAAATAATTTATTTGTTTACTCACAATTATAATTTAAATAGTGTACATATACAAGGTGTGGCTATTAAATAACGAGACTGTACTTGTAAAAAAAATAAACCATACTGAATGAATTAAAACGGAGTGAAGGAACATTGACCTTGGAATATCCCATGGTTTTGCAAGTTTTACCCCTCTTGCTCAGATGATTTGCTGTCACACAGGGTTAAAAGAAGTAGTGTTTTTCCCATACGTCATAACAATGCTTAGTTCAAAAGTAGCGCAATGTGCTCGCTTAAAATTCATCCAAATTCAGAGTCTTGTTAATTGTTTTCTTTGATATCTAGGGTGTGTTTTGGCAGACTGCGTACCAGAGGGCGCAACAGTGAATCACCATTACTACAAAAATGTTTACAAACTTTGCGGGAAAGAATTAGAAGGAGGACAGAGTTGTGGAAAAATGGTTTCATCCTCCATCAGGACAACATACCAGCCCACTCATTCTCTGTGAAGCAGTTTTTGGCCGATAAACAGATTGCATGCTCGCCAACACCAAACATCATGTGACTTCTTTTTTTTTCCTAAACTGAAATCTGTACCTAAGGGAAGCCCTTTTGCATCAGTTACTAAGATTAAGTAGAAAACAACGAAATTGTTGAGACAGCTGACAGGTAATAAGCTACAGCATGGCTTTGACCAATGGAAAATAAGAATGCAGCATTGTGTGGATGCAGAAGGTGAAGGGGAGTTAAAATGTACTGAATATAATTAAACGTAAATTATAGCAACAGTCTCATTATTTAATAGCCACACCTCGTATTCTCTCCTACATGGACATACATGCACAGTAAAATGTTTCTGATTACCAGTTGGAAACCCACATAAACATGGTGGGAACACACAAACTCCACACTAATAGTGCCCTGGTTGGAATCAAGCCCATTACATGCAAAAGCAATGCTAACCATTGTGCAGATTAATTTTTAAACTGCAAATTAGCAATTAAACTAATCTCAGTAAACTCCTACATTTCAAATTGGTCTGCTCATTTTAAATTGACTCCTACTCAGTGCAATCTGATTCTTTCAAGGTGCAAATATGTCTCTTACTCTGAAGGTCCATACACACTAGACGATTATTTTGCCCAATATGGTCGATACAGACGATTGTGAACGATATATCGTTCACATCATCTAGTGTGTATGGTCCTGCAATCAACAATGCGCACACCGGAGCTCATTGATTGCAGGTTGGCGGTCACCCGTGCAGCATGCTAAATGTGAGCAATGTCACTTGTGAGTACAGCGCCGCGATGAGCAATGTTCACGATATGACATTGCTCACCTCCCCGTCAGCGGCTACTCACCTCCCGTCAGCGTCTCTCAGCATCTCTCCTCTCCGGCAGCGGCTCTCCTCCCCGTCAGCTGCTCTCAGCGGCTCTCCTCCCCGGCAGCGGCTCTCCTCTCCATCAGCGGCTCCATTCTAGCTGAGCCGCTGACGGGAGCCGCTCAGCGTCTCCTTCCACTGCTCCACCAATGAAGTTATTTACACCCACTGCTCCACCAATTACATTTCCACTGTGCCACCAACGTAATTAAAAATATTTATATATATATTTATATGTATTTTTCTATATATATATATATATATATATATATATACATACACATGCCAAGGAACGGCACTCCCAAGTTTACATAAATATGCACTGGTGCCATCACAAATACAGCAGCATTACCATACACGTTTGTGGGTGCGGCTCTCCGTTCAAGAAGCAGTCAGCAGACTATATATATATATTATTGAACCCATTATAATTAATTTTTTATTAAGTTGGTGGCACAGTGGAAATTGGTGGGGCAGTGGGTGATAAAAAACTTCACTGGTTCCCCCTTCTACAGCCCTGCCAACACACCCAGAAATGCCTCCCCAATATTAAAATATGTAAAAAAGGTGCCAATTCCAAATATATCTTTTGTCTTTCAAATTCTGTGAAAAACTGCTTAGTGTGTACACTCAATTTCATTTGTCAGGGTTCTGGGAAGTTCAAGGGAAATTGCTCATCTTCCACACTGTTCATCTTCCACATTCGTCATGTCTTCTAGTGTGTAGGGCTCTTTAGCTGTAAAAAAGCTAATAATGACAGTGTAAATCTGTTACTAGTCATTAGTCACATGAGACTAGATTTATTTATTATTATATTTATTTACATATTAGATAAGTATATTTAATTATCCATTGGGTCCCAAAAGTACTTGTTTTATTCTTTACTGAACATATTAAGATGTGGGTTGTAAAAAATGTATCCAGTCTTTGATCAGGCTATGAAAATATCAAATAATACTCACTAAAACATAATAAAATCTAACCTTTTCTTTATTTATATATTTTTTGATTTCCTCAATAAAGAAGTGGGGTGCTGTGTAGACCAATAAGGAGTCAATGAACTTAAAAACAACATTGGGGGAGGAGGTTGGAAGTTATTGTAAGATTAAACAGCAGGAACTACTTATTCACTGGCATTCCACAAAGACTTGTAAAGATACACAGAGAAGGAAGGGAGAGATAATGAAGAGGAGATCACCCATCTATTTATATGGATGTTGCTTAATACATTAACTGTGGCAACATAAGCTACATTCCTTACATTTCAAGGCCAATTTGAATAGTGTAATTGGGGAGTTACACAATGATTATTTACACCAAAGTGAGACTAGAGACTACATCTAAAATACCAAAGATAAATGCATTTGATGTACATTGGGATGACAAATACAAGTGTTATTTTAATATTTACTGTATTCCCTCTCTTTAATAAATAATCCACTAGTGTGTGCATGACACATACAAGCACAAAATGATTATAGATCAGTACCTAAACAGACTTACTGTATGTGTAAAGCAGTTCTGCTAGTCAGTGTGCTGTGTGGTGTTTGCCATGGTAAATTTTTAACTGGGAATGCTTATTTTTCCAGAATTCAGACCTCTGGTATATATTACTAAAATAAATAGTGGGAAGAGATGTATCTAACTGTCATACTACACATGGGGGGAATTCAATTGGGTTCCGGTATGAATGGTCGACCATTTTATGGTCGACGTGGACAAATGGTCGACACATGAAAATGTTCGCCGCGTGAAAGGTTGACACATGAAAAGGTCAACATGAGGGTTTTTTAAAGTTTTTTTGGTGTTGTTTGCTGCGTAAAGTGACTGGGAACCCCAATTAGTGCACCGCGTCCCCTCGCATGGCTCGCTTCGCTTGCCATGCTTCGGGCAAGGTTCCAATTGTAGTCCACATGGATCGTAAAGTATGGAAAAGTTCCCCAAAAGAAAAAAAATTGAAAAACTCATGTCGACCTTTTCACGTGTCGACCTTTCACATGTCGACCATTTTCATGTGTCGACCATGTGTCCATGTCGACAATGTCAATGTCGACCAATAGTGGTCGACCTAATGAAAGTCGACCATAACATGGTCGACCATCCAAACGGATACCATTCAATTGTGGGGGAAGAGATTCGCCCAGCTGAGATAGCGCAACACTCAAAAGTGTTCGCTACTCCATAGAGTAGTGAGCTATGCACAATTGACCTAAAGGTGCGAATCTGGCCAGATGAAGGGTGCGAATCAGGTTGCTGTTGCCGCTAAGGAACCTTTGTACCAAAAATTGGAGAGAGATAAAATACCATTAAATGTTTAAAAAATTAGTTATGAGCGGTCTGGTTGGTACTTTATCTCTCTCTAAGCTTTGATACATTGGCCCAAATGTATGAAGCCTTAAAAAGTGATAAAGTGGAGAGTAATAAAGTATCAGCCAATCACCTTCCTAACTGCCATGTTACAGGATGTGTTTGAAAAATGACAGGAGCTGATTTGTTGGTATTTTATCCCTCTTTATCCCTCTCCAATTTATCACTTTTTAAGTCTTAATACATTTGGGCCATAGGCCCCTAAGTGTGGAACTATAGTATAAAGCGTCAACCACAAAATCCAATAATAGGGGCCTAACATTTTATACTGCAAGGACATACAATAGTTATTGTTCAATGGTTTTAGAGATTCATATTAAAATAAAATATAAACTTGTATTACCTTTTTTTATCTTTGCATGAGGCATGCCTAAACTAGACTGTTCTTTTAGGCTTGGGCCCAAATGATGAATACTCAAGTAACTTTATAGGCATGGTGCATAAAATGTTTCTAAGTCTACTATTGCTAATAAAGGAGATTATACATGGTCGAGTCATATTATTATGACCACCAGCTAATAACCAGAGTTACCGCCATGTGCAGCATGGCCGGCAGGTAGACGTTTGCTGAACTGTTGTTTTAGACACACGTCTGGTAGCCCCCAAGTTCATTTTGACGGTGAGCTGCTCCACTGTAGCGTGTCGGTCGGCTCTCATGCACCTTCATACCCGAAGTTCACCTCTCATATCAATGGCACATGGTGATCCGCAGTTTCCATGTCGGTTATTGGCAATGGTACCATTAGTCCAGTCACTATACACCTGCACCACAGCAGCACGCAAACAGTTCGCGTATTTCAGTTTCAGAAATACTGCCACCCTTGATACGAAAGCCGATAATCATTACTTTTTGCAATTCAGATAAATCACCTTTTTTTCCCATGACATGAACGAGTAATATGTGTGCAGATGGCCTATCACACACCTGGGGGTATATGCAATTCACGGCGAATCGCGGCAATTTTTCGCCGTTTTTTTTTTTTCGACTCAATTCGCCAGGTGAATTCCGGCAGGTGCCTGCCGGAATTCACCATATTCAATGAAAAACGGATTCGCCAGAATCGCGGGCGAAAATCGTCCAATTTGGCGGATTTTGCCGCGATTTTAAAAAACGGGAAAAAACGGGAAAAACCCGGAAAAAAAAATGGCGTGGGGTCCCCCCTCCAAAGCATAACCAGCCTCGGGCTCTTCGAGCTGGTCCTGGTTCTAAAAATGCAGGGGAAAAATTGGGCAGGGATCCCCCGTATTTTTAAAACCAGCACCGGGCTCTGCGCCTGGTGCTGGTGCCAAAAATACGGGGGACAAAAAGAGTAGGGGTCCCCCGTATTTTTAACACCAGCATCGGGCTCCACTAGCTGGACAGATAATGCCACAGCCGGGGGTCACTTTTATGCCGTGCCCTGCGGCCGTGGCATTAACTACCCAACTAGTCACCCCTGGCCGGGGTACCCTGGGGGAGTGGGGACCCCTACAATCAAGGGGTCCCCCCCCCCAGCCACCCAAGGGCCAGGGGTGAAGCCCGAGGCTGTCCCCCCCCCATCCAATGGGCTGCGGATGGGGGGGCTGATAGCCTTTTGTGATAATAAAAAGATATTGTTTTTTCCATTAGTACTACAAGTCCCAGCAAGCCTCCCCCGCAAGCTGGTACTTGGAGAACCACAAGTACCAGCATGCGGGAGAAAAACGGGCCCGCTGGTACCTGTAGTACTACTGGAAAAAAAATACCCAAATAAAAACAGGACACACACACCGTGAAAGTAAAACTTTATTTCATACGCCGACACACACATACTTACCTATGTTGACACGCCGACTGCCACGGTCTCCGACGATCCGAGGTACCTGTGAAAAAATTATACTCACCTTCCAGCGTCCAGAGGTACATCCAGGTCCAGAGATAATCCACGTACTTGGCAAAACAAAAAAACGAACAACGATCCATACCGGACTAGAAAGGGGTCCAATGCTTTCACATCAGACCCCTTTCTCCCGAATGCCGGGACATCACGTGACTCCTGTCACTGAAGTCCCTTCAGCCAATCAGGAAGCGCTACTTCCGTGGCGCTCATCTGATTGGCTGTGCGCTGTCTGTGATGTGACAGCGCATCGCAAAGCCGCTCCATTACTTTCAATGGTGGGAACTTAGCGGCTAGCGGGGGGGTCACCCGCCGGTCAGCCGCTGACCGGCGGGTGACCTCACCGCTAGCCGCTAAGTTCCCACCATTGAATATAATGGACTGGGCTGTGCGATGCGCTGTCTGCTCAGACGCACAGAGCCAATCAGATGAGCGCAACGAAGTTGTGCTTCCTGATTGGCTATAGAGACCTTTCTGTGACAGCTGTCACTGACAGGTCTCTCTGCATTCGGGGATAGGGGGCCCATGTGTCAGCATGGGACCCCTTTCAGTCCGGCATGGAGCGGGTGTTCGGTTTGTTTTTTTCTCCAAGTACGTGGATTTATCTCTGGAGCCTGGTTGAGGTGAGTATATTGATCTTTTATTTTCAGGTACCCCTGGATTCTACATGGAGAAGAGGACCGATGTCGGCGTGTGAACATAGGTACGTATGTGTGTGTCGACGTATGAAATAAAGTTTTACTTTCACGGTGTGTGTGTCCTGTTTTTATTTGGGTATTTTTTTTTCAGTAGTACTACAGGTACCAGCGGGCCCGTTTTTCTCCCGCATGCTGGTACTTGTGGTTCTCCAAGTACCAGCTTGCGGGGGAGGCTTGCTGGGACTTGTAGTACTGCTGGGAAAAACAATATTCTTTTCATGATCACAAAAGGCTATCAGCCCCCCCATCCGCAGCCCATTGGATGGGGGGGGACAGCCTCGGGCTTCACCCCTGGCCCTTGGGTGGCTGGGGGGGGGACCCCTTGATTGAAGGGGTCCCCACTCCCCCAGGGTACCCCGGCCAGGGGTGACTAGTTGGATATTTAATGCCACGGCCGCAGGGCACGGCATAAAAGTGACCCCCGGCTGTGGCATTATCTGTCCAGCTAGTGGAGCCCGATGCTGGTGTTAAAAATACGGGGGACCCCTACGCTTTTTGTCCCCCGTATTTTTGGCACCAGCACCAGGCGCAGAGCCCGGTGCTGGTTTTAAAAATACGGGGGATCCCCTGTCAATTTTTCCCCCGCATTTTTAGAACCAGGACCAGCTCGAAGAGCCCGAGGCTGGTTATGCTTTGGAGGGGGGACCCCACGCCATTTTTTTTTATGATTTCACCGTTCCAGCATAAAAAAAAAAAAAAATAATAATAATATTTTAAAAAATATATAAATAATATTTGTGCCTCCAAAAAAAAAAAAAAAAAGTACCTAATCCCTTCTAATATAAATAGATCTGCTATTCCCCAAAAAAAAAACACAAAAAAAAACATGTTTAAAAATTTTTTATTTGTTTTCACCCTCCAAAGTGTGGCGGATTGAAAATGACGAATTTGCTGTCTAAAAGCACTGCTGTCGAATTTCCAAACTTGAATTGAATATGCTTTGGTCGAATTGCAGCACTTGTATCATTGCAGAAAAGTCGAATTTGCAAAAATTCGAATTTCAAAAAGTCGAATTTTGAAAGTCCGTTTTTTGGTCGGAAAGCACTGAATTGCATAGGCGATTTTTTTTTTTGGTCGAAAATGACCCGAAATTCGACAATTTCGGGAATTCGACCGCAATTGCATATACCCCCTGATATATCCACCAAGCCATCGCACAACACGTGACTTACTTCATGGGCTACGCGTTGCCGATGTCAAATGTAGGAGGTGGTCATAATAATGTGACTCAACCATATAGCTTGTAAACGACACAAATAATAAATGCAAGCTCAAACATTGTAGGTTCTGCTATTTTAGAAGAACTGTTACACTATATAAAGATAGTATATACATGTGGAATATTATAGTAATTGGGGAACCAGCGAAGAGTAAATCCATGTTAATTACAATTAATCTTTATTTAATATAGGCACCATTCCAGACTATATTTTTATTTTTGGAAGTATTATGTAAAACCAGTATAAGTAGAAAAGAGCACAACATGGAACCATTCCAGTCACCACCAGTAGATGTGGCAATTGGCACTTCCATGCTTGGCAAATTGTATTTCCTTTTTAACTCTTATGGATAGCGTTCTTCTTTAAATAATCATCAATGGTAATATTGTTGTGTATTAAAATGTTAGGAGAACAAACAGCATTTATTGTGATACAGCTAGTACTGGGCAGCAGTGGGCTGTAAAATGGCCGAAAGGGATGTAAAATGGGGGTAGAGCACATATGAACTGAACATGTAATGCTCATAACTAATCCTAGGACAAAATCTTGGGCCAGTAGTGTTCCGCAGCTATCCAAGTGGCCCAACTGTATCATGATAAAAAATAATCAAAGATTTTGGTACAAGATTGTTGGACATAAAAAATAAGAATTTACTTACCGATAATTCTATTTCTCATAGTCCGTAGTGGATGCTGGGGACTCCGTAAGGACCATGGGGAATAGCGGCTCCGCAGGAGACTGGGCACATCTAAAGAAAGCTTTAGGATTAACTGGTGTGCACTGGCTCCTCCCCCTATGACCCTCCTCCAAGCCTCAGTTAGGATACTGTGCCCGGACGAGCGTACACAATAAGGAAGGATTTTGAATCCCGGGTAAGACTCATACCAGCCACACCAATCACACCGTATAACTTGTGATCTGAACCCAGTTAACAGTATGATAACAGAGGAGCCTCTGAAAAGATGGCTCCCAACAATAATAACCCGATTTTTGTAACAATAACCATGTACAAGTATTGCAGACAATCCGCACTTGGGATGGGCGCCCAGCATCCACTACGGACTATGAGAAATAGAATTATCGGTAAGTAAATTCTTATTTTCTCTAACATCCTAAGTGGATGCTGGGGACTCCATAAGGACCATGGGGATTATACCAAAGCTCCCAAACGGGCGGGAGAGTGCGGATGACTCTGCAGCACCGAATGAGAGAACTCCAGGTCCTCCTCAGCCAGGGTATCAAATTTGTAGAATTTAGCAAACGTGTTTGCCCCTGACCAAGTAGCTGCTCGGCAAAGTTGTAAAGCCGAGACCCCTCGGGCAGCCGCCCAAGATGAGCCCACTTTCCTTGTGGAACGGGCTTTTACAGATTTTAGCTGTGGCAGGCCTGCCACAGAATGTGCAAGCTGAATTGTACTACAAATCCAACGAGCAATAGTCTGCTTAGAAGCAGGAGCACCCAGCATGTTGGGTGCATACAGGATAAACAGCGAGTCAGATTTCCTGACTCCAGCCGTCCTGGAAACATATTTTCAGGGCCCTGACAACATCCAGCAACTTGGATTCCTCCAAGTCCCTAGTAGCCGCAGGCACCACAATAGGTTGGTTCAGGTGAAATCGCTGGAACCACCTTAGGGAGAAACTGAGGACGAGTCCTCAATTCCGCCCTGTCCGAATGGAAAATCAGATAAGGGCTTTTACAGGATAAAGCCGCCAATTCTGACACGCGCCTGGCCCAGGCCAGGGCCAACAGCATGACCACTTTCCATGTGAGATATTTTAACTCCACAGATTTAAGTGGTTCAAACCAATGTGACTTTTGGAACCCAAACTACATTGAGATCCCAAATTGCCACTGGAGGCACAAAAGGAGGCTGTATATGCAGTACCCCTTTTACAAACGTCTAAACTTCAGGGACTGAAGCTAGTTCTTTTTTGGAAGAAAATTGACAGGCCCGAAATCTGAACCTTAATGGACCCCAATTTCAGGCCCATAGACACTCCTGTTTGCAGGAAATGTAGGAATCGACCCAGTTGAATTTCCTCCGTCGGGCCTTACTGGCCTCGCACTACGCAACATATTTTCGCCAATTGCGGTGATAATGTTTTTGCGGTTACATCCTTCCTGGCTTTTGATCAGGATAGGGATGACTTCATCCGGAATGCCTTTTTTCCTTCAGGATCCGGTGTTCAACCGCCATGCCGTCAAACGCAGCCGCGGTAAGTCTTGGAACAGACAGGGTCCTTGCTGGAGCAGGTCCCTTAGAGGTAGAGGCCACGGATCCTCCGTGAGCCTCTCTTGAAGTTCCGGTTACCAAGTCCTTCTTGGCCAATCCGGAGCCACGAATATAGTGCTTTCTCCTCTCCATCTTATCAATCTCAGTACCTTGGGTATGAGAGGCAGAGGAGGGAACACATACACTGACTGGTACACCCACGGTGTTACCAGAGCGTCTACAACTATTGCCTGAGGGTCTCTTGACCTGGCGCAATACCTGTCGAGTTTTTTAATCATGTGGACGACTTCTGGGTGAAGTCCCCACTCTCCCGGGTGGAGGTCGTGCTGAGGAAGTCTGCTTCCCAGTTGTCCACTCCCGGAATGAATACTGTTGACAGTGCTATCACATGATTTTCCGCCCAGCGAAGAATCCTTGCAGCTTCTGCCATTGCCCTCCTGCTTCTTGTGCCACCCTGTCTGTTTACGTGGGTGACTGCCATGATGTTGTCCGACTGGATCAACACCGGCTGACCTTGAAGCAGAGGTCTCGCTAAGCTTAGAGCATTGTAAATGGCCCTTAGCTTCAGGATATTTATGTGAAGTGATGTATCCAGGCTTGACCCTAAGCCCTGGATATTCCTTCCCTGTGTGACTGCTCCCCAGCCTCGCAGGCTGGCATCCGTGGTCACCAGGACCCAGTCCTGAATGCCGAATCTGCGGCCTCTAGAAGATGAGCACTCTGCAACCACCACAGGATGGATACCCTTGTCCTTGGTGACAGGGTTATCCGCTGATGCATCTGAAAATGCGACCCGGACCATTTGTCCAGTAGGTTCCACTGGAAAGTTCTTGCGTGGAATCTAACGAATGGGATTGCTTCGTAGGAAGCCACCATTTTTACCCAGAACCCTTGTGCATTGATGCACTGAGACTTGGTTCGGTTTTAGGAGGTTCCTGATTAGCTCGGATAACTCCCTGGCTTTCTCTTCCGGGAGAAACACCTTTTTTCTGGACTGTGTCCAGGATCATCCCTAGGAAACAGAAGACAAGTCGTCGGAACCAGCTGCGATTTTGGAATATTGAGAATCCAATCGTGCTGCCGCAACACTACCTGAGATAGTGCTACACCGACCTCCAACTGTTCCCTGGATCTTACCCTTATCAGGGAATCGTCCAAGTAAGGGATAACTAAAATTCCCTTCCTTCGAAGGGATATCATTTCGTGGTAAAGACCCGGGGTGCCGTGGACCATCCCTACGGCAGCGTCTGAACTGATAGTGACAGTTCTGTACCATAACCTGAGGTACCCTTGGTGAGAAGGGTAAATTTTGACATGAAGGTAAGCATCCTTGATGTCCCGAGACATCATGTAGTCCCCTTCTTCCAGGTTCGCAATCACTGCTCTGAGTGACTCAATCTTGAATTTGAACCTCTGTATGTAAGTGTTCAAAGATTTTAGATTTTAGATTTAGAATCGGTCTCACCGAGCCGTCTGGCTTCGGTACCACAATAGTGTGGAATAATACCCCGTTCCCTGTTGCAGGAGGGGTACCTTGATTATCACCTGCTGGGAATACAGCTTGTGAATGGCTTCCAAAACTGCCTCCCTGTCAGAGGGAGACGTCGGTAAAGCCGACTTTTGGAAACGGCGAGGGGGAGACGTCTCGAATTCCAATATGTACCCCTGAGATATTACCTGAAGGATCCAGGGGTCTACTTGCGAGTGAGCCCACTGCGCACTGAAATTCATTGAGAACGGGCCCCCACCGTGCCTGAGCTTGTAAAGCCCTAGCGTCATACTGAGGGCTTGGCAGAGGCGGGAAAGGGTTTCTGTTCCTGGGAACTGGCTGATCTCTGCAGCCTTTTTCCTCTCCCTCTGTCACGAGCAGAAAAGAGGAACCTTTTGTCCGCTTGCCAACAAAGGACTGCGCCTGATAATACGGCGTCTTATTTTGAGAGGCGACCTGGGGTACAAACGTGGATTTCCCAGCTGTTGCCGTGGCCACCCTTTCAAAGGCAATACTTCCAAATGCCGTTTGGAATCCGCATCACCTGACCATTTTACTGGTAGAATTGGACAACGCACTTATACTTGATGCCAGTCGGCAATTATTCCGCTGTGCATCATGCATATATAGAAATGCATCTTTTAAATGCTCTATAGGCAATATTTCCAGTCAGGGAATCCGACCATGCCAACCCAGCACTGCACCTCCAGGCTGAGGCGATAGCTGGTCGCAGTATAACACCAGTATGTGTGTAAATACCTTTTTGGATACCCTCCTGCTTTCTATCAGCAGGATCCTTAAGGGCGGCCATCTCATGAGAGGGTAGAGCCCTTGTTCTTACAAGCGTGTGAGCGCCTTATCCCCCCTAGGGGGTGTTTCCCAACGCACCCTAACCTCTGGCGGGAAAGGGTATGCAGCCAATACTTTTTAAGAAATTATCAATTGTTATCGGGGGGAAACCCACGCATCATCACACACCTCATTTTATTTCTCAGATTCAGGAAAACTACAGGTAGTTTTTACCTCACCGAACATAATACCCCTTTTTGGTGGTACTCGTATTATCAGAAATGTATAAAAACATTTTTCCATTGACTCAATCATGTAACGTGTGGCCCTACTGGAAATCACGGTTGTCTCTTCACCGTCGACACAGGAGTCAGTATCCGTGTCGGCGTCTGTATCTGCCATCTGAGGTAACGGCCGCTTTAGGGCCCCTGACGGCCTATGAGACGTCTGGACAGGCACAAGCTGAGTAGCCGGCTGTCTCGTGTCAACCACTGTTTTTTTATATAGAGCTGACACTGTCACGTAATTTTCAACAGTACATCCACTCAGGTGTCGACCCCCTAGGGGGTGACATCACTGTTACAGACACTCTGCTCCGTCTCCACATCATTTTTCTCCTCATACATGTTGACACAAACGTACCGACACACAGCACACGCACAGGGAATGCTCTGATAGAGGACAGGACCCCACTAGCCCTTTGGGGAGACAGAGGGAGAGTATGCCAGCACACACCAGAGCGCTATATATATACAGGGATAACCTTATATAAGTGTTTTTCCCCTTATAGCTGCTGTATGTTTTAATACTGCGCCTAATTAGTGCCCCCCTCTCTTTTTTTAACCCTTTCTGTAGTGTAGTGACTGCAGGGAAGAGCCAGGGAGCTTCCCTCCAACTGAGCTGTGAGGGAAAATGGCGCCAGTGTGCTGAGGAGATAGGCTCCGCCCCCTTTTCGGCGGCCTTATCTCCCGGTTTTTTGTATATTCTGGCAGGGGTTAAATGCATCCATATAGCCCAGGAGCTATATGTGATGTATTTTTTGCCATGTAAGGTATTTCTGTCATGTTTTATTGCGTCTCAGGGCGCCCCCCCCAGCGCCCTGCACCCTCAGTGACCGGAGTATGAAGTGTGCTGAGAGCAATGGCGCACAGCTGCAGTGCTGTGCGCTACCTTATTGAAGACAGGAACGTCTTCTGCCGCCGATTTTTACGGACCTCTTCGCTCTTCTGGCTCTGTAAGGGGGCCGGCGGCGCGGCTCCGGGACCCATCCAGGCTGGACCTGTGATCGTCCCTCTGGAGCTAATGTCCAGTAGCCAAGACCTCACGCAGGTGAGTTCGCTTCTTCTCCCCTTAGTCCCTCGATGCAGTGAGCCTGTTGCCAGCAGGTCTCACTGAAAATAACAAACCTAAACTAAAACTTTCACTAAGAAGCTCAGGAGAGCCCCTAGTGTGCACCCTTCTCGTCGGGCACAGAAATCTAACTGAGGCTTGGAGGAGGGTCATAGGGGGAGGAGCCAGTGCACACCAGTTAATCCTAAAGCTTTCTTTAGATGTGCCCAGTCTCCTGCGGAGCCGCTATTCCCCATGGTCCTTACGGAGTCCCCAGCATCCACTTAGGACGTTAGAGAAAGCTAAAACAGTTTTAAGCATATTCATTGTGGTTTTAAATCAAAACTGTAATAGTTACACAGTAACCAATATGAGTAACAAAAAATGAGACAATATGCAAGTATATTTCCACTGTTTCTACTTTGTGACTTTGTGCTCTTCCAAGGGAAACTTTGCAGCCCCTAAAAAGTGCCTTTCCCAAATCCTTCAATCAATCTCCATCCGTAATTGCTTTACTGGCTTATCACAAGGATAGACTCATTTGCATTATCTGTTATCTATAGATACTCATCCCGGTCTATAAACAGAGTTATCAATCCCATTCAGAGGCCAGCCCACAAATTGAAGTTTTCTCTAGAGGGAATCAGTAATAAACAAGCCTGCGGCAATCTCTTTTGACAGTCAGTGGCAGCCCTTAGGAAGTAACTCTGCTTATGATTAATAGTTCTGCTCTGGTTTGCATCAAACTTTTCCTTCTACAGCTCCTGTTCCATCGAACTGGAATTCTGCAGATGTTCTCATTTTCCATTCAAGATGCAATCACTCCACACTATTCTTAGGTGTATCTGATTCAATTTATATGCTGAATTCATGGTAAGCATAAAAAAAAATCACTCCCTCCCTCCTCTCTGTGTTATTTCAGTTATGGTTTATATTTTCTGGACAGCCTTGAAAAATCTATGTTTACCAAGTGCTAATTATTACATGCAGATAGCGCAGAGTCTTAAAGATTGTGCAGAATAAATTAACTATTTATTTTTTGAAGGATCTACCACCAATACCAAATGTCTTAAATCTCTATACCGACAGTTAGCTTTTTTGGGTCCAATTCAATTAGCCGTGAGGGAGACGAGTCGCCACTGCAGTTGCGAGGAAATGTCGGCAATGACACCTCTTCTCGCCTTCCTTGCGGCCCGCTCTTGTGGATATTTGTATGAAGCCTACGGGCGCAAATACAAAATAAAAGTAGGTTCAATTAAATACAATCGTCCGTTGTCTCTCTACGAAGCAGATGAGAATCTGCTCTCTTGTCGCAGACTGATGCAATAATCAATTAAATATAAATAAATGACAGTGGTCATACTAACATTTTTAATAGTTAGTAAGAAGAATTAATTGGAAAATGCTGCAAACCATCATCATCATCATCAGTGCATATTTGAAGTCAAGCACTTTCTAGTGTTATACCTAGGAAAAGATGCATATGTAGCTTTGTTGTGGTGTGCACTAGGCACATTTGTGAGAATACACCCTTACCGTACTCGGCTAATGCTTGCTTGCACGCATCCTCCATCCTCCATTCCACATATCTAAAGATGCTAGCAATCTCCATAGGGCTGCATGAAAAAATCTGAGTCCAGGCGAGATCGGCCCGCGAGGAGGGTGAGTAGAGGTGCCATTGCCAGCGTTTTTAGAGATGTGGAATCTTTGACGGTCGGCATCAGATGCATTTGCGCCTAAAAACACCCTCACTGTACTGGGCCAATGCTTGCACGCCCTCACCGTCTTCCGTTCTACATATCTAAAGATTCTTAAGGGCTAAATCCCATCAAATTTACACAGGGAAAGAAGTGTATCAATTTTCAGTTCAGAAAAGCAGTACAAAACAAGTCCAATTTGCACCAAAAAAGATGCTTACCGTACACCTAATTGTAATCAGCATCTCTCAAAGCATGGGATACAAAGGCAAACAAGCTAAGTTGGCAGCAATGTAAAATATGGATTTCTGGAATCACCCCTTCAATAAAGTTTTCCTTTGTTTCATAAACTTTGCTACACATTTCACATTCAGCTGTGACTGGATTTGAGAAGGAGACACTAGGTCTGCCTTAATTTTAATTGTCATATGTATGGAATAAATTTCTTATCATAAAGATCCCAGGTCAGTTTCTAAACTATAATCCATTAAAAGTGATTTTGAATGAACTTTCATACATTTTTTGTTAACTGGTACCATGCTGTCACCTCCTGAATATAACCCCCAGTCACAGCTATTGATTTTGTGATTTTAATTGATTTAATTGCAATGCGCTGTGCACCCAGTTACACCTACAGTATGTGCCTAGGATTTGCAAGTAATTGTTAAGGTCACCACCTTTGTTATGGTAAAATCAGGGCCATATGCACAGAAAAAAGCCTTGTTCTTTCTATTTTACTTTGTCTCTATCCCTCCATATCCACAAGCATAACAAAATCTTATTTTGCAATTTTTGTTTAGAAAATGTCTTTATCTAGCCATCGTTAGGAGCAAACAGTTGCCCTATTACGGCGTAATGCTTGATAATATAGCATTAGCCATCTCATCATCAGCGATTGCCAAAGGGTGACAAAAAAAACTAAAGATGAAAAATGTCTTAAATTAGACATAAAACAATCGATGAATGATAATTGCAAAAGTTTTACATATTGAAAAGAAATCGACCTCGTTGTAACATATAATAAAAGAGGGTTTGCTGCAAAGGACCTGTGTGAGAATAAGTGCTTAATTCTTATTCTATGTGAAAATAATTTATGAATTTTAAGTTTTTCCTGTAGGATTTTTTTAATTAGTTCTCGCATTCAAAACATACCATTAGAAAGTGTGCTACTGCTAATTTTATGCTACTTCCTTGAGACATATACCTTAATATACCATATACCATTTACAAACAGTGTGTTGACCTCTTAATTTTTGTACTTCTCATTTAAAAATTTCAGTTAGAAAATAGTGCTCTTCCGAGAGTACTGACACTATCAGTGGATTCAGCTGTTTAAACCAGGTACTGCGCAATTCAACTCAGATGTAGTACGTGTTCAAAGTGTGTGCTATGATACTGGTTTCACATTTAGAGAGGACATCCAATGACATCAATACAATGATGTCACAAGGACTTCCCACAGTTGAGGGGAGCTGCAACGTAATACAAGAGAGACCCATATCAGGTCTATCAAATCCATGTAAATTGGACCTAACAGAAGTGAATCTTTAAGTGCAGGCAAAAAGATAATAATTAAAAATGTAAAAATGAAAAAAATAAAATATACTAAAAACTATATTTCACGCTAAAATGTAGTTAAACAATGAAATAAAATACAGATATGCTTATTCCTATATGCTAACAGAAGAAATGCTTAACTGCCCAAAAAAAACGTAATACATAACATTTAAATCTATTTAGCTTCAATTTTATATTTTTCCAGTTACTGTATATGAAATGATAATGTGCTATGTAATGCGCAGAACAGAAACTTTTATAACTGCATACATTGTAAACGTATTCAATCCTCTAACCCTGCTTTCTTATTAAACCCCAAGATATGGAGAAAACTTGTTTTTAATTAAATCAAATGAATGCCAAATTGATATTGTGAAACCCTGTAAAAGTGAAATCACCCTAAGTAGAAACAGGTTTTCAGTTTGAACCTATTCTGCAAAAAAATATGTATAATGATAATAGAAGAGGGTTAAAACATAACCACAACTTCATTTTCCTAAAACTCTTAACTCTTTCAAAAGTTTAGAAGTTAAATAAAACTACAAAAAAAAACCCAGAAACAATATGAATTTACTGTTGTTTTAGCAGCTATAAAAAATTAGATGGCAATGGATTTAATGTAATAAGAAAGAATACATGTAAAATGCTGCAAAACTTCTGTTACCAATCAATCACCAGAGATCAGTGACATCATTAAAGCCTTTGATCACAGATCTTCTTTCAAACACAGAATAGTGGATGAGATGACCCATGCTATCACAAAGAATGGTAAAACACCTAAGAGACAATTCAAAGTGAAATGTGAGAAGCCCAAAACATTTCCCCAAAGATATAACATAAAACATGTCACATTCCAGGAACTGGGGAACAAAAAGAGAGTTTTTTTTAGATCTAATTATAGAAAAATTATAATCAAAGTTAATTTCAGTTTTATAAAAATAAATATACTTTCAGTTTTTCTTCAGTATCCTTGTTGTATGAATGTGCCTGCGTTTATTTAATCTTTGCTTGTACTTCCACTTACACATCCCTTGTTCGCATCCAATCTAATTGTTAGATTGCAGAAAAATCCTGTGTATTATCGTCCTCATCAAATGATCAATGAGTTCATTAATAAGACCTATAACAACACTGACATGTCATCGACACTGTTTTGAAAGATGATCCAGGCTCCCAGCTCCGAACGCCAAGGTCTAAGATTCTCTGTGGCAGCTTGGAGCCCATTCAATATTTTTCTCAGACAGAGGAAAGTGAAAATCCATTTTGAAACCAATTTCAATTAGGATCTGAGAGCTGTTATCACAGGTGTCGCAGAATGGGTCCGTTAGGGGAAATGTCGCCTATCCATTCTGAAATGAAACCTTATCGGGGCTACAAATATGGCTAAGGACAGACTATCTGTAAATTACTTTTCATCCAGGGTTAACTCAGCCTTAAGTTCTGTCATGTGTGATTCTTTCTATCCACTTGCAATAATCTAATGAGTAACTAGACGCTGCATGCAAGCGGCTGTTATTCTCGGCAGAGGGCTTCCCTTCCTACAGTGTTAAAATGCAAATAACCAGAGGCCAGACAAGCCAACTTACTTAGCTACATCACAGAAAGCCTTTATACCTTATTATGGAGAATAAAAGACTTGCATTCTGAAGTCGGTCTCCGCCTCTCATTGCATTCCTGGTGATTTTTCAATTGCAAACTCCAGGGCCCAAGTTATTTCATTAATTCAGCACCCAAGTAGTGAAGCTTTTCTCTCAAATCTTTCAGGCTCTTTTAGCAAATTATCCCATGACGGTGGATTTATTCAGCCAAAGACCCCCGGACTTTGAGAAGCAACAAAAGAATCAAGAGACTTTCTGGTCCACCTGCCTGGCGAATGATGAGGCAGGGAAAAGCCTCCCCCAGAGAAACCAATCAAACCATTGTGTGGCACAGTCAGAGCTTTTCAACTGTCAAGCCAGGAGAGCAGGGAAAGAGATGAAAGAAAGCAGGATGAATCTACCATTTACACAACCATGTGGGAATGGTCTCCAAAGATTTCATAATTGGAATCGAACTTAACTTTTCCTCTTCTTATAAAAAAAAAAATGTATCAGTCACTTAGGCCTTAAGAGAACGTCTTGTCAATACCCTACACCACATAAACTGAGAGAGTTAATATATAATGAGTAGAGGACTGGCAAAGCACCAACTCCAGCTTGTGGTAGAGAGTGTTAAGAGCTTTCTGACATTTGTGAGCAATCGTGACAATTGTTCACTGTTCTAAACAATGTAATTACTTTGCAATTATTTTTACATATTATTAAGATATTTTCTTTCAGTGTTTTGACATTATTGTTATTTCACAGTTTATTCCTCTTACTCTATAAGACACTGAATTATTCTTCTTTAAATGTTACCTGTTCACCTATTATCTTTTTCTTTTCACCTCAGTGATTGTGACTCCAACTGCTGGAATATGCTGGTTGTTCTAGCTATTGCTGAAATATACTTTGGCAATCACTGCTGGAGGCATGAGTTCAATTCCTCGCCATGAACCATCGGTGTGGAGTTTACATGTTGTTCGTGAGAGTTTCCACCAGACGCTGTAGTCCCACACCCCAAAAACATACTGGTCGATTAATTGTATTCTCCCCACAAAAAACAACATGTGCAGCAGTGCGTAAACCTTATACAGCAGCGCATAAATTGGTGGTGCTACACCTGCCGGTACAACATGATGACATCATTTTTATCCCCACTTGGCTTTATTACATAGCTATATAATATTATTATTATTATTATTATTATTACATTTTATTTATAGGGCGCCACAAGTGTTTTGCAGCGCCGTACAAAGGACAGTACAGGGAGACAAAACGTAGCATAACAGTAAATAAATAACAAAAATAGAGTGCAGGTAACAAAGAGCACCACAATTCTCAAAACATAATACAGCTTAGATGTAAGTAGCGAGGGAGTAATCAATGTACTACTTGGGGTTGGCGGCCATAGATAAAGAGAAGCCTTTACCAGTAGGAGAAAAAGCAGGTAAAGATGGTCACTGAGTGAAATGTGTTGAGAAGAGGGCTTAGACAACAAGAGGAAAGAGGGCCCTGCTCTGAAGAGCTAACAATCTAGTGGGGAGGGGCGACAGACAGATGACATGAGGTGCAAGCAAACAGGAAGAAGCCTGATGGCGGTATGCAAGCAAAGCAGAGATGTTCAAGGCATGGGGCAGGGGGATGGAAGAGCAGCCTAAGGACTAGGTTATGTATTGGAGGGGTACGCTTTGATAAATAGGTGGGTTTTCAGTGCCCATTTGAAGCTTTGTAAGGTCGGGGAGAGTCTAATGGAGCGGGGGAGCGCGCTCCACTGTAGGGGTGCAGCATGGGCAAAATCCTGAACTCGTGCATGGGAAGCAGTGACCAAGGCAGAGGAGAGGCGACAGTCATCAGCCGACCGTAGTGGGCGGGAGGGAGTATGAAGGGAGAGGAGGTTGGAGATGTAGGGAGCAGTGGAGTTAGAGATGGCCTTGTATGTGAGGGTGAGGAGTTTGAAGAGGATTCTGTAGGGGAATGGGAGCCAGTGTAGATTTTGTCGAAGGGGAGTGGCAGAAGTGGAGCGGCGGGAGAGGAGTTGCTAGTGGGAGGAAAGAATTTAGAATATTAGATTTGCAATAGATCAATGTAATATCAATTATTATTATTATTATTATTATTATTATTATTATTATTAATGTTGCTACCTGTTATTTATATAGCACACACAGAGTTTACAGAGAATATTTGACCATTCACATCAATCCCTACCCCAGTGTGGAGCTTACAATCTATATTACCTACCACATGTATAAGCACACACAGTCATGCTAGGGTTAATTCTTGTTTGGAGCAAATTAACTTACCATTATATTTTTGTATTGTGGAAGGAAACTGGAGTACCCGGAGGAAACACATGCAAGCAAGTGGAGTATATACAAACTCCACACAGTTAGGGCTATGGTGGGAATCGAGCCCACAACATCAGTGATGTGAGGCAGTAATGCTAACCATTGCACAGTTAATACAGTATTATCTATAAACTCTTGTAAAATACTAACTAATGGTGAGAGAGAGGGTTGCAATACAAAGCAATTTAGAGTAACAGGAAATGTATCTGCAGGACATGTATTGGCGATGACTAAACTATCGTCCCACAATACACAAGGGTTTTCAGGGAAAAGTTGACCTCTTGTAACCCGTGGCCTTCAGTGGGTTCAAAGGTATGTCAGATTTAAATTGTCTTTAAAAAAGAAGATTGTTTATAACTAAGGAGGTAAGAAAATGTAGAAAAAATCTCCCATTTACTCATATGTCAACACCAGTGTCATGTTGCACAATCATTAAGATAAGCTTCTAGGGCCCCTAACTACCTGCTCAAAATAAACGGAGTACATACAAAAGGACTGATTTTTAAGCAAGGATATGATTATAATCAATGCTTTATTTATTAAGTCAGTGTTGAAGTTTAACAAAAATATTAAATTACAATTGTAAGCAGATAGGTCCAAATGTCGACAATGAATGCCAGGGAACACCTGGTGCTCAAAGAAATTACCTAAACTTAAAAGCCTGTTTCACAGTAGAATAATCAGTTCTCTATTTATTTTGAGATTTATGTAAAGGTTCTGATTAAATAAAATGATGTAAACAGACAATGTGTACTTTCCACTCTAACAGTCCAATATGATGCCTAACAATAAGAACAAGTAATAGGAAGTTATATTAAACATACATTTAATTGTTTGGGGGGTTTTTTAGACAGAGCTAGGACAATTACTGTTGAACCCACCTAAGTCTTACCCTAAAGAAACTCTCACCAAAATATACTGTGTAGCAGCAAATATTTTGTACACTATGGGACTAATGCAGTTACATTTTGATTTCGAGCAGTACAAATCTGCACTTGCAACAGAATGGCCATCACTATGTGGTAATGAGGCATTCACACAAAGAGGGTGTAATCAGAATTGCAGGCTATACTCAGTTATGCAGAGATTTCTCTGATTTCAGATGCATCTCTTGTAGCAAGTACATAGCTGGTGTAAGTGTGCACTGATAAGCCCGGCTCGTCTTCCTTACCAAACGCACTACGTCCACCTCCCCTCGCCTAAAAGCCCTTCATAGGCTTCCCTTTCCTTTCATAATCCAATTCAAACTTCTCACACTCACTTACAAAGCACTCACCCACTCCTCTCCCATTTCTGACCTTATCTCCCTCTACATTACCACCCATTCTCTTCGCTCTGCTAATGCACGCCGCCTCTTCTGCCTACTGATTACTTCCTCAAACTCCTACCTTCAAGATTTCTTATGTGCTGCTCCCTTTCTCTGGAATTCTCTACCTATCCCCCTCAGACTCTCCACCTATCTACAAAACTTCAAACGTGCTCTGAAGATCCACTTCTTTACCAAACCCAACCTAATCTCATCCTAACTCTCTGTTCCACACTAACCCTCTACCCCAACTGTGTCACCCCTGTCTGTCTGCCCCTCCCCTTTAGAATGTAAGCTCTCATGAGCAGGGTCCTCAACCCTCATGTGCTTATCCTTCGCTTACTTAAACCATTTCAACGGCACCAAATCCCGCAGTTTTCTGCCACCCTGATACTTATGTTAGTGTCGTTTGCTGCTGTAGCTATGTTTATTTACCCTATACTTGTTCTATATTGTCTTAAACTGTAAGTCACTATTTTCCTGTTTTGATTATTTTGTTTATGTACTCTGTAATTGGGCGCCATATAAATAAAAGATAATAAATAATAAGATTTTACTTACCGGTAAATCTATTTCTCGTAGTCCGTAGTGGATTTTGGGGACTCCGTAAGGACCATGGGGAATAGACGGGCTCCGCAGGAGACATGGGAACTTTAAGAAAGAATTTGGATTCTGGTGTGCTCTGGCTCCTCCCTCTATGTCCTTCCTCCAGACCTCAGTTAAAGAAACTGTGCCCGGAAGAGCTGACAGTACAAGGAAAGGATTTTGGGAATCCAGGGTAAGACTCATACCAGCCACACCAATCACACCGTATAACTTGTGATAACTTTACCCAGTTAACAGTATGAACAATAACAGAGCATCAGATAAACCCTGATGCAACCATAACATAACCCTTATTTAAGCAATAACTATATACAAGCATTGCAGAAGAAGTCCGCACTTGGGACGGGCGCCCAGCATCCACTACGGACTACGAGAAATAGATTTACCGGTAAGTAAAATCTTATTTTCTCTAACGTCCTAGTGGATGCTGGGGACTCCGTAAGGACCATGGGGATTATACCAAAGCTCCCAAACGGGCGGGAGAGTGCGGATGACTCTGCAGCACCGATTGAGCAAACGATAGGTCCTCCTCAGCCAGGGTATCAAACTTGTAGAACTTTGCAAACGTATTTGAACCTGACCAAATAGCAGCTCGGCATAGCTGTAATGCCGAGACCCCTCGGGCAGCCGCCCAAGAAGAGCCCACCATCCTAGTGGAATGGGCTTTCACTGATTTTGGCTGCGGCAATCCAGCCACAGAATGAGCCTGCTGGATCGTGTTACAAATCCAGCGAGCAATAGTCTGCTTTGAAGCAGGAGCACCAAGCTTGTTGGATGCATACAGGATAAACAGTGACTCCGTTTTCCTGACTCTAGCCGTTCTGGCTACATAAACTTTTAAAGCCCTGACTACATCTAGTAACTCTGAATCCTCCAAGTCACGAGTAGCCACAGGCACCACAATAGGTTGGTTCATATGAAAGGATGAGACCACTTTTGGCAGAAATTGTGGACGTGTCCTCAATTCCGCTCTATCCATATGGAAAACCAGATATAGGCTTTTATGAGACAAAGCCGCTAATTCTGACACGCGCTTAGCCGAAGCCAAGGCTAATAGCATGACCACCTTCCACGTGAGATATTTCAACTCCACTGTTTTAAGTGGTTCAAACCAGTGTGATTTCAGGAAACTCAACACCACGTTAAGATCCCAAGGTGCCACTGGAGGCACAAAAGGAGGCTGAATATGCAGCACTCCTTTCACAAACGTCTGAACTTCTGGCAGAGAAGCCAACTCCTTTTGAAAGAAAATGGAAAGGGACGAAATCTGGACCTTAATTGAGCCTAACTTCAGGCCCAAATCCACTCCTGACTGAAGGAAGTGAAGGAAACGGCCCAGCTGAAACTCCTCTGTAGGAGCATTGCTGGCCTCACACCAAGAAACATATTTTCGCCATATCCGGTGATAATGTTTAGCTGTTACGTCCTTCCTAGCCTTTATCAGCGTAGGAATGACCTCCTCCGGGAATACCCTTTTCTGCTAGGATCCGGCGATCAACCGCCATGCCGTCAAACGCAGCCGCGGTAAGTCTTGGAAGAGACAGGGTCCCTGTTGCAACAGGTCCTGTCTTAGAGGAAGAGGCCACGGATCCTCTGTGAGCAATTCTTGCAGATCTGGATACCAAGTCCTTCGTGGCCAATCTGGAACAATGAGAATTGTTCTTACTCCTCTTTTTCTTATTATCCTCAGTACCTTGGGTATGAGAGGAAGAGGAGGAAATACATAGACCGACTGGAACACCCACGGTGTCACCAGGGCGTCTACAGCTACCGCCTGAGGGTACCTTGACCTGGCGCAATAGTTCTGTAGCTTCTTGTTGAGGCGTGACGCCATCATGTCTATCTGTGGTAGTTCCCACCGACTTGTAATCTGTGTGAAGACTTCTTGATGAAGTCCCCACTCTCCCGGGTGGAGGTCGTGCCTGCTGAGGAAGTCTGCTTCCCAGTTGTCCACTCCCGGGATGAACACCGCTGACAGTGCGCCCACGTGATTCTCCGCCCAGCGAAGAATCCTGGTGGCTTCCGCCGTCGCCACTCTGCTCCTTGTGCCGCCTTGGCGGTTTCCATGAGCCACTGCGGTTATGAATCAGAACCGGTTGGTCGCGAAGTAGGGACTCCGCTTCACGTAGGGCGTTGTATATGGCCCTTATTTCCAGGATGTTGATGTGAAGGCAAGTCTCCTGACTTGACCACAGGCCTTGGAAATTTCTTCCCTGTGTGACTGCCCCCCACCCCCAGAGGCTTGCATCCGTGGTCACCAGGACCCAGTCCTGAATGCCGAATCTGCGGCCCTCCAGAAGGTGAGCACTCTGCAGCCACCACAGGAGAGACACCCTGGCCCTGGGGGATAGGATGAGTAACCGATGCATCTGAAGATGTGATCCAGACCATTTGTCCAGGAGATCCCATTGAAAGGTCCTCGCATGGAACTTGCCGAAGGGAATGGCCTCGTATGATGCCACCATCTTTCCCAGGACTCGAGTGCAGTGATGCACCGACACCTTTTTTGTTTTAATAGGTCTCTGACCAGTGTCATGAGTTCCTGAGCCTTCTCCATCGGGAGATAAACCCTCTTCTGGTCTGTGTCCAGAATCATGCCCAGGAAGGGCAGACGAGTCGTAGGAATCAACTGCGACTTTGGAATATTCAGAATCCAGCCGTGCTGTCCTAACACTTCAGTAACTGCTCTCTTGACATCGCTTTTATGAGGAGATCGTCCAAGTATGGGATAATTGTGACCCCTTGCTTCCGCAGGAGTACCATCATTTCTGCCATCACCTTGGTAAATATCCTCGGTGCCGTGGAGAGACCAAACGGCAACGTCTGAAATTGGTAATGACAATCCTGTACCACAAATCTGAGGTACGCCTGATGAGGTGGATAAATGGGGACATGAAGGTATGCATCCTTTATGTCCAGAGACACCATAAACTCCCCCTCTTCCAGGCTTGCAATGACCGCTCTGAGCGATTCCATCTTGAATTTGAACCTTTTCAGGTATATGTTCAGAGATTTTAAATTCAATATGGGTCTGACCGAACCGTCCGGTTTCGGTACCACAAACATGGTCGAATAATAACCCTTCCCTTGTTGAAGGAGGGGAACCTTGACCACCACCTGCTGAAGATACAATTTGTGAATTGCAGCTAACACTATTTCCCTCTCTAATGGGGAAGCTGGCAGGGCCGATTTGAGGTATCGGTGAGGGGGCATCTCTATTGCCCAGGGATCCACCTGGGAGTGGCTGAAGTTTCGGAGACGCGCCCCCACCGGGCCTAGCTCCGCCTGTGGAGCCCCAGCGTCATGCGGTGGATTTAGTGGAAGCCGGGGAGGACTTCTGTTCCTGGGAACTAGCTGTGTTGTGCAGCTTCTTTCCTCTGCCCCTGCCTCTGGCAAGAAAGGACGCACCTCGGACTTTCTTGCCTTTTTGTGATCGAAAGGACTGCATTTGGTAATACGGTGCTTTCTTAGGTTGTGAGGGAACATATGGCAAAAAATGTGACTTTCCAGCAGTAGCTGTGGAGACCAGGTTCGAGAGACCCTCCCCAAACAGTTCCTCACCCTTGTAAGGTAAAACCTCCATGTGCCTTTTTTAGTCGGCATCGCCTGTCCATTGCCGAGTCCACAGGACCCTTCTGGCAGAAATCGACATTGCATTTATTCTAGAGCCCAGTAGGCTAATGTCTCTTTGAGCATCTCTCATATATAGGACAGCGTCTTTTATATGCCCCAGGGTCATTAATATAGTATACTTGTCTAAGGTATCAAGTTCCTCAGATAAGGTATCCGTCCATGCTGCTACAGCACTACACACCCAGGCCGACACAATTGCCGGCCTTAGTAAGGTACCTGAATGTGTATAAATGGACTTCAGGGTACCCTCTTGCTTTCTATCGGCAGCATCTTTTAGGGTGGCCGTATCCTGTGACGGCAGGGCTAACCTCTTGGATAAGCGTGTTAGAGCTTTGTCCACCCTAGGGGAGGATTCCCAGCGTAACCTGTCCGTTGGCGGGAAGGGATACGCCATAAGCATCCTCTTGGAAATCTGCAGTTTTTTATCTGGAGATTCCCAAGCTTTTTCACATAACTCATTTAGCTCATGTGAAGGGGGAAAGGTCACCTCCTGCCTTTTTTCCCCATACATATGAACCCTCTTGTCAGGGACTGGGGTTTCCTCTGTGATGTGCAACACATCCTTCATTGCTATAATCATATAATGGATGGCTTTAGCCAATTTAGGCTGTAACTTTGCATCATCATAATCGACACTGGAGTCAGAATCCATGTCGGTATCTGTGTCAACAATTTGTGTCAACAATTTGGGATAGTGGGCGCTTCTGAGGCATGGGCTGAGACCCTGACCGTCCTAAGGTTTCCGCTTTATCCAACCTTTTATGTAAGAAATTAACATTATCATTTAAAACCTTCCACATATCCATCCAATCAGGTGTCGGCGCCGTCGGCGGAGACACCACATTCATTTGCTCCTGCTCTGCTTCCACATAGCCTTCCTCATCAAACATGTCGACACAGGCGTACCGACACACCACACACACAGGGGATGCTCTTTTTTGAAGACAGTTCCCCAACAAGGCCCTTTGGAGAGACAGAGAGTATGCCAGCACACACCCCAGCGCTATATGTCCCAGGAATCACACAGTAACTTAGTGTTAACCCAGTAGCTGCTGTATATTATGTTTTTGCGCCTAATTTATGTGCCCCCCCCTCTCTTTTTACCCTCTTCTACTGTTAATCTGCAGGTGAGAGCCTGGGGAGCTTCCTCTCAGCGGAGCTGTGGAGAGAAAATGGCGCTGGTGAGTGCTGAGGAAGAAGCCCCGCCCACTCAGCGGCGGGCTTCTGTCCCGCGTTTCTGTACACTATTATGGCGGGGGCTCATACATATATACAGTGCCCAACTGTATATATGTCTAACTTTTGCCAAGAGGTCCTAATTGCTGCCCAGGGCACCCCCCCCTGCGCCCTGCACCCTACAGTGACCGGAGTATGTGGGTGTAGTGTGGGAGCAATGGCGCACAGCTGCAGTGCTGTGCGCTACCTCAGTGAAGACTGGAGTCTTCTGCCGCCGATTTCGAAGTCTTCTTGCTTCTTTCACCCGGCTTCTGTCTTCCGGCTCTGCGAGGGGGACGGCGGCGCGGCTCCGGGATCGGACGACAAAGGGTGAGATCCTGTGTACGATCCCTCTGGAGCTAATGGTGTCCAGTAGCCTAAGAAGCAGGACCTATCTTCAGAGAGTAGGGCTGCTTCTCTCCCCTCAGTCCCTCGATGCAGGGAGCCTGTTGCCAGCAGATCTCCCTGAAAATAAAAAACCTAACAAAATACTTTCTTATAGCAAGCTCAGGAGAGATCACTAAGTAGCACCCAGCTCGTCCGGGCACAGATTCAAACTGAGGTCTGGAGGAGGGACATAGAGGGAGGAGCCAGAGCACACCAGAATCCAAATTCTTTCTTAAAGTGCCCATGTCTCCTGCGGAGCACGTCTATTCCCTATGGTCCTTACGGAGTCCCCAGCATCCACTAGGACGGTAGAGAAAATAATAATAATGACATCTATGAAACCAAGCATATGGATAGTTGTGGGACGATCGCATATAACGTAAATAAGCAGGATTCCTCATCTATGTGTGCTTTAGTGCTATGCTCATGCGCAAGTTTCCTTCAGATCTGGGTACAGCACTGTTTGATAGAGTGACTCAGAGCTGTCAGCACACCCTCTACGGAGAGAACGGGAGCATTCAGGGACCTGATTTATTTATTTATTTAAATACACAGAAGATAAGCAAGAGCAATACAATGACAATGGAGAACCAGGTGAAAGTTCCTCCCTAAGTTATTTATGTTCCATGTCTCCAGATCAGTCTAGTTTGTGTACTCAATGATAGTTCTTTTTTTGCTTCTGTGCCAATGTACAGTAAGTACAGTCATGGCCAAAAGTTGTGAGAATGTCACAAGTATTGGTTTTCACAAAGTTTGCTGCTGCAGTGTTTTTAGACCTTTTTGTCAGATGTTACTATGGCATACTGAAGTAAAATTATAAGCATTTCCTAAGTGTCATAGGCTTTTATTGACAATTACATTAAGTTTATGCAAAGAGTCAATATTTGCAATGCTGACCCTTCTTTTTCAAGACCTCAGCAATTCGCCCTGGCATACTGTCAATCAACTTCTGGGCCACATACTGGCTGAAAGCCGCCCATTCTTGCCTAATCAATGCTTAGAGTTTGTCAGATTTTGTGGGTTTTTATTTGTCCAACCATCTTTTGAGGATTGACCACAAGTTCTCAATAGGATTAAGGTCTGGGGAGTTTTCTGGTCATGGACTCAAAATTTTGATGTTTGGTTCCTCGAGCCACTTAGTTATCACTTTTGCCTTATGGCAAGGTGTTCCATCATGCTGAAAAGGCATTGTTCATCACCAAACTGTTCTTGGATGGTTGGGAGAAGTTGCTCTTGGAGGATGTTTGGTACCATTTTTTATTCATGGCTGTGTTCTTAGGCAAAATTGTGAGTAGCCCACTCCCTTTGCTGAGAAGCAACCACACACGTGAATGGTCTCAGGATGCTTAACGGTTGGCATGACACAGGACTGATGGTAGTGCTCACCGTTCCTTCCCCGGACAAGCATTTTTCCAGATGCCACAACAATCTGAAAGGGGATTTATCAGAGAAAATTACTTTACCTCTCCCTGATATTTTTCCTGGAGAGAAGTGGCTTCTTTGCTGCCCTTGTCCGGAGAAGGAAAGGGAAAGTCAGAAGAGGGGCAGTCAGAAGACACAGGAGAAGGTAAGTGTATATGAGCAACAGGGGGGGGGTAGATGTGAGGGCTGGGGATGGAGAGACAGAAGGGGGCTGGCTGGAAATACAGATGGGAACTGATGTGACAGAAGGGTGCTGGTTAATGAGACAGAAGTGGGCTGGCAGGAGAGACAGAAGTGGGCTGGCTGGATAGAGAGAAGAGGACTGGCTGGATAGAGAGAAGAGGACTGGCAGGAAAGACAGAAGGGGGCTGGCTGGAGAGACATAATAGGGCTGGATGGAGAGACCGAAGAGGGCTGGCTGGAGATAAAGAAGAGGGCTGGCTGGAGAGACAGAAGAGGGCTGGCTGGAGAGACAGAAGAGGGCTGGCTGGAGAGAAAGAAGAAGGCTGTCTGGACAGTGACTGGGGAGCTGGCTGGACAGTGACTGGGGAGCTGGACACTGGGGAGCTGGCTAGACAGACACTGGGGAGCTAGAATGGTAGAAATTTGTGTGGGTACCTCTTAAAAACATCCATCATTTTCATGCTGGAATGTGACGAGTGATAACGGCAGAAAACGGCATTACCACCATGGTGAGAAAATCCTCAGTAGGAAAGGGGTTAAAGTTTGACAATAGTAGGGTTTGATATGGATTCAGTATGGGATCCCAGCGGTTGGGATCCTGGCGGTCCGGAGACCGGCACCAGAAATGTGTCAGAATCCCGGGCCACGAGCGCAGCGAGTCCCCTCGCGGGATCACTGTGCTCGCCATGCTTCGGGCCCGATAGCGAGCTTCGCTCGCCACACTTCGGGCCTGGTAGCGAGCTTCACTCTCTACGTTCTGGGCCCGATGTCTACTCCCCCTCAGGTGGTGGTGTGGGATTCCTGGACGGGAGTTACTCGTCGTTGCCTGGGTCGCAGCGGCTGCCTGTGATGTCACGCAGCCGCTGCAGCCCGCCCCCTACATGGTCCGGACACGCCTGCGTTGGAAGTCCCGCGCCCACAAAACGGCGGCAAAACGTTACCATGCCGCCCCCTCCCGCACAGCAACCGCCTCTGTCTGTCAATCAGGCAGAGGCGATCGCTAGGCAACGACAACTCTTGGCTGTCAGCCATGAGCCAGCGCACTGCAGCGCCGGCACATACGCAGTTCTGACCTGAACGCTGTGCTGCGAAGAACTGCAGTGAGCACTCAGGTCAGAATGACCCCCTATATCCAATATATATGGGTAATGGTAATTGGTTACAAATAGGTGTATACATGTTTTTATTAACAGCAAGTATAACACATCCACTTGTTTAACAAATGCTTCGGCAATTACATGTTTCTTAAAGGCAGTCAGAGTGCACATCCTGTGATAAGGGCAAAGTATCATGGGAGATAGATTGTGAATTTCTGCAGATTGCAGATGTGTTGTCTAAATCATATCAAACATCTAGTTATTCTAAACTTTCCTTAACAGATCTTTTTCTACCAACAGAACGTAATGGCATCATTCAAAATGGTTCGTAATAATGCACTTACAAAGTCTGGAAAAACCTCCCATTCACACCACTGTCTCATAGTTATTAATCAGACATCATCTGGCACATACATACATATATGGTAACGCTGGGAAGTAAATGGTTTCAGTGCTTTGCACTCACCATTGGAAGTTGTGCTGGAGGCAACTGCCTTCTCACTCACGTCTGTCCGAGTGTGGCCCTTCACTAGGGTATTCTCTACTTTTTTCTTTTCACTCATGGTAGTTCTGTGAGACTGTGCTTCCATGTTGACTTCTCATTACTTACAACCTCCCTGTTCAAAGCAAAGCAAAATATATAAGGTATTCAGTTTTAGAACACAGGAAAACATTAGTAAGATGTCACAAAAAAACAGGATTTTTTTTTAGCATCAGTGCATTCTGTACATAGCTATTGGATTAAGTTACATCAAAATATTAATAGTTTCTGTCAGAGGAACTTGCTGTGCACTGGTTAATAGCAGGACATATGATAACAGATTTATAGAAAAATGCAATCTAAAAGAAATTAAATAGCTTATCAAGTATGGCAGATACTAAACAATATTTAATAATAACCCAATATATCAAATACTCTAAAGTACTGTTAGTAACAATAGCTTTAGGACGCAAATCTTACTTGACAATTTTCTGTTGGGAGAAAGTTTTCCCTATGCACACCATCAGCAAGATAATGCAAACAAGCTTGTGATGGATAATAAAAAAAGGAATGAAATATTTGCAATGACTTAAGTCTGCCTATTTGACTGTGTATAGTACTGTACCGTACTCATAAATTTCAATGCATAGTCCCAAAAAACATTAACAGTAAAACACACTTGTTCAATCTGCGGCTGATGGGGAAAATTGTACCGATCATCTGGGCTGTGTACATGAGGCGGGGGCAGCAGGGGGGGTGTAAATAAGGAAGGCTTGCGTCTCCTCTATGGGTATCGGGAGATCGCATGTGCAGCACTTAAGAAGCGACCTCCCGCTCCCAACTGTTGCAGGAGCAATACAAGCCGTTTATCGGCTACTTCTCCTGCATCAGCACAACGTACTCACATATACAATGGATGGCCCATTCTCCCAATATCGGAAGAACTGACTGGCGATTGTATAGGTGTGTACCCACCTTCAGTGCAGTCACATAATGACCTCATCTTACAAGACCATTGTCAGATTGTACCAATAAACGCGGTCTAATACAGCTGCAAGTGCAAATTTACTAAGCAAGCGGATTGCCTAAAATTCAAAACAGCAATAATGTTAAATATATAAACAGGCAAGTTTTTTTGTAATTTTACATTTTGGGATAAAACCCAAAAAGTATGGGGGTTGCAAAAGTCGCCACTTAGCAAATCTAGCCCCAAGTGCCAAACAGCTGGATCTTACAGATTTGGCAGGCATATTCATGGCCAAACACGAATAAGATAATACAGGTTGAGTCTCCCTTATCCAAAATGCTTGGGACCAGACGTATTTTGGATATCGGATTTTTCCGTATTTTGGAATAATTGCATACCATAATGAGATATCATGGTGATGTAACCTAAATCTAAGCACAGAATGCATTTATGTTACATATACACCTTATATACACAGCCTGAAGGTAATTATAGACAATATTTTTTATAACTTTGTGTATTAAACAAAGTGTGTGTACATTCACACAATTCATTTATGTTTCATATACACCTTATACACACAGCCTGAAGGTCATTTAATACAATATTTTTAATAACTTTGTGTATTAAACAAAGTTTGTGTACATTGAGCCATCAAAAAACAAAGGTTTCACTATCTCACTCTCACACAAAAAAGTCCGTATTTCGGAATATTCCGTATTTCGGAATATTTGGATAAGGGATACTCAACCTGTATAAAGTTCTAAAACTGATCTATCTATGCCATTGGGAATATTATTAACAGATTTACTGTAATAGCCTTATAACATCTAAATGATAACAACATATTCTCTTTCATAAGTTACTAAGTTTTCATATAACAAGAGTTTTTTATGATAGATTTTGTAGCTGCGAAGACTGATGTGTGTGCTGTATAACCAAATGAAGCTCTTCACTACTGTATTGGAGAAACCTGGAATACGTTTGGGGCTATCCTTGTAGCTTTGTTTTATAGCTTGACCACGTGTGCATTCTGATTCTGCATGTGTTTTTTTTTTTTTGCCATTCAAAAACTAGTGGTGCTGTAAAAGAAAAATAGTACTAGAATGTTTGTGCAGCACTTAAACAAAAACAAGCATTCACGTGGTTAGGTGTCTGTGACAGAATCAGAGTACAAGTTATAACCAAACATAACCAAACACATCTCATGTTGACCAATTACCAAGTACATCAGTGTACATGAACATACTGTTGAACTATGATTAGGCTTTAGGAAAATAAGAAGCATAATGTATATCACCCATGCATCAAGCAACAGTCTTCTGCAAGCAGAGCATGTTTTACCACATACGATCTAGAGAAGATGGGCTTTTAATCACTGTATAGAGGGTGTTGATGGCTGCAGCATTTCTCAGCCTTTTACTTAATGCTGATTTAACTAGGATGGGGATCTTTTATTTGTACAAGCAAAGCTAACATTTGTACTGTAATATTATGAGTATGGCCTCAGTGATATTAATAATCATAATAATATATGAGATCATGCACTAATGCACTACTTACTGTGAAGTATAATGATATTAAGTAAATGAGCAGTTCTGTGGCCATCTCAACATACTTATCCCACAGTAGGGAATGTGTTATTACAAATAACATACCAATCTAATAAAATAAATAAATATGCACATTGAAAGAGATACAGGGGGGTGATTTATCAAAGCTTACAGGGGGAGATGTATCAGACATTGGAGAGAGATAAAGTTCCAACCAATCAGCTTCTACCTGATTTTTCAAGCACACCTGTGAAATGGCAGTTAGAATCTAATTGGCTGGTACTTTATCTTCACTTTATTGCTCTCCAAGGTTTGATATATATCCCCCGGAGAGAGATAAAGTGGAGTAAAAAGAACGAACTAATCAGCTCCTGTCATTTTTCAAACACAGCCTGTAAACGGACAGTTAAAAGCTGTTTGGTTAGTACATTCTCTCTCTCCACTTTATCTCTCTCCAAGCTCTGATAAATCTGACAATGACATAGACCAGTAGTTCCCAAATTCGGTGTCGTGGTAACCCAGGGCCCTGCAGGGCACTCACAATGGTGCTTCGAGTAGGTGGTCTGGACCATTCCCAAATCATGCATCTCCCCCTCTTCAGCCATTTTTCCTACTCTACTGCATGATGTGGTAAGATAAACTATAGTAGCACTTAGTGGCTGCCATCAGAAGCGACATAGAAAAACAGAAACACAATCATGTCCACCACCAAGTAACTGAACCTAAATATGACAAGTAAGCACAAACATTCTTATGTTATTCATATTTGCTTAGTATTTAAATAGGAAAAGTTTGGCCTGTGGGTACCGTGAAAAAATGACCAAGGCATTTAGGGTGGTGCAATACTAGATAGTATGGAACCACTGACATACACTGATATTAGCATCGACAGGGAAAGAAGCAATAGCTCTCCTATTCACGCTTCCACATTGCTTACCAATCTGACACCATTGCACAGATGGGTTCAGTAGTACTGCATACCGTACAGATCAAGACGAGGCCAGTGACTGACACTCAGCAACTAGAAAGTTACATTATCAACATTTAATATTAATGGACTATGCTACATTTGCTAAGATTCATAAAACCATAATCAGAACCGCAGCCAAGTTTATAAAGGAAGGAGAAGGCAAGAGAGGCGAACAGCAATTAAAAAAACATCTTCTGCAGTCTATTATCATACCTCCAAAAGGGATGCAATCAACTTGCTGGCTGTCGGATTCCAAGCAGTCAGAATACAGATGCCGGAATCCCTACAGCCCACAATGTCAACAGCTGGAATCCTGGTGCACAGGGGCTATTCCCACTCGTGGGTGTCCACGACACCCATAGGGTGAGAATAGAACCTGTGTCGAGCAAAGTAAGCCATCAAACCCGCAGCGTTATGATTGCAGCAAGCCCACAAGGGGACTCTTAGTGCTCGCCCCACTGCCGGCATTCTGGCGGACGAGACGCTGCTGTCTGGATCTTGACAGCCGGCATCCCGCCCGCTGGCAAATAGTATGTAACATCTGCCAAAGGCAGAGATATATGTTTCAAAGGTGTTTATGCACCTAAGGGTATAAGTGGAAAGAGGATTTGCACACATTGGTGATTAATGAATGCACCTCTGCAATCAATTAAGAGAAGTATATCATGTTTTAGTCATATGTGTGGTTGTTATTATTATTTTTCTCACAGTGACTCACACCACACTTTTGGTTGTATTTGTTTGGTACATACTGTCGCCAGGATTGTCTCCAACTAACTGACTGCTTATCAGCATCATTGGTTCTAGAGTGGAACTGAGAGGTTTTCCTGGTAGCGTGGTATTGTTTGAATCACCAAATAGTGTTAATCCCCATTTATAGTTTCTAGCCATTACACAGGTCCATAGGCTGTACATTACTTTTACATCCACAGCCTAGTTGAGTTGAGAAGAGTCCCATTGCCTGCTGGTAGTCTTAGGAAGGGGGAGGTGTATATATTTTTTTAAGCCACTGCATAGAGGCAACAACCCTGCATTGACTAAAACTGCTGAGCCCCTGCTACACTGGATGCTGTCCAGCAATGATGTTGGTAAAGCTATGGGGAAGGGGGTAGTAGGCTGTCTGGTTTTCAGTTTTTAGTTTTTTGTTTTTTTACAAAGTGCATTGTGTGAAAGACCCATTTTTAAATGATTTATTTACTGCATGTTAAAGTGAGAACTATAGGGGTGGGAGAGGCCGCGCTGATTCCGTTATTGCTGCAGGACCAAGCCCCATAAGAAGTAATGGGGGAGTAGTGGTTTCCAGACTATAGACAATCTCTGGTCACTGCAGTTTTTATGAAGGGACAATTTTATCCATTTTCCAGTGGATGTTATTTATTTGCAGAATTGATGGCAGATTATGAGCATCTGAGAATTTGAGAATTAATTTACAAGAGGTAAATTTTTATTCAACCACATTTTGCATCAGCCAAACAGATGTCAATCTGTGATAGGACACGCATGTATTCAATATCAATAGATTAAACTATTTTATAATTGCCTTTGTATTCAATTATTTTATGGTATAATATTTAACAAAGTATTTCTTTCTTAAAATGAGAGAAGGCCAAGCTGCCACACAGCTCATTGTGACAGGTCTGACTCTGACACGCTGCATAGGGGAGATGCCAGGCTAAGAGCATTTACTTAAAACCTGGCCACACACAGGTTGCTAAATGTTGCTAAATCTCCAACTTGGGTGGTCATTCCGAGTTGATCGCTAGCTGTATTCGTTTGCTGTGCAGCGATGAGTCAAAAAAATCGGCACTTCTGAGCATGCGTATGCGGCGCAATGCGCACGCACGACTTACTATTACAACGAACAATGTAGTTTCACACAGGGTCTAGCAAAGCTTTTCAGTCGCACTGCTGGCCGCAGAGTGATTGACATGAAGTGGGCGTTTCTGGGTGTCAACTGACCTTTTCAGGGAGTGTTCGGAAAAATGCAGGCGTGCCAGCAAAAATGCAGGTGTGGCTGGGCGAACGCAGGGCATGTTTGTGACGTCAAAACAGGAACCGAACAGTCTGAAGTGATCGCAAGCGCTGAGTAGGTCTGAAGCTACTCTGAAACTGCACAAATTTTTTTTGTAGCCGCTCTGCAATCCCTTCGTTCGCACTTCTGCGAAGCTAAAATACACTCCCAGTGGGCGGCGGCATAGCGTTTGCACGGCTGCTAAAAACTGCTAGCGAGCGAACTCGGAATGACCACCTTGGCCAAATGATTCCTTCAATTTCAATAGTATTATTAGTAGGCCATTTTTAGGTACTAATCTCTTATATTGGCTCGAATGGTCAATAATTGTTTTAATATCACAAAGCTCATGACCAGCATAATGCCTGGTGGATATAAAATTAATGTATGAGGAACTGGGAATTAAAAAAATAAGCTGTAAATACTGTTGAAACACAATACATGAAAAAGTGTCAAGTATATTACTTCTGGCGAGGTATGTCCTAACATGGACACCTTCTATTATTACTCATCAAGGGGTATATGCAATTCACGGCGAATCGCGGCAAATTATCGCCGTTTTTTAATTCGACACAATTCGACAGGTGAATTCCGGCAGGTGGCTGCCGGAATTCACCATATTCAATGAAAAACGGATTCGACATTCCCGCGGGCGAAAAACGGCCGATTTGCCGGATTTCGCCGCGAATTAAAAAAACGGGAAAAAACGGGAAAAACCCGGAAAAAAATGGCGTGGGGTCCCCCCTCCAAAGCATAACCAGCCTCGGGCTCTTCGAGCTGGTCCTGGTTCTAAAAATGCGGGGACAAAATTGACATAGGATCCCCCGTATTTTTAAAACCAGCACCGGGCTCTGCGCCTGATGCTGGTGCAAAAAACACGGGGGACAAAAAGAGTAGGGGTCCCCCCGTATTTTATACACCAGCATCGGGCTCCACTAGCTGGACAGATGCCACAGCCGGGGGTCACTTTTATACAGCGCCCTGTGGCCGTGGCATTAAATATCCAACTAGTCACCCCTGGCCGGGGTACCCTGGGGGAGTGGGGACCCCTTCAATCAAGGGGTCCCCCCCCCCAGCCACCCAAGGGCCAGGGGTGAAGCCCGAGGCTGTCCCCCCCATCCAAAGGCTGCGGATGGGAGGCTGATAGCCTTGAGTAAAATGACAGAATATTGTTTTTTCCAGTAGTACTACAAGTCCCAGCAAGCCTCCCCCGCAAGCTGGTACTTGGAGAACCACAAGTACCAGCATGCGGGAGAAAAACGGGCCCGCTGGTACCTGTAGTACTACTGGAAAAAAAATACCCAAATAAAAACAGGAGACACACACCGTGACAAGTACAACTTTATTACACACCGCCGACACACACATACTTACCTATGTTGACACGCCGACTGGCACAGTCTCCGACGATCCGAGGGTACCTGTGAAAAAAATTATACTCACCTGCCAGTGTCCAGAGATAAATCCACGTCCAGAGATCAAATCCTCGTACTTGGCAAAATAAAAACACGCACACCCGTACCAACGGACTGAAAGGGGTCCCATATTGACACATGAGACCCCTTTCCACGAATGCCGGGACACCACGTGACTCCTGTCACTGAGGTCCCTTCAGCCAATCAGGAAGCGCTACTTCCGTGGCGCTCACCTGATTGGCTGTGCGCGTGTGACCTCAGACAGCGCATCGCAAAGCCTCTCCCATTACTTTCAATGGTGGGAACTTTGCCGTCAGTGGTGGGGTTACCCGCGGTCAGCCGCTGACCGGCGGGTGACCCCATCGCTAGCCGCAAAGTTCCCACCATTGAATATAATGGAGAGGCTTTGCGATGCGCTGTCAGCTCAGACGCGCACAGAGCCAATCAGCAGAGTGCAAGGACGTTGCGCTCGCTGATTGGCTTACGAGACCTTTCAGTGACAGCTGTCACGGGGGGGGTTTCTCTGCATTCGTGGAAAGGGGTCCCATGTGTCAACATGGGACCCCTTTCAGTCCGTGTGGTACGGGTGTCCGGTTTGTTTTTTTGACAAGTTCGTGGATTTACCTCTGGACCATGGATGAGGTGAGTGTATTTATCTTTTCTTTTCAGGTACCCCTGGATTCTACTTGGAGAAGAGGACCGATTTCGGCGTGTGAACATAGGTAAGTATGTGTGTCGACGCATGAAATAAAGTTTTACTTTCACGGTGTCGGTCTCCTGTTTTTATTTGGGTATTTTTTTTCCAGTAGAACTACAGGTACCAGCGGGCCCGTTTTTCTCCCGCATGCTGGTACTTGTGGTTCTCCAAGTACCAGCTTGCGGGGGAGGCTTGCTGGGACTTGTAGTACTACTGGAAAAAACAATATTCTGACATTTTTCTCAAAGCTATCAGCCTCCCATCCGCAGCCCTTGGATGGGGGGGAAAGCCTCAGGCTTCACCCCTGGCCCTTGGGTGGCTGGGGGGGGGGGACCCCTTGATTGAAGGGGTCCCCACTCCCCCAGGGTACCCCGGCCAGGGGTGACTAGTTGGATATTTAATGCCACGGCCGCAGGGCGCTGTATAAAAATGACCCCCGGCTGTGGCATTATCTGTCCAGCTAGTGGAGCCCGATGCTGGTGTATAAAATACGGGGGACCCCTACTCTTTTTGTCCCCCGTATTTTTTGCACCAGCATCAGGCGCAGAGCCCGGTGCTGGTTTTAAAAATACGGGGGAACCCCTGTCAATTTTTTCCCCGCATTTTTAGAACCAGGACCAGCTCGAAGAGCCCGAGGCTGGTTATGCTTTGGAGGGGGGACCCCACTCCATTTTTTTCAGGGATTTTACCATTCCATCCAAAAAAAGAAAAAAAAAATATTTTTAAAAATATATAAATAATACTTGTGCCTCCAAAAAAGACAAACCAAGTACCTAATCCCTTCTAATATAAATAGATATGATATTACCAAGAAAAAAAAACACAAAAAAAACATGTTTTAATTTTTTTTTATTAGTTTCACCCTCCAAAGTGTTGCGGATTGAAAATGACGAATTTACTGTCTAAAAGCACTGTTGTCGAATTTCCAAACTTCCATTGAATAGACTTTGGTCAAATTGCAGCATGTGTATCATTGCAAAAAAGTCGAATTTGTCAAAAGTCGAATTTCAAAAAGTCGAATTTTGAAAGTCCGTTTTTTTGTCGGAAAGTACTGAATTGCATTGTTGAATTTTTTTTTTTGGGCGAAAAATTCCCGAAATTCGACAATTTCGGGAATTCGACCGCAATTGCATATACCCCTTAAAGAGTAGTAATGTTAGAAGTTGACAAAGATATGAATATCTTTCACATATGTATATAAAAGTAACACACTAATTACAATTAGTGAACTAATATACACTAATTGTTCATAACAATAATAATGATTTTAATTGGAACTAAATTCCCTAAGGGCTGATGTCAGCCGACCCGCCCTAGCAGTTAACAAAAACAACAACAATTATCTGAAATAACGAATCAGGAGACATGAATGGCAGGAAAAGGGTCAGCTTTATTTTAAACTATAAAATTAGAGAGGTGATAGCTGTGGCCAGGCTGACCTCGGGGCTAATTGTATAGCCCGGGAGGATCAATTAGTCCACGGTAAATTACAGTAGCTATTTGAATTCCCCCATAGTAGTAAATGAAGAATGACCAGAACTCAGGGGCAAATGTATAAAACAGTGTGTGCCCAGTGACAGGGGCACTATGCGCCCCTGTCAATATCGGCGCGACCATCTTTGAGATAGCATGCCGATATGCAATGCAATGTAAAAACAGTGGCACTGACTGTTATGACACCTGCAGCTATTGATTTTGATAGTTGCAGGTGTCGCTGCCCATACACCACAGCCAGGGACAGCGCGTCCCTAGCTGCTGCGGGTGCCGGCTCCTGGCTGCATGTGATATCTTGCAAGGCTGGGCGGGACACTAGGCTGATGCGCTGTGGCCACTGATAGGCATCGCCGGAGGGGGGAGTTCTCACTCCCGCTCTCCGGCAGCCACATATTAAAAACATCTCAGCGCTATTGCTTCCCACTTCGCGTCGGTAAAGAGGTGAAGTGGGAAGAGTGATACCGGCACGATACTGCCAGAGCATTGCCAACCACTCAAGGCCTAAATGTGGGACAACTGCCAAACCATCACCTGTAACTAAAGGTATCCAAACTCCCCTATCAATGACACAAAAAGGCCCACCTGGACAGGCGGTGTCACTGACCCAGTAGGGCAGAATCAGCCACGTACTGGCAGGGAGAGCACTTCTAAATGACTATTGCTCCCATACTTTCTTGGTTCACACTCACAACATGATTCCAACAACTAAACTAGGCCAAGACTTTATATAATCAACTCGATAACAATGAAACTCCACCTAACATATAGACACTCTTCCCAGCAACACAGAAACACACTTTATTTGCCAAGTGATGAAAATTGTATGCTGATCAGCCTTGGGGTTTAAACCCCTCAAGTAATATAAAATGCATTGCTTAATTCTGTCTGTTATGAAAAACAGTAAGAAGTATCACTAATTCTATCATTTACAATTATGGGTATCTATTGAAATTTCCAGCAGACGATAGAAAAGTTATAGGGGCACTGCCATGTCTAAAGCTGGGTACACACTTATTGATGTGTACCCAGTCCATCATAGCTGCTGACAGGAACTGCATGCAGCGAGTGCATACACACTTGTCAATGCCAGGGACTGATGGGGTGGGGCGACATTTTATTGGTAACGAAATCCCCTGTCGACCCTGCTGTGACAACAGGGGATGTCGGTAGTGACCCACGGGAGCGCGCATATCATACATACGTAATAGTCTAGTGTGTACCCAGCTGAAGTCTTAGGAGGTGTGCAGAAAATGTTTTTGTTATTATTACTTATATTTTATATGATTTATTTATTTTTTCTTTGACCTACTTTTGAAAATCTACAAACCAAAACTTTGGATATACAACACTAATCATCCTCCATATATTCCATAGCAAACCTGAAAAGTTGGAAACTACTTATAACATATGAACAATTGTTCTAATAGTGAAACAGTATGCATAAAATAGTGAAAAAGTATGCATAAATGGGGTGTGGTATGCAAGGTCGACCACACTTAGGTCGACAGTGTCTAGATCAACCACTATAGGTCGACAGTAAGTAGGTCAACATGGTTTCTAGGTTGACAGGGACTCTACGTCGACATGTACTAGGTCGACATGACAGAAGGTCGACATGAGTTTTTGCACTTTTTTGGGTGTCATTTTCTCCATACAGTGACCGGGATCCCCAATTAGTGCACCGCGTCCCCTCCCATGTCTCGTTTCGCTCGCCATGCTTCAGGCAAGGTACCTCGCTCTGCTCGGCACAGGTTACCGTTCCCAATTGTAGTCCACGTGGACAGTAAAGTATGAAAAGGTTCTAAAAAGTAAAAGAAATGTGAAAAACTCATGTCGACCTTTTGTCATGTCGACCTAGAACATGTCGACCAAGAGTCCCTGTCGACCTAGAAACCATGTTGACCTACTTACTGTTGACCAATAGTGGTCAACCTAGACAGTGTCGACCTAAGTGTGGTCGACTTAGAGATCGTATACCGCATAAATGTCCCATGGCTAAATAATATTACAAATTGCTAACAAAAGAACTAAGGATGTAAAATCTACAATTTCTTACTGATAAAATCGAAAATGTCAAATTGTCACAACTAGTAACATACATATTACTTAATTTGTAATACACAAAGGCATTACATGGGGATGGCTTTTTGTTATAGGAAACAGATAAAAGTCACTGCTCAGGAGTAATAGCTATAGTAAGTTCAGCTATACAAGTATTTTTTGTGTTCATTTGCTATGTAAACATTTATTTTAAGGAAAAAATACCAGAATTAGGGAATATGAAGCTTGTTTTTTATATATCTGTGTGATAAAATGTCAATACTTGTCAAGGCCTGTTACTGTAGAGTATGTCACGGCTCTGAACTTTCATATAGGATAAACATTCTTTCCTTAATGCAAACATCTCTGGTCTTACTTCATCCAACCATGGAGCAGCCATTTCTAATTCTCCTTCAGGCATGAACCCAGTGGACAATTCATTCCAGACCCCTACTAAAACTTAATCCCTCTCATACCAGCAACTTGCCTTCAGGTCTGTCTTTCTTTCAAGACCGTGAATGCGATTACAGTCGGGTTACTAGTATTATAATCCCCTCTATGAGTAAAGTTGCTTGTAATGTATTAATCTGGGCAGTGGTTCATCTCCAGCCAACATACTGTCCAATAAAGAAGGTGGCTGATAATGTACAAAGGGGGTTATTCAGGTTTGTAAGCAAACCAAAAAAGTTAGCAATTGGGCAAAACCATGTTGCACTGCAGATGAGGCAGATGTAACATGTGCGGGAGGGGGCGTTAGAACGCCGTTGGCGCGGCGCGGTCCGGACAACGGAAGCGTGTCCAGACCGTTGGGGGGGCGGGCCGCGGTGGCTGCATAACAACACACGCAGCCGCTGCGACCCGGGATGTGGCGGGTAGCTCCATGCCAGAGCGCAGGAGCTGCGCAGGTAGGGAGCTATTCGCCATGTACAAAAGCATCGCCGCCGTGCGATGTTTTTGTACCTGTGCGGGAGAGGCAGGGACTGACATGCAGGGCGGACTAGCCGTGTGCTGGGCGTCCCCCCGCATGTCAGAGTAGCTGATTGTAGATGTGCTAAACAAATTGTCAATATTATACATTATACCCCTTTCACAGAGAATGTGAAATTACCGGGTAAAGAAGATCCACCTGGTAATTTGACGATTAACAGGTCCTTTTTCTGTGTGAAAGGGTCAATCGAGGTTGAAATTCCGGGGACTTCGACCCTGGAATTTACCAGGGTTGGAGACCCGGGAATTTCAACCCAGGTTGATCCTTTCACACAGACGAAATACCCGCGTTGATCCGCAAATTACCAGGTAGAAATTGTTGACCTGGTAATTTGCTTGTCTGTGTGAAAGTGGGGGTCAGACAGGGACCGGCAAAACGACCGGGTAAAAGCCGGGACTTTCAGACATTTCTGTCTGAAAGTGGTATTAGACACATTGCATTCCAGGACCAACAAATAACTCCAACAAATGTACAGTATATTTACATGAAACAAACTTGAAATATACTCGTCCCTATATGGAGTACACAGAAATAAATGCATATATTCACAGGTATACAGATTTGCAAACCAAAAGGTGTTTCTTGCTGCTGACAAAACACACCTAAACCGGGGAGTATATAAACAAATTAAATATCACAGGCTTCAACTCCATCACTTTTCTTAGTGTCAGTCATATTTCATTCAAGTAAATGTATATTTCAAGTTTTAAATAAAGCTAATTTTAGCATGGTAATGTATATTATACTGTATCAATTATTTTAGAAGTCACTACAGAGTGCAATAACCTGTACAAAGGCACACTACCAGAGGCCTGTACTTGGTTACTGACCACTAAAGTGACTTGTAGAATGCTTATAACATAAAATACAAGATACATCATCTCCTATAAATATGACAAGCAGTAACATCAGTTGTTTGTATTATAAAGGACCATCCTTCTTCCACTCAAAGCAATATTTACAAGTGACATGAAGCTACAGTGCTAGTAAGGAGTTTAAATTATGTATCCTGAGGCGGGGACAGATATTGCACACCTGTCATGTCTTACACAAACTGACATAAACATTTGTCATTAGTGAGATGTACTCTATAAAATACAAATTATTCACACTATCAACAAGGGGGAAACTAGTCATTTAGAATGTTGTAGCAAGAAAAAGTGCACTTTTATAATAATAATAATAATAATAATAATAATTCTACTTCTCAGACAAAACAGTCCTTCTGAGATAGCCGTCACTGATTGTCTCATGATAGGCATATCCCTGGGAAAGCCAAATCTACTAGTCAGTGGGATCTTTTAGACACTTGCCTGGTGTGGTCGCATCAGATGCGACAGTATCATGGAGCCAGCAGTTTCCTGGCTCAGCCCACCCGGACTACCGGTTGTCACAACAATATCCCCCCATGGCTGGTCTACAGAATGGCACTGTGGCTGCAGGAAGACATTCATCCTGCAGTTCGGGCTAAGGAAAGCTGCAACCTCCCTTCTCTCCCCCTAGCAACAGGCACTGCCTGGGGACTACTGCAAGTGGCGATCTTAAAAGGATCAGCTAGCAGCCAAGCCTCCCCTGCCCTCTCCCCCTCCCAGTCAGCAGTGCGTCATGGGTGATCCTTAAACAGGGCATACATGCTGATATAAAATGCCCGTCAGACCTACAGGCATTTTATCTGACAGTCTCACACCCTTCAGAGAGCATGGGCATACACTGTGTGATCTCTTACAGTGTATGGCACCCAATATATGTGCTGCTCCCTTGGTAAGGAGACATTTTCCCATTTCTCCCCAGTGAAGGAATAGTGAATGTTCTCCCGTTGGTTGTTGCACTGCATAAAATGCCCAATGACGTCAACATGATGAGGCTGACACATCGTATCGGACGATCATGCTGGACGAACTAGCATACCCAACTGATTGATATTTTCAGATCGATCATGTACAAATACATTGTACAGTTATCTGGGCGATTGTTATCAGGCGGATCAACAAGATAACTGTATAGTGTATGCCCACTCCCCCTGCCGCAGGCTGATCTTCTTGTAGGAATGTAAGTCCTCCAAGAAGTGGAACAAAATTCTGTTATATATAGTGAAAGCAAAAAAGGTTTTTGATGCGTGCATGTGTGTTTGTGTGTTGTGTGTTTGTGTTGGAGCTTGAAATGCACAGAAATCGATTTAATATGGCCAATTGGTGTAAATAGAAAAGAGAATACTTTGCAAAAGCAGCAGCACAAACTTGTGATACAAATCTAGTGAATCTGTGTTATGGGGCAATTCAATTAGCTGCGAGGTTCGGTGGTAACTTTGCGCATTATGATACTGTGTAATTACGGCAACTACTTTAATGCTAAAATTGCTCATCTTTTATCGAACCTCTAGGAGGTGCAAGCAAAAATAAAGTAAAATTATTAAATACACATTGATGTTCAGGAATCGTTCCCTTAGTTAAAATAATTGAAAGCTGATAATAAATGTAAATTTATTTTGCAAGAGATACGGAGAGGTGAGAGAGGAAAACAGTCTTCTAATGGCAGGATGTATTGAAGATGTGATTTCGAAAATAATGATGACAAGACTGGGGGGGCATATGTATTAACACTTGGAAAGTGATAAAGTGAGGAAAGATAAACTACCAATCAGCTCCTGTCATTTTTCAAACACAGCCTATAACTTTGCATTTAGGAGCTGATTGGCAGGTACTTTTTCTCTCCAAGGCTAAGTACATATGCCCCTAAATAAGAATCTGGGCCTGAGAATAAATAACTTAGGAGATTTGAGGAGAGCTTCTGAAGAAAGAAAATAAATGTTGTTTTCGGGACATGTTGAACTTCACATAGTATTGGAATATATGTTTAGAGATAGAAATAGTTGGTCACACAAGACAGTAGAGAAAGAGGTAGCTTCGGATGTAGTCTGCACAGATGTGGTGCTAGAGGCCAAATGAGCAATTTACAGTAGCTCACCAAAAGAAGAGGTATACAGTGAGAAAACCATAGAGCTGACAAGATATGTTTGTGGGACTCCAATTGAGAGCAGGAGTGAAGAAGAGTTTGTGCTTTTGCTTTATTCTCAGGAGAGACCTATATTCCAAACATGGATACATTCCTTTACTGGTGTTTATTCATGTACATCTATTGGAACTGTTGATCTATATGTAATCTGCCACATAGGAAGAAAAGAATTTGGATTTTGGACCATTCTCATACAAGTGGGAAAAGCTATTTTTTCATGTGACTGCCAAAGGTATCAGTGTTCCTTAAAACTATGCCAGACCTTCATTAGACTAGCTATTGTTTAAAATAGGGACATATAGGCTATGGGACATATTTATTAATTATCGGGCTCCAGACCCAGTAATTAAAATTTTATAACGCCGCTTATCACAGCAATATGAAATTGCTGTTCACCTGAATGTATTAATGATCACTCCGATAACTGCTGAGGTATGAACAGGGGAAACTTAACATTTGTGGGTACCCACAAAAACACCTGAAAATATGAATTGATGAAAGGGCCCCAATATAACAGCAGACATGAAAAAAATAGGGAGGTTCCTGCTTATGAAATAATATTGGAAATAACAAGTCATTGAACTTTCTCAGGGGAGTTCCAAGGATATGAAAGAAAGCCAAAGAAAATATTTTTACTTTTCTACTATTTTGTGGTTTGTCTAAGGAGAGAGATGCTGTCCAACTTATTCATAAGTGGGTGTAGATAGGTGACTGCTATGACTACTACAGCAAAAATAATGGAATGCAATGGATATATATATATATATATATATATATATATAAACACTATAAACACTATAAACACAACATAATACACTTGTCCAACTTCATGATTCTAATATCCAAAGAATCACGGCTTTTCAGTAACCAGTTGTACAGATTCCATTCTTGGAATACATATACTGACCATTTAAAGGTTGTGAACAACTGCTAGCTGTGTACTGCTTAGGGCTGTAACATGATAACAAAGTGCTCATAAATGCAGTCAATGAGTGTGTACTGTATCTGTATTTTCATACTATGACTTCCTCTACAGAGAGTCAAGTGAGTGTTCTTGAGTGTTCTTGAATAGCGCTACATTTAGAGTCATTTGCACATTGCTGACCTTTTAGTACAAGTCATCATCTGCCAGTTGCTATAAAGCAATTGTACTAGTTTCCTACAGACCATTCATTCCTGGTTTGCACTAAAAAGGAAAATAATTTTATTTCTTGACCAAACTATGTATTCCAATAAGTGACAGCCTAACAAGTCAATCTTGAAATTATCTGTAGCCTCACATGCTTTGTCACTTTGGTTATCTGCTGAAAGAAGGAGATGTTATGCATCCTTAAGGGATCATTCCAGCAAAAAAATGTCTTTTAGCTGACAGCCTCCAACCCTAACTCTGTACCAATCTTAGCTTCCAATAGTCTGACTGTCTATAAATATCTGTTTTAGAACCTATTATAGCACACTTTTGGGCTGATACAGAGGTTGAATGTAAGTGTGTATGTTACATTTCTTCTCAACTCGGTCGCAGCTCCAGTTCTACAGGTAGGTGAAGAGGCGGAACTTGGTGGTAATGTAGGCTAAGCAAAACAATTTCATGTTGTGGGCATGACAATGGCATTGCAAGCTATTCATAGGTGTGTAAGTGCGTAATAATCCTGGATTCAAAAGAATATTTTACCGCAGAGACAGGGCTGGAGCTGCAGTGATCATGATGATGGCTATCAAACCAAGCATACGTATGGGAGCGGTCTGAGCCCAGACATCCGTACAATGGGATGTAGTTAATATCCCAGCGGTCAGAATATCGACACCAGGATCCCGACCACCAAGAATGACGACAGCTGCTCCAGGGCTATTCCCGCCTGTGGGTGTCCACGACACCAATAGAGTGGGACTAGAACCTGTGGTGAGCACAGTGAGAAACTGAGCCTGCAGCATGGCGAGTGCTGCGAGCCCACAAGTGGCTTTCTGGCGCTCGCCCCACTGCCCAGGATCCCGGTGTCGGTATACTGGCCTCCGGGATCCCGGCAGCCGGGATTCCATACCCAACCCTATACAACTCAATATATGAGCAAATATGTGCATATAGTTTTGTGCACGAACAGCAGGAATTGCATCCAACTTGCATTCAACTCTGCACCTGTCCCTTTGCGTCTGGCATGGTTAAATTAACCCAAACTACTGGGACTATGAGCACTGAACTCCCACACGTCTTCTACTTGAGGAGAGATTGCAAATTGAATCATCTTTTTTAGCTTTAGCTATCATTTAGCAATGCAACACTTTCTGCGAATATGATGTGCAGCTTTCCTAAGATAGATAAGCTGAACAGCAATGTCTGACAGCAATCTGCCCAGCTGTAAAACACTAAATTGTGCGGCTCCACTTGCTAAGTGATGCAATAAGGATTCATAATTGTGTGCAAACTAAATGATTTGTATACAAATACAATGTCTGCGGGTCTGTGCAGGCACAAGACCCATTCTGTGCAAGTGTCCATTCTGCGCTAGGGCCTTGTAATGTCACTTGCCACAGCATGATTGATACTCTGCAGCGTTTGGGGGGAAATTAGAGGTGGCACCCAGCTCTGCTCATCAAAATGAGATGTTGCCCCCATTTTGAAAGCTTTACGGGTCCAGGGTCTGCATTGTCGGATGCATACTACCTGGACCCAGGTGTCCATATCCTATGGCCAGCCTGAGTAGGCTTCTGGCCGGTGCCAGTAACCATTGCCACGATGGTGATCCAAATCTGTGTCCTCAGATGCAGCACACGGATCCTCACTAATGCTATAAGGAGTGCATTGCGGCTGTGCAATTCCATACAAACATAAATCGGGCCCTAAACTACATGATTAAAATGCTGATGTGGGGACCTTTACTTCACTGCCGAGCCATGGCACCACGCAATGGCAACAGGAAAAACCCTGAACTGCATGTCCACAAACTCAGGCAAATCTCATCCAATAATTGATCTATCTGCTTAAACAACAGTCATATTACCAATAGATCCTTATGTTATTTTTCTGAAAGGTAAGACTATCTATTATTGGTGTGTGGTTATTAGAGATTCCCTGCCTTTGAGTGTCACAGTGTCAAATGTGTGCCAATTTTAGGCACGTCAGTGGAAGATTCATTTTTAGCAGTTATAGTCCTAGAGTATAATATTTTAAAACAAAAAGTCCAGTTCCATAATTAACTTAAAAACTGCATTTTAGACATGCTCTGTAAATACAAATACATTAAAAATAAAGTAAATTATAAATAATGTAGTCAATAATGTAGTCAATACATATGAAAAAACACATTTACATTTACACATCTTCTATGCAGCTGAAGTTATAAGGTTTGGGGGGGAAAAACAGGCAGAAGGACAGAAGATTGGCCTAAATGTGTCCTTCATTCTTCCACTTCTAGTTTCACAACGGAAAACAAAACACAAAAATGTATTACGCACACTGTATTGCATTTGCATCAATGACAATAACATTGTGATGTACAGTAATTATTGTGATGTACAGTAGTTATCCCTTCAGGAATTAAACAGTTAACGGAAATTTTCTTTGTGAGGCTTAAGTAATATATTAGTAGACTATAAACTGTATTTGAAATCTTGTATACTGTATATTTGTATTATTCTGCAATAGGGTTTCAGTTAGCCAAAATTTTTAGTGCCTTTGTGAATATTAATGACTCTGTGATTGCCAGCAGAAAAGAATCCTATATGTAGATTGGTATCCGGTCTCTAGGTCGACAGTAACTAGGTCGACAGTGTCTAGGTTGACCACTATTGGTCGACAGTAACTAGGTCGACAGGGTCTCTAGGTCGACATGTTCTAGGTCGATAGGTCAAAAGGTCGACATGAGTTGTTTTTTTAAATCTTTTTTTGAACTTTTTGATACTTAACGATCCACGTGGACTATGATTGGGAATAGTAACCTGTTCCAAGCGCAGCAGTATCATAGCGAGGCACCTTGCCCGAAGCCGTGCCATGCAATGGGACACGGTGCACTAATTGGGGTTCCCGTCACTGTATAGGGAAAATGACACCAAAAAAACATTAAAAACTCATGTCGACCTCTTGACCTGTTGACCTAGACCATGTCGACCTAGAGACCCTGTTGACCTAGCATCCCTGTCGACCTAGTTACTGTCGACTAAAAGTGGTCGAGCTAGACACTGTCGACCCTCCATACCACATTCATGTAGATTTATGTAATTGTATCAGATCAAGAGAAGTTACATGGTACTAATAGTGTAATGATAATACTCATAGGGAGGAATTAATTTAAGTGTGATTAATGCAAAGTGCATCAAAGACAGACAAATGCCCTTTAGAGACCAGAATTTTCACAATTTTTTAAAAGAACATGGCCGCCGGCACATGACACTGATTGTAATTACCACCATACAAATCAATCTTTGCACAACTGAATGTATTAACAAATTATTTAATTTTTTTTAAATAGCCTGGCTTAAATCAAACATCTACCGAAGTAATATTCTTCAACAGAGTTTTAATGTAGCCAGAAACAGCACGTTACACACTTATACACCTATAAAGCACAGCTCATCATATTGAGGTCAACAGTCCATACTGACTTAAATAATATGATCTGAAGTATATTTTGTTGTATCATCATGACAATTTACAAAAGTTTTCTTTACATTCTAACAGTTTTCCAATTATCATATGAAACTAGTGAATTCTTAATTGCATTTTCTTGTTTGTACTACTGAGAACACCTTATTATGGGTCAATTCAATTAAGCGCAACTTTGTCGTGGCTCTGAGAAAAAGCGGCTATGTTCTGCACGAACGGTACCGCAGGTCTAGCAGATTTTTGCTCACATCCCGGTGGGACTGCATGTCGAAATCCACAGGTCAGGGGCAAGATCTGTTATTCTGGGGTGAAGGGGGGGGGGTGAGATGCGGTACCGTTGGTGGCATTTCCAAAGCTTTGCAACATCCCCTGGCTCCTAATTGAATTGACTGTTATGTGTTGCTTGCACAGTGCTACAATGTTACAGTTATCTACACAGACAAGAGAAGTGTCATGCCAGGTTTTTGATCCTAAACCTGACAAAGAGAAACTGGAAAAGTGCATAGCTATACTTGGGAAAGACCATCTGTGCCAACAAATCAAATCTTACTCTTCTAGTGTATTACATATCTTACGGCATGATAGTAATATGCTTCTGGTCATGTCTAGCAGAGGGGAAGCAGCACTGGACGTACTGTAACTGAACTTATGATAATAATTCTTAAGAACTTGTAGATAAGCAGATAAGAGAATAATTTAACTTCAATAGATGCCTGATTTACCCAAGCAAACCAATCTCATGTAGTCCTACAATAAATCTTTTTCTATCTTTATATAAGTCACACAGTTTAATGAAAGTAACGCGATTTTGCCTTGGAACAAAACATTCAAACTGAAACAGTTTTGGTTCCAAGGGCTTGTCCTTATGAAGATGTAAAACTTGGCTCACAAAACAAGTCAGTGAGTAAGACTCCTTGGAATGAAATACACAGGGGGTGTGAGAAAGGCATTTAATAAAACAAAGCACATATTCCCTCTTAGGGGAATGGTTTTAAAAGTAGGCAGGAAACATTTATTTCATCAGGCTACATTGTTGTCATTGCTTCTACATTCGCAATGTAAAATTATAGTATGTGCCAATATACTATTTGCACATACTGCACCACAAATATAGAAGGAAGAGATTATTATACACCTATCGGCCATATTAAAGAAAACTGCTTGCAGCAAAATAAAAAAATAATTATTATTTTCAACTAGCATTAAAGTCTGCTGGTGAAGCAGGGTAAAACTAATAGCAATACTCTGCATTAGTTCTATGGCACAGTCGTGTGCAAGGTTATGCCACTTATTTAAATGAAACCTATTTCATTTGGAAATAAACAAAACTCCAATACTTCTAGAAGACATAAGAATGTGGAAGCTTTTTATATATATGTACTTGGTGTATACTATTATTATTTGTAATAAGCAGCCCCTTTTGTTTATAGTTAATAATATATTATCCTATTTACTGGTTAGCATATGATACAAAACATTTAACAAATACTGTAAAGGGAATATTTAAAACACACTACATCACAAACGAAAAATATCTTATTTCATAACATTCAACATTTTTTGACTGACCCACGCACATTACTTTAATGTACAAACATCAAAAAAAAAAAAAATATATATATATATATATATATATATATATATATAAGTTCAATTATGAAAGTTGTTTTTACCTTTGTACCATTTTATTAGGATTTCCACTAATATTTAAGACGTTATTTTCAACAATAAGTGAAATTACATGAGAATTTTATAAAATATCAGTAAAATGGAGTTTACATGGCAGTTCACACTTCTAGTGAATAAAGTATACTACAGCTGTCCTCTCTTATCCAAAGAACGTCATTTATAAACATTTGTGGTTGAAACTGCCAAATGTCTCGAAGCATATGTTTTAAAAGTTACTTACTATCCTTGAAGGTTTTCAGTTAATAGCTAAGGGCCCACAGCAGCCAAAACAAGGACACAGTCCACATAATTACAACTTGCTATTTCATGAAAATGTAGTGGGCTTGCACTGAAATTGAAAAAATGTTCAGAGAATTTAAGACATACAATTTTAGTGATAACTACATTGCTGACGCAGTAAAGGACAAAAACAACATACAGTTATATTAGTAGAAATAAAAACAATTCTCACTTTAATTCAGTAAAACAAAACAAAAAATAATAATAAAAATGATACCTGCACTGGATTTTCATTATAAAATAGTGATTCGCAAAAAGTAAAATATATTTTAAAAACAATTCGAATATCAGTGGAGTATAATTGACAAACTGGAAGGTTACAGTACATGGAATGTAAAGGGAACAGCCAACAGCCCTTAAAGTCACAGAAAGCAGCTGAACAAGAAAGGGGGATTATGATGACTGATAAGATAGGGAGGGGACTTACTTAGCACCCAGTTAGGCGGAAATAACAGCAGTAATTCCACAAGTCAGTACAGTACGCTTTCAAAGTCATGCTAGTATGAAGTAGTGCGAGGCTAGATAGCCTTAGGGCAGTGCTAATACACAGATGACTAATGACTAGGTCCTGCAGACAATGAATTTGGGGGTTGAAAACTAACAGGAACCTTGTACTACCTTGACAAATGGACTTTCACATTTCCATTCATTAAACAACCTTTGAGCACAATATTGGCCTCGGTCTTCTGGGTAATGAGCTGACACATGTTATTGTTTAGAAATAGGATATGACTTTTTTTTGCTTCTAATTAATGGACTCACACCACATTTATAAGAGGAGGGGCTGCCATGTCAAGCACCAGCGTGATTATCCTGTGATTAGACAAGGGAGTAGATTTACTAAGATAATTTACTTGAGGGTGATTAAGAGGCTTCCGCTCTTTTTCATGGGATAGGACTAAATCAACTTAGTGCTATTTACAACGAATTAATATTGATGTCTCAGTCAGTAGGGTTACATTTTGTACATAGGTTTATACATGTGCACATATATAAGTGTGTATTACAGGTTGAGTATCCCTTATCCAAAATGCTTGGGACCAGAGGTATTTTGGATATCGGATTTTTACGTATTTTGGAATAATTGCATACCACAATGAGATATCATGGTGATGGGACCTAAATATAAGCACAGAATACATTTATGTTTTATATACACCTTATACACACAGCCTGAAGGTCATTTTAGACAATATTTTTTATAACTTTGTGCATTAAACAAAGTGTGTCTACATTCACACAATTCATTTATGTTTCATATACACCTTATACACACAGCCTAAAGGTAATTTAATACAATATTTTTAATAACTTTGTGTATTAAACAAAGTTTGTGTACATTGAGCCATCAAAAAACAAAGGTTTCACTATCTCACTCTCACGCAAAAAAGTCTGTATTTCATAATATTCCGTATTTCGGAATATTTGGATATGGGATACTCAACCTGTATATCATGCACATGCTGTCTCAGTAGTATGTCAACATGCTTCGATAAATGACATGCAAAGTAATAGACTACTTTATCATAGCTGAAATAGTGTACTTGTCAAAAATCAATAAATCAAGACAAATTAATTTATGTCATGAATCAAATATTGTCATGAGCACAATATCTGTCAATGATAAATAAATTTGTGTATGTACCATAAAATACACTTGGACCTGTAGACCCTATTATACTCATAATTAAATAATATTACTTGTTTATATCACCTGCAAAGCATGAAATCCGAGAAATGTGCTTTAGTACTGATGTACTGAACTAAAGCAATGAAACTGAATGTGACTAACCAAACAATTTTCACCCATCTATACAATGACTTCCAATGTAAATTAAAGGGAAGAGCAAAGGTTGCACCAGACCTGTTTTATAAGTGTAGCTTTTGCTAACTGCATATCACTATATCCTTGTCACCCTCATTCAGTAAATGACTATACTTGTTTGAAAGCAACAGTATAAACATATTACTACACTGAAAGAAAAAGTATAACAATAAAAATATTTTCCTTTTAATTGCAGAAACAATTTTACCAAACAATTTACAATTTCTAGTATACAAAATAATTCATGTATGTAACACAAACTCCAGAACTACCGTGACAAAACGGAAATGAACAGACACTCTTGCTCCAAAAATAAAACAAAAACATTGTCAGTGGTAATGCTGGTTTATTGGTATAGTTATGTGAATAGCTGCACAATTTTATGGTCCATATATACACAACTCAATAGCAGACCAGCGTATCAGTTTATGTCTCCTGGGTACCTTTAGTCTTCCTTTCACAAACAGTTTAAAGTAAAAACACAAAACATGGGTATTTTTGAGACTGGTTTTATAGTTGATATGAACTCCAGTTCTACATGCTCTGCATTACACGTATGCGGTGGTGAAATTAATTTACATTAGTGTGCCCCTACTAATTTAAACCTGAGTTAAACACTAATCAGCTGTCAATAGGAACACAAGTAAAAGCAGCATTACTCTACAAACATACTGTCTCACCAAAGCACCAGGACCATCACAGCTTTGCTTTTTATATTCCTTATTCTGCGTAATAACACATCCAATTTAAAATCGTCTATTTGGCAGGTCCCCTTTGTCAAGTATTATATATCCAAATTATCTTCAAATTAATGGAAGGTACTTATTGCAGGCTCCTAAAATCTTCAGAAAAATATTTTTAAAAGCTTAGTAAGTTTAGTGGGATAACTGATGTTGGGCTAACTGTTGGGTCCAGGAACACATAGCATATTTAATCTGCAAACTGTGCAATTTTACAATGATTTCACTGAGATCTGAGGCATGCCCTCAAGGTTTTCAGGGATTTGGGATTAGGGAGCTGATAAGAACCTCAGCTGCCCACAGACATGCTATTTCTTCTGCACTTAAACACAAATGCATGGAGACATTTGACTGCTGCTTAGCATTGCCGCTCAGGCTATATAAAAGCTTTGCAGGCTCCTTTTGCTGTCAATATATCAAAGTTAGATGCAGGAAGAGAAGAAAGGGGGGTGGGATCATCAAAGTGTAAAATTTCATTGAAAGTCCTTGCTAAACTACACAAGGCTTTTTATTCCCTCAGACCTATATGAATACCTGTAGAAAGTAGTGAGATGATAAGATTGATGTAAGTATTGGGAAAGTTTATATTTGGCACCCTGTTGGTTTATGGGTTTTTTCACACATTGTCCATTTTACAGGTTTAAAGCACAGCAAGTTAATTCTCATGCATGAAGGGCAGAGGGTATTGTTGTGTTGTTTTCTTTCAAATATTCAGAGCTTTAATGGACATGAGGAAGTGTTAGGCTCTTGGGTGATGTCTTGTGGGTCTTGACAGCAGGGGAGGAAGAGTGCAAAGGACCTCTCTGCATGATTAACCTTTTAGTGCTATGGGGGTTCTAAAAACATTGGTCTTTCTCTTTGCTTTCAACATGCCAACTGATTAAACTCTCCAGTACTGCAAGACTCTGCAACTTTATTACTTAGTCTGTTTTAAAAATGCCCAGGGATTAGCCATCCTGTTGCTCATAGAGTTCCAGTACAATGTAAAGACTGACAGTTTGAAGAATGGACAAAATTAACCCCTTTGGTTCTAAACAGGACTCTACACAAAGCACATGACCGACATATGTAATAGATGCTGCAAAAAACACACACCTAAACCTCATCCCAGCTTTAACACATCCATTTCACGTAACACATATGCCCTGAGTAGGAATTTCAGAATAATCTAGTGGTCTAAACAAGGCAAAATTTATTGTGTTACTAAACTAATTCACTGGTTGTCCGACTAAAGCACTGGCTGTTTCTTACTTGTACCCGGCCTCGATAATAAATTCAAGGAGTCACTTATACCTTATTTTTCTTATCTGCTATCTTTTCAGAACAAGTTTTGTCTGTTATGTGAATATTGTATAAGTCAAATCTACAATATGGCTTGAAATAAAATGTATACATTTGGTAATGCTGGTCTAAGACACAAAGTTAAGTACGTCAGTTGTGTGTGTTACATCTGTGTATAATTTGAGAATTTTATACTATGATATAAATGCATTTTCCACTTTCACTGTAGTTCATTCATTAAAACACAACAGTTTGGAACACACTGAATGCAAAAAAAGAAAAAAGCCCCAGTGAACCACTGATTACAAAGAGCTTGAAAGGAAAACCATATTTGGATACTTTCAGGTGAAGTGTTAATTGATTTCAAGACACTTTTGGTCTGGTTGTGATTTTAAGGAACATTTGTAATACATTAAGGGGGTATTAATCAAAGCTTGGAAAGAGATAAAATTGGGAGAGATAATGTACCAACCAATCAATCAGCTCCTGTCATCTTTCAAACACAACCTGTAACATGTAAATTAGGAGCTGATTGGTCAGTACTTTATCTCTCACAATTTTAACTATCTCCAAGCTTTCATAACTAGCTCCCTAAATATTATTTAAAAAAATATATAAATTAAAAAAAGTTTATAAAATATGTGTATCATTCATCTACTTGTTCTAGAACACTGTTATGTATAATAATAATAATAATAATATTATTATTTTTATTAATATTATTATTAATGTGGTTTTGTCTTAATCCAACATATTTGTAAAACAAAACATTTAATTTTAAAACAAAGGAGAGAAACAATTCTATATTTGGGTTTATATTAAAATACATGTAATGTCCCAAGTGTCTATTCAGTTATGTAATTTCCTGGGGTTTCAGACATTCTTAGTGGTTTTTTGGTTTCCTTGTAACTTCCATCAAAATAATCTTGACAATGCTAATTTAGAAACTGCAAGGCCACTGTTAATTTTTAATAAAGCAACTAAATGAAATAATTATAGAATCAATCAGTATGGCTCTGTTTCTAAATTATAAAGCAATTATACTGAGAAAAAAAACTGGAAATTGATATTATGGGTGCAAAGTTTTATACATTCAAATTCTTAATCTCCAAATAAGTAAACAAAACCATGAATCCTGGAAGATGAATGAATTTCATGTTTCCAATTATAAAGACTGGCCATGCAAAAAAAAAAAAAATATAGGAGACTGGCGCCCTCTTTAAATTGTTTGTTAATTTTCTTTAACCCCATCGGGTACACAAGACAGAAATGAAAGCCTGATGATTTTCATGGACACATCAAGGTTTATCTTCTCAAATGTGGTGACTATGTTTAATAGGTTGAAAGTTTTTTATAACTTTTACAGTAATCAATTCTGTCTGAAGTCACTTGCTCTGTTCATTAAAGTAACACCAAAATATAGACTATTAGTATGTAAAAATGTATTAAAAAATCAGAATAAAGAACACACTATCGTTAATAAATGTAACGTGAAAAAAGAATATGCTTTTGTACACATATATAACAGTAGCAAAAAAGTTTTAGAAATAATATCTCAAAGTGAGTCTGTAGCTGTACTTTATTTCCTAATGCCATGCTCCTACAGAGATGCTATGCTCCTCTTCTGGCAAAGGATACTAAACTTCATGTGTCTGCTGGTGTGTGAACTTTCTTAGCTTCACGCCAAACTCCATTTGTTATCCACTGCTGTTTGAAAAGACCATGTGAGTAAATAAAGTAAGTACATATGCCACCTAAACCTCAGTATCCGCTCTACTCCCTTTCTGTCTCTCCAAGCTATTTATTTAAAAGGTGTAGATCAGTTAATCCAGTCTAGTTTGTGGTGTACTGTGTATTTACTTTACCTCTTTCTCTTCCCTTTCTCTCTCTGTTTGGAGAAAGTGAGAATCTGGCATGATTCATCTAGACTAGAGTCCTTGTTTGCCCCCTCTAGAAAGTGCCTAGCCCTCAAACCACAGAGAGAAAAAAATGATATTTTTTTTTCAATGAAATTACACTAAATCCAGCAGTTATATCAGGTTATTAAACAGTACAAACATCACTTGTCAATCAAAACAAAAAATTGCTACATAGAATAAAGCTAACTTCAAAACAACAAATTGCCACAAACACACACACACACACACACACACACACACAATGGCAAAGCACTGTGATGAATGACAGATGACAACTTCTTAACACGCATCTTAAACGATGTAACTGTGCAGCATGAGCTCTCAGGTCTGGAGGGATTTTATTTTACACTTTACAAAAAAACACACACGTTCTAACCTAATGCAGCCCTGATCTGTAACCCTAGAACCCATAACTCAAGTTTCAAAGTTCTTTCTGTTCATTTCCAATCACATCAACTCCGCAGCTGGGACCTCAACTAATATTATAGTGAGCAGGGAGAGCCCGCAGCTAGGGGCAGCGGTGCATGTGGCTCCCCCACTCTGCTGCGTCCAGATGTGAGCACCGTCTTACAGACACAGTTTCAGCAAAGCTCAACTTTAGGACTCGGGACAGAGCCAGCCTGTGAGGCACAGATGCAGCAGCCCAGCACTGTCCATGCAGAAAGGGGAGGGTGCAACTCTGCTGCAGAAAATGAGTAATCATATAATGATGGGGTCCCAAAATTATATTTTCGCGCCTATAACATTAGCTTCCAAACTAGCAGAACAGACTGGTCAAGAGTACATAATTGTAACTATGTCTATGCCTATGATATGCTGTGCTTCATGCATAGCTACATGTAAGTGCTCAGACTTATTTATACATACATTGCTGAAAGTTCTATATACAGTATATGTGTACATAGTACAGCATGCCACCAAAGAATCATGCATATAGTTTCTTACAAACTTCCTAGACAAAGTTCAGATGAGCAGTTCCCAGTCTCCAGCAGCCTCAGCTCTCTCCCCTCCTTTCCTTCCCTGAGTTATTGTAAAACAAAGACATGAAACCCTTGGAGAAAAGTCATCCTACCTTCCAGAAGCCCGCAGCAGAGAGGGCCCGTGGCATGAGCTGCACAGATCAGCATCTCAGTGCCGGCTACGGGGTGCCCCCTGGCTGATCGGTCTCCCTCCCTCCCAGCAGCCACTCACTGAGCACTCACTCGGCTTTTTCATTTCTTTTGCAGGACTTTCTGAGCTCGAGTAATCTGATCCTTCCCCTGACTCCCTCCTAGCAGATACATACAGGCAGTGACATCTCTCATTTGTTTCTATGTGTCACGCAAACACTGGAAAGAATGAAACAATGTGGCCACAAAGCAGCACTGCTTCAGAGGAGAGTGTGTCCGCCCTGGCACATGCAGCCCATATACTCACACGTTCTGTTCCTAAGTTTCTCTGCGGGACTCTTCTTCCCCTCACTCACTCGCTCACTGGCATTTCTTCCTCTCCTTCCCGTCCTCCTCTCTCTGCTGTTCCTCCTCCTCCTTCTCCCTCAGTCCAAGTTTTACAGATGTTGCTGCTTCTCTCTCAACTTGCAGAGCCAGTGGCAGCTCCCAGTCTCAGTGTGCAGCAGTGTGGCTCACACACAAGGCAGATGTGATACAGGCATGAGTGAGTGCCTGAGCTGGGGCAAGGGATGCTGTACTTAGGGGCTGCACTCTGTTGGGGTCTGTTAGCATGGTGCACAGGACATTATTACTCAGCCTCATTTATTTCCCCCCTCCATCCTCTTAGTAAATGAATCCAGCAGAAGAGATAGAGGAGGGAGTGGCATAAGTTGGGAAAGGGAGAGTAGGAGGTGGGTAAGGAGGAGGGGTGTGTGCGTGTATATGTCCCCCGTGGCTCAGTTCAGTGTGTAGTGCGTGCCAGTGAATGGAGCTGTGTGTGCAGCGCTGGTGACCAGGCACAGCAGCAGCTCAGAGCAGGGGAGACATACACGTGTGGCGCCACCCCTCTCCTCCCGGGCATTCCATCTCCCACTCAGCGCTGAACCCCTCGGCGGACACTCCCACCGCAGCTAGGCGGGGAGGGATAATAAAGGAGGGAAAGAAGGGAGAGGACTACAGCCTGCCCTGCTGCTGCTGCTGCTGCTGCTGGAATTACTGGCAGTCATGGTACACTGGAAGTCTGTACAAGACATATGATAAAAGACGACCTCCCTCACTCATCTATCTTCTCTTTCCTCTCCTAAACACCAGTTTATGTGTATTTATATATTGTTCTTTCTGTATTTATGACCAGTAATTTAGCCAGGTAATCATATGGAGTGTTCTACTTCAAACACAGGCGTTTAAAATGTAGCCAAAACATATTTTGTTTGCCACCTAGCAACAGCAGGTGAGGTACATATTGGCAAGGCATCAAGCCTCTGGACAGTCCACTGCCAGCAGGGAAAGTGAAACTTTTGAATTACTTACCCAGTTCCCTGCTGACCAGGCAGCAACCCAGCGCACAAGTGAGGTCACATCACCGTCACGTACATGCTCGCACCTAGTTGCTTTGCTGTGACCAGCTTTTTCTTCTGCGCAGGAGATGGAGGACACTGTAACAGTTGCTATGACTGACTGCCTGCGAATCTCTCCTGTTAAGGTGACTAATTAGGAAACTAAGGTGGGAATTCAAATGCCAGCGAAGGGTGTTAATTGCAGTTGCTGCTGAACTTAAATAAAGGCAGAGGCACCCCATTGCGCACCCTTCGTCGGGGCGGCCATAGAACATATCACAAAAGTGCGTGCTACCCTATGGGACAGAGAACACTTTTGTGCAAGATTGGTCTGCCGCATTGTCACGCTGATCTGGCTGGGCAAACGGATTGGTCAGGAGACCGCACATGCACCGAGTCCTGCTACCACTACAAAGACATCACATGGGACTGGCTCCTTTCGGAGCCCCTGTACTTGTGGGTGTAGTTTGTTGCATTTGGGCATAATAATTGCATACTGTAATGCGATTGTGGGCACTAATATTGTGCCCGGATCATAATGAGTATGTGATTATTGATAAATGGGCCCCATTAAAAAGCCCTTTCAAGCCATGCAGTAGCTCACAGGGAAGCCTGTTCGGACTGATCACTGAATTTCGTGGTATTACACGTAGCAGGCATACATTTAAAGTCCATAGCAGACCACACTGTGCTGTCCATAGCAGACAGAATGCTTCTGCCCATAACTAGCATTTCTTGGTATTAAGGGATCTCCAAAAATGTACAGTATTAACAGGTCCATCTCAGAAGGTTGGCTATTCCTGACAAGACTTCCATAGGTAGTTGACTGGGAGTCTAAGGATGTGGTCTGATCATCTTCTTGGGGAGACTGGGGCAACATTATAGTGACTAGAGTAAAGGCTAGCTTTCAGTACTGTATTAAGGAGGACAAATGGGGCCTCTGCAGCCATGCAGGTTTACCTGTCTTTCCTGCTTTATTTGCTCCCCTCATTATAAATGTGTTGCTGGGAGATTAGGTCACCCCTGACCAGTGCCGTGTCTAGACTTTATGGTGCCCTATAACAGAAAAAGAATTGGCACCTACCACCCCATTTTTCCAATGTGGAGAGATGATGCCCCATCCCCCATTATATATCGTTTCCAACAACTTGCTGTTGGTTTTCATCAGAGGCTATCTACAGCAAGTTGGTTGATACGATCGTCGGGCGGCTGTTGCCGCTGATCCCTGGACTTTTCATGGGCTCCATGTGAGTTTTTCAAAATAAAAGCTGCATAAACGTGAGTGCTGGTTCTTTGCTTTTTTCATGAAAGTGAGTGTGTTTATTTATAGAACACTGCAAGAAAATGGTTTTGGACACAATCCCTTTTTATACCACATTTGTGCACTTAACTTAAGAGCTCATTGTTGTTCAGTTACAAAATCCTGTTATTAAATAACATATTTCAATACACTACCATACCCAGGATTCAAACCTATAACCTGTTGCATTCAAGTCAAACACCGTACTCATTGAGCTGTTTGATCCTGCATAACAACTATGAGTTTTCTAACTATGGGCCTAATTCAGACCTGATCACAGCAGCAAAATTGTTCTCTAATGGGCAAAACCATGTGCACTGCAGGGGAGGTAGATATAACATGGGCAGAAAGAGTTAGATTTGGGTGAGTTATTTTGTTTCTGTCAAAGTAAATACTGGCTGCTTTATTTTTACACTGCAATTTAGATTTCAATTTGAACACACCCCACCCAAATCTAACTCTCTCTGTATATGTTATATCTGCCCCACCTGCAGTTCACATGGTTTTGCCCATTAGAGAACATTTTTGTTGCTGCGATCAGGTCTGAATTAGGCCCAATATGAAGCTACTAGTTACGGCCCTGCCCCAACACCAATGATAAGTCCTTACATAAGATCCAATACAAAATTGTTTTATGTCCTAGTCAAGGCCAAAAAAAATGAAAAGGCTATTTTATCAGTTGAGTCACTGGTGGCATCTAAATTTGCTTTGCTCAAAGCATTCAGTTCCCTTTCAAATTACTCAAGACATACATGGTTGGCCAACTTTACCTATTTTGCCCTAAGACTCTTCCCTTCATGGTTGGCAAGATGTTTATCAGGACACAGCAGTCAGGGGGAATGGTCTCCAACATAATCTTGACTGAACACTAATGTCTTAGAACCAAAGGCATCAAAACTGGCTATTCAGTCTTTGGTTCCCGGGTCTGTCCGAAATGCTCTTATCTTCCTTTTACTGGACAACACCAATTTCTCTGACGTCCTAGTGGATGCTGGGAACTCCGAAAGGACCATGGGGAATAGCGGCTCCGCAGGAGACTGGGCACAAAAGTAAAAGCTTTAGGACTACCTGGTGTGCACTGGCTCCTCCCCCTATGACCCTCCTCCAAGCCTCAGTTAGATTTTTGTGCCCGAACGAGAAGGGTGCACACTAGGTGGCTCTCCTGAGCTGCTTAGTGAAAAAGTTTAAGTATAGGTTTTTTATTTTCAGTGAGTCCTGCTGGCAACAGGTTCACTGCACCGAGGGACTAAGGGGAGAAGAAGCGAACTCACCTGCGTGCAGAGTGGATTGGGCTTCTTAGGCTACTGGACATTAGCTCCAGAGGGACGATCACAGGCCCAGCCATGGATGGGTCCCAGAGCCGCGCCGCCGGCCCCCTTACAGAGCCAGAAGACAGAAGAGGTCCGGGAAATCGGCGGCAGAAGACATCCTGTCTTCAATAAGGTAGCGCACAGCACCGCAGCTGTGCGCCATTGCTCTCAGCACACTTCACACTCCGGTCACTGAGGGTGCAGGGCGCTGGTGGGGGGCGCCCTGAGACGCAATAAAAACACCTTAGATGGCAAAAAATACATCACATATAGCTCCAGGGCTATATGGATGCATTTAACCCCGGCCAGTTTTTCCTTAAAAAAGCGGGAGAAAGGCCGCCGAGAAGGGGGCGGAGCCTATCTCCTCAGCACACAGGCGCCATTTTCCCTCACAGCTCCGCTGGAAGGACGTCTCCCTGACTCTCCCCTGCAGTCCTGCACTACAGAAATAGGGTAAAACAAGAGAGGGGGGGCACTAATTTGGCAGATTAATCAATACAGCAGCTATATAAGGGAAAAACACTTATAGAAGGTTATCCCTGTATATATATAGCGCTCTGGTGTGTGCTGGCAAACTCTCCCTCTGTCTCCCCAAAGGGCTAGTGGGGTCCTGTCCTCTATCAGAGCATTCCCTGTGTGTGTGCTGTGTGTCGGTACGTTGTGTCAACATGTATGAGGAGGAAAATGGTATGGAGGCGGAGCAATTGCCTGTAATAGTGATGTCACCCCCTAGGGAGTCGACACCTGACTGGATGGTCTTATGGAAGGAATTACGTGATAGCGTCAGCACTTTACAAAAGACTGTTGACGACATGAGACAGCCGGCAAATCAGTTATTACCTGTCCAGGCGTCTCAAACACCGTCAGGGGCTCTAAAGCGCCCATTACCTCAGATGGTCGACACAGACCCAGACACGGACACTGACTCCAGTGTCGACGGTGAGGAAACAAACGTGTTTTCCAGTAGGGCCACACGTTACATGATCACGGCAATGAAGGAGGTTTTGAACATTTCTGATACTACAAGTACCACAAAAAAGGGTATTATATGGGGTGTGAAAAAACTACCCGTAGTTTTTCCTGAATCAGATGAATTAAATGAGGTGTGTGATGAAGCGTGGGTTTCCCCCGATAAAAAACTGCTAATTTCTAAAAAATTATTGGCATTATACCCTTTCCCGCCAGAGGTTAGGGCGCGTTGGGAAACACCCCCTAGGGTAGATAAGGCGCTCACACGCTTATCAAAACAAGTGGCGTTACCGTCTCCTGATACGGCCGCCCTCAAGGAGCCAGCTGATAGGAAGCTGGAAAATATCCTAAAAAGTATATACACACATACTGGTGTTATACTGCGACCAGCAATCGCCTCAGCCTGGATGTGCAGTGCTGGGGTGGCTTGGTCGGATTCCCTGACTGAAAATATTGATACCCTGGACAGGGACAGTATATTATTGACTATAGAGCATTTAAAGGATGCATTTCTATATATGCGAGATGCACAGAGGGATATTTGCACTCTGGCATCAAGAGTAAGTGTGCTGTCCATTTCTGCCAGAAGAGGGTTATGGACGCGACAGTGGTCAGGTGATGCGGATTCCAAACGGCATATGGAAGTATTGCCGTATAAAGGGGAGGAGTTATTTGGGGTCGGTCTATCGGACCTGGTGGCCACGGCAACGGCTGGGAAATCCACCTTTTTACCCCAGGTCACCTCTCAGCAGAAAAAGACACCGTCTTTTCAGGCTCAGTCCTTTCGTCCCCATAAGGGCAAGCGGGCAAAAGGCCACTCATATCTGCCCCGGGGCAGAGGAAGGGGAAAAAGACTGCAGCAGGCAGCCTCTTCCCAGGAACAGAAGCCCTCCCCCGCTTCTGCCAAGTCCTCAGCATGACGCTGGGGCCTTACAAGCGGACTCAGGTACGGTGGGGGGTCGTCTCAAAAATTTCAGCGCGCAGTGGGCTCACTCGCAAGTGGACCCCTGGATCCTGCAGGTAGTATCTCAGGGGTACAAATTGGAATTCGAGACGTCTCCCCCTCGCCGGTTCCTGAAGTCTGCTTTACCAACGTCTCCCTCCGACAGGGAGGCGGTATTGGAAGCCATTCACAAGCTGTATTCCCAGCAGGTGATAATCAAGGTACCCCTCCTACAACAGGGAAAGGGGTATTATTCCACGCTGTTTGTGGTACCGAAGCCGGACGGCTCGGTGAGACCTATTTTAAATCTGAAATCCTTGAACACTTACATACAAAGGTTCAAATTCAAGATGGAGTCACTCAGAGCAGTGATAGCGAACCTGGAAGAAGGGCACTATATGGTGTCTCTGGACATCAAGGATGCTTACCTCTATGTCCCAATTTGCCCTTCTCACCAAGGGTACCTCAGGTTTGTGGTACAGAACTGTCACTATCAGTTTCAGACGCTGCCGTTTGGATTGTCCACGGCACCCCGGGTCTTTACCAAGGTAATGGCCGAAATGATGATTCTTCTTCGAAGAAAAGGCGTCTTAATTATCCCTTACTTGGACGATCTCCTGATAAGGGCAAGGTCCAGGGAACAGTTAGAGGTCGGAGTAGCACTATCTCAAGTAGTACTACGACAGCACGGGTGGATTCTAAATATTCCAAAATCGCAGCTGATTCCGACGACACGTCTGCTGTTCCTAGGGATGATTCTGGACACAGTCCAGAAAAAGGTGTTTCTCCCGGAGGAGAAAGCCAGGGAGTTATCCGAGCTAGTCAGGAACCTCCTAAAACCAGGCCAAGTGTCAGTGCATCAATGCACAAGGGTCCTGGGAAAAATGGTGGCATCTTACGAAGCGATTCCATTCGGCAGATTCCACGCAAGAACTTTTCAGTGGGATCTGCTGGACAAATGGTCCGGATCGCATCTTCAGATGCATCAGCAGATAACCCTGTCTCCAAGGACAAGGGTGTCTCTCCTGTGGTGGTTGCAGAGTGCTCATCTTCTAGAGGGCCGCAGATTCGGCATTCAGGACTGGGTCCTGGTGACCACGGATGCCAGCCTGAGAGGCTGGGGAGCAGTCACACAGGGAAGAAATTTCCAGGGCTTGTGGTCAAGCATGGAAACGTCATTTCACATAAATATCCTGGAACTAAGGGCCATTTACAATGCCCTAAGTCAAGCAAGGCCTCTGCTTCAGGGTCAGCCGGTGTTGATCCAGTCGGACAACATCACGGCAGTCGCCCACGTAAACAGACAGGGCGGCACAAGAAGCAGGAGGGCAATGGCAGAAGTTGCAAGGATTCTTCGCTGGGCGGAAAATCATGTGATAGCACTGTCAGCAGTGTTCATTCCGGGAGTGGACAACTGGGAAGCAGACTTCCTCAGCAGACACGACCTCCACCCGGGGGAGTGGGGACTTCACCCAGAAGTCTTCCACATGATTGTGAACTGTTGGGAAAAACCAAAGGTGGACATGATGGCGTCCCGCCTCAACAAAAAACTAGACAGATATTGCGCCAGGTCAAGGGACCCTCAGGCAATAGCTGTGGACGCTCTGGTAACACCGTGGGTGTACCAGTCAGTGTATGTGTTCCCTCCTCTGCCTCTCATACCCAAGGTACTGAGAATCATAAGAAGGAGAGGAGTAAGGACTATACTCGTGGCTCCGGATTGGCCAAGAAGGACTTGGCACCCGGAACTTCAAGAGATGCTCACGGAGGACCCGTGGCCTCTACCTCTAAGAAAGGACCTGCTCCAGCAGGGACCCTGTCTGTTCCAAGACTTACCGCGGCTGCGTTTGACGGCATGGCGGTTGAACGCCGGATCCTGAAGGAAAAAGGCATTCCGGATGAAGTCATCCCTACCCTGATCAAAGCCAGGAAGGATGTAACCGTGCAACATTATCACCGTATTTGGCGTAAATATGTTGCGTGGTGTGAGGCCAGGAAGGCCCCTACAGAGGAATTTCAACTGGGTCGTTTCCTGCATTTCCTGCAAACAGGACTGTCTATGGGCCTAAAATTAGGGTCCATTAAGGTTCAAATTTCGGCCCTGTCGATTTTCTTCCAGAAAGAACTGGCTTCAGTTCCTGAAGTTCAGACGTTTGTCAAGGGGGTACTGCATATACAGCCTCCTTTTGTGCCTCCAGTGGCACCTTGGGATCTCAATGTAGTTTTGGGGTTCCTAAAATCACATTGGTTTGAACCACTCACCACTGTGGACTTAAAATATCTCACATGGAAAGTGGTAATGCTGTTAGCCCTGGCTTCAGCCAGGCGTGTTTCAGAATTGGCGGCTTTATCCTATAAAAGCCCTTACCTAATTTTTCATACGGACAGGGCAGAATTGAGGACTCGTCCTCAATTTCTCCCTAAGGTGGTTTCAGCGTTTCACTTAAACCAGCCTATTGTGGTACCTGCGGCTACTAGGGACTTGGAGGACTCCAAGTTGCTGGACGTAGTCAGGGCCCTGAAAATATATGTTTCCAGGACGGCTGGAGTCAGAAAATCTGACTCGCTGTTTATCCTGTATGCACCCAACAAGCTGGGTGCTCCTGCTTCTAAGCAGACTACTGCTCGTTGGATTTGTAGTACAATTCAGCTTGCACATTCTGTGGCAGGCCTGCCACAGCCAAAATCTGTAAAAGCCCATTCCACAAGGAAAGTGGGCTCATCTTGGGCGGCTGCCCGAGGGGTCTCGGCTTTACAACTTTGCCGAGCAGCTACTTGGTCAGGGGCAAACACGTTTGCTAAATTCTACAAATTTGATACCCTGGCTGAGGAGGACCTGGAGTTCTCTCATTCGGTGCTGCAGAGTCATCCGCACTCTCCCGCCCGTTTGGGAGCTTTGGTATAATCCCCATGGTCCTTTCGGAGTTCCCAGCATCCACTAGGACGTCAGAGAAAATAAGAATTTACTTACCGATAATTCTATTTCTCGTAGTCCGTAGTGGATGCTGGGCGCCCATCCCAAGTGCGGATTGTCTGCAATACTTGTACATAGTTATTGTTACAAAAATCGGGTTATTATTGTTGTGAGCCATCTTTTCAGAGGCTCCTCTGTTATCATGCTGTTAACTGGGTTCAGATCACAGGTTGTACGGTGTGATTGGTGTGGCTGGTATGAGTCTTACCCGGGATTCAAAATCCTTCCTTATTGTGTACGCTCGTCCGGGCACAGTATCCTAACTGAGGCTTGGAGGAGGGTCATAGGGGGAGGAGCCAGTGCACACCAGGTAGTCCTAAAGCTTTTACTTTTGTGCCCAGTCTCCTGCGGAGCCGCTATTCCCCATGGTCCTTTTCGAGTTCCCAGCATCCACTACGGACTACGAGAAATAGAATTATCGGTAAGTAAATTCTTATTTTTCTACATCTACAGGATGGGGGTTATCTACTCTTTTTCACTGTGCAAGTTAAGCATTAGAGATGTGGGACTGGACCATTCAGAGGGACATTGGGGAGATTTAGCAAAGCTTGGAGTGAGATAAAGTGGAGAAAGAGAAAGTACCAACCAATGAGCTACTAACGATCATTTCTCAAACACAGCCCATTCAATTACAGTTAGAAGCAGATTGGGTAATACGCAATCTCTCCACTTTATTTCCAAGCTTTGATAAATTAAATTTCCCCCCTTATCCTGTCAGCTGTCCATTCCAGGAGAGACAAACAAACTGGCAGATTCACTGTCCAGACAGAGCCTGTCCTTGGACAGAATGACACTAAAAGGCAACATCTTTCAGTAAATAATTTTAGCTCTCTGTGTCTGATCGGTAGATCTTTTTGCCTCCCCTCTGAATGCCCAGTCTCTGCTGTTTGCTTAAAGTCTGGACAAAGGATGCTTGTAAGATGGACGCTCTCTCTTTCCCATGGACGAGCATTACTTTTCCTTACGCATTTTCTCTACCAACTCTGCTATATTTGAGTTTTACACAATATCAGTATCGATCATGTTCATCGGACCATCCTGGTTTCCCCAGTTTGGACGTATAAGGTTTAATGGGTCCCCAAACTTCATCTGGAATTCCGCACAGATTGCTTCCTAGTCACCTCATACATGCTATAGAACCTTCCTCATTTTATGTGGATGGCAACATTGCTAGGCTGCTGACAGATTTATCATAGCTACATCAACAACAGCACATATTAATTATTCTTTGATAACAAGAACGAAGACTAGATACACTGCATTGATCAAACAATTTATTTCCTAACATTCTCAATTCTCTGGTTTTAACATTGCCTCTCTTCTCCAACTGGACCGAGATTTTTTGGTCCACAAATTTGATTTGGGTATGGCTTCAGACAGTGCCGTAGAGAGCTTAACCAGTTGGGGGAATTGCAGGGGGTGTGGCATAATCACTGAGGTGTAGTCAAACCACCTTAAAAATACATATAGTACTTTTTAAATGCCATAAAGCAGCACTGTGACCTGAAGATCCAGGTAGAGGAGACAAAAAGTATGCTGCAATTTTGAGTTTTATGCAAGATATACCTGTGATATATCCTGCTGTTAGAGCCTTTTCACTAATAAAATGCATGTAAATTGAATATGACTAATCACAATTTGCAGAATCAGAGCATACCAGAGAAATGTATTACTGATCAGTAAAGCAGCTGCTTCCTGATCTCTATCACATACTGTGGCAAAAGTTTGCTTTACCGATTTTGTCCCAGTAGTGTTACTGCGCATGTGTGTTATGAGGGCCGCAGGAGGCAAAGATCCCCTTTCACATTCCAGATCCTTTTCCAATAGGAAGGAGCAGGGCTCAACAGTCTAATGCCATCTTTAAATGTTTGGGATCTTGATGCAGCAACAGCTGTGCACAGGTGAATTGCTCCATTACTTAAAACATGCGGAAACTGCAGTTTCTGCATGTACAACAGACCCATTCACCTTGATCAAGAGGTCCCCTGGAAGGTAATAAATAGGCACTTATTTAATTTAGTGTAAATCATGCAGAAACTGCTGCAAAACCTTTTCTCTTACGTCCTAGAGGATGCTGGGGACTCCGTAAGGACCATGGGGTATAGACGGGCTCTGCAGGAGACATGGGTATAGACGGGCTCCACAGGAGACATGGGCACTTTAAGACTTTAAATGGGCGTGAACTGGCTCCTCCCTCTATGCCCCTCCTCCAGACTCCAGTTAGATCCTGTGCCCAGAGGAGACTGGTCACACACTAGGGGAGCTCTACTGAGTTTCTCTAGAAAATAGACTTTGTTAGGTTTTTTATTTTCAGGGAGCACTGCTGGCAACAGGCTCCCTGCTTCGTGGGACTGAGGGGAGAGAAGCAGACCCACTTTCCTAGACTGATGGGCTCTGCTTCTTAGGCTACTGGACACCATTAGCTCCAGAGGGTCTGAACACTGTTCGTTCCCGGAGCCGCGCCGCCGTCCTCCTCACAGAGCCGGAAGGTAGAAGCCGGGTGAGTATAGGAAGCAAGAAGACTTCAGAGGTAGCAGAAGACGTCAAATCTTCGTGAGGTACCGCGCAGCGGTCGCGCTGCGCGCCATTGCTCCCACACACACACAAGGCACTACAAGGGTGCAGGGCGCGGGGGGGGGGGGGGGTGCCCTGGGCAGCAAAATTTACCTCAGATACTAGACTGGCATAGTATATACACTGCATAGGCAGGGTATACAATCCCCCCGCCAGTATAAATAATAGCGGGACCAAAGCCCGCCATCAAGGGGGCGGGGCTTCTTCCCTCAGCTCTAACCAGCACCATTTTCTCCACAGCTTGCTGCAGAGACGCTGCTCCCGGACCCTGCCCTGCTATACACAAGTAACAGAGTCCAAAACGAGGGGGGTGGCACAATAATTTGGTGCTGATTTGATATATATTTATATATAAAAGCGCTTACAGCTCTGAGGTATTGTTAATATTTCAGACTGTGGCGGCGCTGGGTGTGAGCTGGCAAACTCCCTCTCTGTCTCTCCAAAGGACCTCATTGTGGGTCTGTCCCCTATAATTCAGTGTGTTTGGGGGTGTCAGTACGTGTGTGTCGACATGTCTGAGGCAGAAGGCTCTTCGAGGGAGGAAGCGGAGCAGAATTTCGTAATAACTCCATCGGCACCGCTGACTGCTGATTGGGTAGACATGTGGAATGTTTTGAATGCAAGTGTGGCTTTATTACATAAAAGAGTCTCAGAACCAAGCATGGAGACAATCCATGGATATTACTGTGTCACAGAACCCATCAGGGTCCCAGAAATGTCCCTTTACCCAGATAGCAGACACTGATACCGACACGGATTCCGACTCCAGTGTCGACTATGATGATGCGAGGTTACACCCAAGGGTGGCCAAGAGTATTCAGTACATGATTATAGCAATAAAAGATGTATTACATATCACAGAGGACCCCTCTGTCCCTGACACAAGGGTCTGTATGTTTAAGGAGAAGAAACGTGAGGTAACGTTTCCCCCATCTCATGAACTGAACGCTCTATTTGAAAAGGCTTGGGAAACTCCAGACAAGAGGCTGCAGATTCCCAAGAGAATTATTATGGCGTATCCTTTCCCCTCACAGGACAGGTTACGGTGGGAATCATCACCCACGGTGGATAAAGCTTTGACGCAGTTATCCAAAAAAGTGGCCCTACCGTCCCCGGACACGGCGACCCTAAAGGATCCTGCGGACCGCAAGCAGGAAACCACTTTAAAATCAATTTATGCGACTACGGGAGCCCTGCTCAAACCGGCGGTTGCGTCGGCATGGGTGAGAAGCGCAACTGCAGGTTGGGCAGATAACTTGTCATCTGACATGGACACCCTCGACAGCGATACTGTTCTGTTAACTTTGGGTCACATCAAGGACGCAGCGTTATACCTAAGGGAGGCTGCGAGAGATATTGGCCTCTTGGGATCAAGGGCCAATGCCATGGCAATTTCAGCTAGGAGGTCGCTCTGGACCCGTCATTGGACTGGTGATGCTGACTCCAAGAGACTTATGGAGGCTTTGCCTTACAAAGGTGAAGTTTTGTTTGGGGATGGCCTTGCGGACCAGGTTTCCACAGCTACCGCGGGTAAGTCTTCTTTTTTGCCTTTTGTTCCCCCACAGCAAAAGAAAACGCCTCAATACCAAGTGTAGTCCTTTCGGTCTCATAAATTCAGAAAGGGGCGTGGATCATCTTTCCTCGCCAGAGGTAGAGGAAGAGGGAAAAGAACACCAGCTATGGCTAGTTCCTAGGAGCAAAAGTCCTCTCCGGCTTCTGCCAAATCCACCGCATGATGCTGGGGCTCCCCTGCGGGAGTCCGCACCGGTAGGGGCACGTCTTCAGCTCTTCAGCCGGGTTTGGGTTCAGTCGGACCTGGATCCTTGAATGCTAGGAATTGTGACCCAAGGGTACAAACTGGAGTTCGAAGACGTGCCTCCACACCGATTTTTCAAATCGGCCTTACCAGCTTCTCTCCCAGAGAGAACAATAGTTTCAGCGGCAATACAAAAGCTGTGTCAACAGCAAGTGATTATCATGGTTCCCCGGTTACAACAGGGAAAGGGTTTTTATTCAACTCTATTCGTGGTCCCGAAGCCAGATGGCTCGGTCAGACCGATTTTGAACCTAAAATCCCTAAACCTGTATTTGAAGAGATTCAAATTCAAGATGGAGTCTCTCCGAGCAGTGATCTCCAGTCTGGACGGGGAAGGGGGGGGATTTTATGGTGTCACTAGACATAAGTGATGCATACCTTCATGTCTCCATATACCCTCCTCATCAGGCGTTCCTGAGATTCGCTGTGCAGGATTGTCATTACCAATTTCAGACGTTGCCGTTTGGGCTTTCCACAGCCCGAGGATTTTCACCAAGGTAATGGCAGAAATGATGGTGCTCCTGCGCAAGCAGGGTGTCACAATTATCCCGTACTTGGACGATCTCCTGATAAAAGCGAGATCAAGAGAACAATTACTGAAAAGTGTGGATCTCTCTCTGAGGGTGCTACAACAACACGGCTGGCTTCTAAATTTGCCAAAGTCGCAGTTGGTTCCGACAACTCGGCTGTCGTTTTTGGGCATGATTCTGGATACGGAAAGACAGAGGGTTTATCTTCCAGTGGAAAAAGCTCAGGAAATGGTCAAGGATCTGCTGAAACCAAAAAGAGTGTCGATTCATAGAAACATAGAATTTGTCGGCAGATAAGAACCACTTGGCCCATCTAGTCTGCCCCTTATTTTTTTTTATTTTTTTTATATTATTTTTTAACACTAACCTTATTTGATCCTTATTTCTTTGTAAGGATTTCCTTATGTCTATCCCATGCATGTTTAAATTGCTCTACTGTCTTAGCCTCTACCACCTCTGATGGGAGGCTATTCCACTTGTCCACTACCCTTTCTGTGAAATAATTTTTCCGCAAATTTCCCCTGAACCTCCCCCCCTCCAGTCTCAGTGCATGTCCTCGTGTCCTATTGCTTCTCTTCATTTGGAGAATGTTTCCCTCCTGGACTTTGTTAAAACCCTTCATATATTTGAAAGTTTCTATCATGTCCCCCCTTTCCCTTCTCTGCTCCAAACTATACATATTGAGATTTCTTAGTCTTTCTGGGTATGTTTTGTGATGTAGGCCATGCACCATTTTAGTTGCCCTCCTTTGTACAGTTTCTAATGTATTAATATCCTTTTGAAGATATGGCCTCCAGAACTGAATACAGTATTCTAGATGAGGCCGTACCAATGACCTATACAGTGGCATTATTACTTCTTTCTTTCTGCTGCTGATTCCCCTCCCAATGCAGCCAAGCATCTGACTAGCCTTCCTCATTGCCTTGTTACATTGCTTACCTGCTTTTAAGTCATCTGAAATAGTGACTCCTAGATCCCTTTCCTCCTCAGTAGTTTCCAGTATAGTGCCATTAATACTGTATTTAGCTTTAGGATTTTTGAGACCCAAGTGCATGATTTTGCATTTTTTGGCATTAAACTGTAATTGCCAGACTCTTGACCATTCCTCTAGTCTACCTAGATCCTCAATCATTTGTTTTACCCCACCTGGTGTGTCTACCCTGTTGCATACCTTTGTGTCATCTGCAAAAAGGCATACTTTCCCTTTAATGCCATTTGCAATGTCACCAATAAAGATATTAAAAAGCACTGGTCCAAGTACAGATCCCTGGGGTACTCCACTGGTAAAAATTTCCCTCCTGTGAATGCACTCCATTTACCACAACTCTCTGTTTTCTATCCTTCAACCAAGATCTTATCCATTCAATAATCCTAATATCCAATCCCAAACTTTCAAGTTTATTTAGCAATCTGCGATGTGGAACTGTGTCAAAAGCCTTACTAAAGTCTAGATAAGCTATATCCATGGCTCCACCTTTATCCATCACTTTAGTCACACAATCAAAAAAGTCAATAAGATTTGTTTGACATGATCTCCCCCCAGTGAATCCATGCTGTTTGGGATCCAGTAAATTGCCGGATTTGAGATAATCTACAACTCTTTCTTTTAAGAGTGTTTCCATCAATTTCCCTACTACTGATGTAAGACTCACTGGTCTGTAGTTGTTTGCCTCTTCCTTGCTTCCACTTTTGTGCAGTGGGACTGCGTTTGCTCTTTTCCAGTCCCCTGGAATTTCTCCTGTAGCTAATGACTGGTTGAATAATTCTGTCAATGGTGCTACCAGCACCTCTTTAAGTTCTTTTAATATCCTTGGATGTATCCCATCTGGCCCCATAGATTTGTCCACTTTCAGCTTTGAGAGTTCTGTTAGGACCTTCTCCTCTGTAAATGTACTTGTTTCATTTTCCTGAATATCCCTGCAACTTAACTGTGGCCCCTTCCCCTCTCTTTCAGTAGTAAATACTGAGCAAAAATAATCATTAAGATGATCTGCTATTAAATTGTCTCCTTCAACAAGACTCCCAGTGTCCGTCTTTAGTTTTATAATTCCGCCTTTTGTTTTTCTCTTTTCGCTTATATACCTAAAAAAAGTTTTGCCTCCTTTACCCACTGACTGGGCCATTTTCTCCTCAGCTTGTGCCTTTGCACATCTGATTACCTTCTTTGTCTCCTTCTGTCTAACAAGATATATCTTTTTGTCTTCATTATTTTGTGTCTGCTTATATTTCCTAAAAGCCATCTTTTTTGCTCTCACAATATTTGCTACTTCTTTTGCAAACCACACTGGCTTCCTTTTCCTTGTGTTTTTCCTAACAGTTTTGATACAAAGGTCTGTTGCCTTCAATATTGCACATTTGAATGTTTCCCACCTCTCCTGCACTGTTTCCAAGTTCCTCCACTCTGCCAAAGAATCGCTTACACATTTTCCCATCCCTACAAAATCAGCCTTCCTAAAATCCAACACCTTTGTTTTTGTATGGATCGAGTCAGTCTCTGTCTTAATGCTGAACCATACTGCTTGATGATCACTGGATCCCAGGTTTTCACCCACTTTTACGTCCGATAATCTGTCTCCATTTGTAAGTATTAAGTCTAATATTGCGTCTTTCCGAGTGGGCTCCCTCACCAATTGGTGGAGGGATGCTCCCTGAAGGGAATTTAAAATGTTCCTACTTCTAGTGGAACTAGCAACAGACACCTCCCAGTTTACATCAGGAAGATTAAAGTCTCCCATGATTATTACCTCTCCTTTTAATGCCATTTTAGTTATGTCCTGCAATAGGTTCTTGTCAAGTTCCTCTTCCTGACCTGGTGGCCTGTATATCACGCCAATACGAATAATCAACTTTTCCCCTGTTTCTATGGTCACCCAAAGGGCCTCAGTTTTTTCTTCAATACTTTGTATTAATGTAGTATTTATGGCATTTTTTACATACATTGCTACCCCTCCTCCGATTTTTCCAATTCTGTCCTTCCTAAATAAAGTATATCCCGGTATAGCTATGTCCCAGTCATGATTTTCATTGTACCATGACTCTGTAATTGCCACAATGTCTAGATCATCCCTTGTCATTATTGCAGTTAGTTCTGGGATTTTATTTCCTAAGCTCCTAGCATTTGCACACATAGATTTTAGAGTTTTGTTTGTGCTTTTTCTGTTCCTAGCTATGTTCTTCTCTCTGCCTATTTTTATTTGGTTTTGATCTGAATTATCTTCTGTTGCTGTGGATATGCTTCCTATTCCTTTTGCCTGCAGAAACAATACCTCTGTGTTGGGGGAGCAGATTTCTTTATTCCTATTTGGTTCACTGCCCCCCTTTGTTAGTTTGCACTCGAGTGTTGGGAAAGATGGTGGTGTCCTACGAGGCCATTCCGTTTGGCAGGTTCCATGCGAGAACTTTTCAGTGGGACCTACTGAACAAGTGGTCAGGGTCCCATCTCCAAATGCATCGGATGATAAGCCTGTCCCCCAGGGCCAGGCTCTCTCTCCTGTGGTGGCTCCAGAGTGCTCACCTTCTAGAGGGTCGCAGGTTCGGAATTCAGGATTGGGTTCTCGTGACCACGGACGCGAGCCTCCGAGGATGGGGAGCGTTCACACAGGGAAAAAACTTTCAGGGAATATGGTCAAGCCAGGAGGCTTGTCTGCACATAAATGTGCTGGAATTAAGGGCCATATACAATGGCCTGAGACAGGCGGAGCATCTTCTTCGCAACCTACCCATTCTGATCCAGTCAGACAACATCACAGCCGTGGCGCATGTAAACCCACAGGGCGGAACAAGGAGCAGACCAGCAATGGCAGAAGCCACCAGGATTCTTCGCTGGGCGGAAAATCATGTGAGCGCTCTGTCAGCAGTATTTATTCCAGGAGTGGACAACTGGGAAGAAGACTTCCTCAGCAGGCACAATCTCCATCCAGGAGAGTGGGGACTTTATCAAGAGGTCTTTGCAGAAGTGACAAGTTGCTGGGGACTCCCTCAAATAGACATGATGGTGTCACACCTCAAGATGAAGCTTCGGACATATTGTTCCAGGTCGAGGGACCCTCAGGCGATAGCAGTGGACGCGCTAGTAACACCATGGGTGTACCAGGCAGTCTATGTGTTCCCTCCACTTCCACTCATCTCAAAAATATTGAGAATCATAAGAAGAACAAAGGTTCAGACGATACTCATTGTTCCAGATTGGCCTCGAAGGGCCTGGTATCCAGATCTTCAGTAAATGCTCACGGAAGATCCTTGGCCTCTTCCTCTCAGAGAGGACCTGTTACAACAGGGGCTGTGTGTGTTCCAGGACTTACTGCAATTACGTTTGACGGCATGGCGGTTGAACACCAGATCCTAGCTAGGAAAGGTATTCCAGGGGAAGTCATCCCTACTCTACTTAAAGCTAGGAAGGAGATAATGGTGAAGCACTATCACCGTATCTGGAGGAAGTATGTGTCTTGGTGTGAATCCAAGAATGCTCCTACAGAGGATTTCCAGCTGGGTCGTTTTCTCCATTTTCTACAGACATAAGTGGATATGGGCCTAAAGTTAGGCTCCATTAAGGTGCAGATTTCGGCCTTATCAATATTCTTTCAGAAGGAATTGGCCTCTCTTCCAGAAGTGCAGACTTTTGTTAAGGGAGTACTGCACATCCAACCTCCTTTTGTGCCCCCAGTGGCACCGTGGGACCGTAACGTGGTGTTACAGTTCCTTAAATCACATTGGTTTGAACCTCTTCAAACGGTTGACTTGAAATTTCTCACTTGGAAAGTGGGCATGTTATTGGCCTTGGCATCTGCAAGGCGGGTGTCCGAATTGGCGGCCTTGTCTCACAAGAGCCCCTCTCTGATTTTCCATGTAGATAGAGCGGAATTGAGAACTCGTCCTCAATTTCTACCCAAGGTGGTTTAGTCGTTTCACATGAACCAACCTATTGTGGTGCCTGTGGCTACGGATGTCTTGGAGGATTCCAAGTCCCTTGATGTGGTCAGGGCTTTAAAAATCTACGTAGCCAGAACGTCTCGTATTAGGAAAACAGAGACACTGTTTGTCCTATATGCGGCCAACAAGATTGGCGCGCCTGCTTCCAAGCAGACTATTGCACGCTGGATCTGTAACACGATTCAGCAGGCTCATTCTACAGCTGGATTGCCGTTACCAAAATCGGTAAAGGTCCATTCCACTAGGAAGGTGGGTTCTTCTTGTGCGGCTACCCGAGGTGTCTCGGCGTTACAGCTTTGCCGAGCAGCAACTTGGTCGGGTTCAAACACTTTTGCAAAATTCTATAAGTTTGATACCCTGGCTGATGAGGACCTCATGTTTGCTCAATCGGTGCTGCAGAGTCATCCGCACTCTCCCGCCCGGTCTGGAGCTTTGGTATAAACCCCATGGTCCTTACGGAGTCCCCAGCATCCTCCAGGACGTAAGAGAAAATAAGATTTTAAACCTACCGGTAAATCTTTTTCTTCTAGTCCGTAGAGGATGCTGGGCGCCCGTCCCAGTGCGGACTGAAATCTGCAATAATTGTACATAGTTATTTATACGGTTACACAAGGGTTGTGTTACAGTTGAGATCATGCTGTTGCTGATTTTTGTTGTTCATACTGTTAACTGGTTTACTTATATACCATGCTGTACGGTGTGTTTGTGGTGTGAGCTGGTATGTGTCTCACCCTTAATTAACAAAATCCTTTTCCTCGTAATGTCCGTCTCCTCTGGGCACAGTTCCTATAACTGGAGTTTGGAGGAGGGGCATAGAGGGAGGAGCCAGTTCACGCCCATTTAAAGTCTTAAAGTGCCCATGTCTCCTGCGGAGCCCGTCTATACCCATGTCTCCTGCGGAGACCGTCTATACCCCATGGTCCTTACGGAGTCCCCAGCATCCTCTACGGACTAGGAGAAAAAGATTTACCGGTAGGTTTAAAATCGTATTTTTTGTCACAACATAAGTGCTTTTCAAACCAGATTAATATCAGAGATGAGGACTGCTACAATAGTGCCTTACCCTGTCAGTCTATGCGCACTACTGCAAACCTCTGGGTTTCAGTAGGAGTTACACACCACAGCAACTATATTGCAAACTAAAGAGCACCAATGGCATTACCAGGATGGCATGTTGTGTGGACCTTCGGTGAGCCAGAATGATTCAGAATCTTTCAGCATGAATAGAACTACTGCTGAAAATAAGTCCAAAAGTCACCTGCACACATTTGGTTAGTGTCAGAAAGTCTGTAAAAGAAGAAATTTATATCCTGCCTGTCCTGCTTCACTTGGTGCATCTAATGTGGCATGCGAGTAGTGCCATTCACTAGGCAAGTCAAGAGCCATCTTTAAGCACATATACTGTAAGTGTAGGAGGGCTGCAAATGTTCTGCAAAGATCTGTTTGTAGGTGCAACTTGTCAAGAATGGTGTGTTGGGGCACTTGGGTGGTGTTACTGAATGGCAACGTTTTTAGCTGCTCACTTTCAGTATGTGCACTACTCTGGAGCCCAGAATTGAACTTTCAGTTGCAGATCCAAATGAAAAAAGGAAAAATATAAATTACTGTAAATTAAAAAATCTATCTATCTATCTATCTATCTATCTATCTATCTATCTCTCTATCTATCTATCTGTCTATCTATCCATATATTTGTAGAATTTCCCAATGCAAACCATTACTGAGACCCTAGGGATGGCTAATGTCGGTGATAGTCGGTGATGGGACATAATCAATCCATCACTGATAGCCACAAGAGCCCACATATTACTGGTACCTGCTCAATATATTTTAAATAAAAGCACCACCGCCCTTAATTATGATGGAGAGGAAGTAGGTAGAGAAAGTTGTAGAAGAATAGAACATAGGTGAGGAATGGTATCAGAGGAACAGTGCAGCCTCGTAGAAGCACAGCAATATTTATGACCAGTCCACAATAGTTTAGTCCTGGCACTGATAATGCTGATCTTCAGAAAAGGGCTCCCAAGTTTGAGACAGCCCCTGCTGCATCCTAAAACTTAGGCCCCACTCAGAATGAGTGATAGTCTCAAATTATATAAAATAAATGAAAAAAAAAAAATATTTAGGAAGGCAGACAGTCGGGTGCCTAGATCACCTAGTGGGCGATACAGTCACAGGGGGTGCAAAAATGTCCATGAAAGGTTGCATACTGCATGGTCCATACTAGGCACAGCTCCCAACTAAACAGATGTAGATGAACTTTTGTTACTGTTACATTATTAATAATAAGTTATTAATAATAAGTTTCTTCTTTGCATTATGTGCTCTTTGGGGCCTAGTTTTTAAAAGTGCCATCCTGACTGACACTGCAGTGCCATTCCTAGATGGGCCAGGTGTTTGTGCTGCCCACTTGGGTCGCTTAGCTTAGTCATCCAGCTACCTCATTGCACCTCTTTTTCTTCTTTGCATTATGTGCTCTTTGGGGACTAGTTTTTTTAATTTTTTTATTATTGAAGCATGAATAAAAAATTCACTGTTCTCAAAACATGTATGTACAGAGTGAGTACAATAAAATATTAACATTACATATATTACTGTGTAGCGTCAATCATTAAATATCACCCAGTATTAAGGATAGTAATGAAATGGTATGTATTAATCACAGAGTGTATAATACACAAGGTCGATTTAAATCCAGAAGAATGTATGGCTTTCACCACTCACACCAGAATAAGATTCGAGGGAGCAAATTAATCAAGAGCAATGGGAGGATCTTCGTCTAGGATACGTAATCCATACCATGAAGTCAGTCGTAGGCTTCTGTGGATTGCCTCACGTACTGAAAAAGTTTGTGTTGCAATATAACTTTCCCAGACATCAAAGAATGGGCCTACACGTTTTTCTTTTTCGAACATGGTTTCCACCCATTCCATTCTAAAAATGTTATGTAGTTTTTCTTTATATATGGGGAAAGATGGAGGGTTAGGATGTATCCAGTTTTGCAATATTGTTTTTTTTTTGCTGCTGAGCTTATGGCTAAAAGCAACTTCTTCCCTCTCTTAGCAATACGTTGAGTTTTTGGGGGGAATCCAAAAACGGCCCACTCTGAGGAAAGAGGGACATAATTAATTAATGCAGTTTCCGCATCCTTAACCCTTAACCAGAAGACACTAAGTATTGAACAGTCCCAAAAGCAATGGTATAAATCTGCAAGACCCCGAGTACATTTGGGACAACTATCAGAGGGGATTAAGCCCATGAGAAACTGTCTATTAGGAGAAAGGTAGGTTCTGTGTGTTACATTATAGAACAGTTCCTGGTAAGTACTAGAAGGTAAAAGTTTGAAGGAAACATTAAGAAATCTTAAAAGTGGGGCCTAGTTTTTAAAACTGACATCCTGTCTTACACTGCAGTGCCACTCCTAGATGGGCCAGGTGTTTGTGCCACCCACTTGGGTCGCATAGCTTAGTCATCCAGCTACCTCATTGCACCTATTTTTCTTCTTTGCATTATGTGCTGTTTGGGGCCTAGTTTTTAAACCTGCCATCCTGTCTGACACTGCAGTGCCACTCCTAGATGGGTCAGGTGTTTGTGCTGCCCACTTGTGTTGCTTAGCTTAGTCATCCAGCGACCTTGGTGCAACCTTTTGTCCTAAAAACAATATTTTGAGGTGTGAGGCGTTCAGAATAGACTGGAAATGATGGAATTGAATATTATTGAGGTTAATAATACCGATCAAAATTACCCCCAAATTCTGTTATTTTAGCTGTTTTTATGTTTTTTTTCAAAAATCATCCATATACAAAACCAAAACCTGAAAGGATGGTTTTGGCAAAACCAATCCAAATCCAAAACATGAGCGGGGTTCCAAAACCAGAACACAAAAACCGAAAAGTGTCCGCTGCACATCTCTACATAAAATATATGTATTTTGACTCTAATGTAGACTATAATAACAAATTTAGGCCATATATACTCCAGGTAGCCCAGCACTGCAAAGTTTTTCAGGGGGCTGAGGTCACAAGAATTTTTTAAAAACACATTTTTACAGGCCAATTATTTTGAAAGATAATGTCATAAAATACAAGCTATTGGGGGACACATTTGTATAGGTCCCTGCGGCCGTGGTATTACTAACTCAACTAGTCATCCCTGGCTGGGATTCCCTGGGGGGGTGTGGTCCCCCCCAATAAAGGTGTCCTCCCCCTCCATTCACCCAAGGGCCAGGGATGAAGCCTGAGGCTGTCCTCGGCACCCCTGGGTGGTGGGTGCCAAGCTAATAGCCATTAAGTGTAAAAATAAGAGTTAATATTGTCTTTTGTTGTGGAAATATAGGTCCCAGCAAGCCTCCCCCGCATGCTGGTACTTGTAGAACCACAAGTACCAGCATGTAGGGCATTAAAGGGCCCACTGGTACCTGTAGTTTCACAAGAAAAGAAATGTTACAGTAACCACAGGACACCATCAAAAGTACAACTTTAATTGGTTTCAGAAATACAGGGGACCCCTACGTCCTTTTTCCCCAAATTTTTGTATTTATTTTTAACTCCTTACTACACTTTTACACTGATCCATGCATGATTCTACAAACACACCAGCCAGAAGCAGGTATTTTTGAAAGTTCTGTTCCGGCAGTGTTTGGCTATTGTTGTCAGTTATTGAGAATACAAATCCTTAGTAAATTCCCGTATTCTTTGAGGTGTATATGAAAATTCAATTGTGTTTGGCCGATGGTCTATTGATTCGTATTTGTGTATCTCAATGTGAATTGTTAGAACGCTGCCATGCTGTTTAGTAAATTACCAAGCAAAGTCAAATGAAATCGGGAGGTTAGTAAATTTACCCCTATAACTTCTATGTTCATGCTATACGTTAGCAGTCTATGGGGCATATGTATTAAGCCTGGAGAAGTGATAAAGCAGTGATAAAGAAGTTATAGGTGGAAGGTGATAATGCACCAGCCAACCAACTCCTAACTGTCATTTTTCAAACCAGTAACATTTGGCTGTTGCGTTATCACCTTCCACTTATCACTGCTTTATGACTTCTCCAGGTTTAATAAATCTGTCCCCATGTATGTTAGTTAGTAAAGGTTTGCATAGCTAGACATTGGATGGCTTTTGTCAAGCCCACTTTCTCCGAATGTGTTGCCCTGGTTAACTCAACAATCAGCCATGAGAGGTTTTTATATGATAGCAGAAAGTGTCTCCCAAAATGTTAAAACTGTTCAAGATGACAGGTGTCCCGTTATGCTTTGGAATCTAGAAAATCTACATGACTATAGATTTGTAGTTGCTTGTGAGTGGTCAAACATTATTGACCAAGTTAAGTTATACTGCACAATTACTGTCTGGATTTATATAACATTTTGTAATATGAGTGTCCATTTTTAAGATGTTGAAACTGTACTGTAGCATCTCTTTATGATCTTATTGAAAGCGTGTTTTATATATGATATATTTTCATACTAAAAAAATTATTGTAATTTGAATATTTTCCTTTTTTTTATAAAATGTAAATAAAAATACTCAATTTAAAAGCTTCAAGAAATGCCAAGGGACAGAAATGTTTTATAACACACCAACCATCTGACTGAACTAAGCAAAATGTAGGACGTCCAGGTGTTCCAAGATGAGCCTGTTCTTCATGATAGGATTTTCTGTTAAAACTAGTATTTAAATGATGTGATTATTTTGTATTATCATAGTTGGTTGAGTATGGAGTTTATGGGGGAGATGTACCAAGCCTTGGAAATAGATAAAGTACCAAAATATCAGCTTCAAACTGTCATTTTCTTAAAAGAGCTTGGAAAATTACAGTTCAACAATGAAAAATTTGGAATTCCCTTTATAGCTAAGTTTATTGGCACATACCAGGAAATTGACTTGTTGAGGTTGGTGCATAAGAAAAATATAGCAAAAAAAATGTAAAAAATAAATAAAAAAACAAACAATAAATATAAATACAGCTATAATAATTGGACTTGTTTAAGCAAGGGTGGATGTGTGGTAGTTGGGTAAATCCCATAGTCAATGAGAGGCTTGTTGATGAGCCCCACTGCGATGGGGAAGACACTGTTCATGTGGCATGAGGTTTTGATCTTGATAGACCGAAACCTTTTTCCAGATGGCAATCTCTGAAATAGATGGTCACTGGGGTGGGAAGGGTCAACGATGATCTTCTCTGCTCTCTCCTGCTCCTGGAATGGTATAGGTCCAGGAGAGATGGCAGGTCGCAACCGATAACCTTCTCAGCAGACCATATTGATGGTGATCAATGAGCTGAGGATGGACTCAGTGATAGCCGTGTAGAACTGGTTAGCACTAGGTTGACAGTTAAGGGTAGGGGTAAGGGTACTATCTGGCACATCAAATACATGTTGAGTATCCCTTATCCAAAATTGAAAATCACACATTGTTGGTTCCCTTACTGAGATAATGATATATGTGTATTAAATTATATATCTATATAATATATCTATATATACACATAATATATAATATATATCATTATCTCAGTAGGGGACCCAAAAATAGGGATAAGGGATACCCAACCTGTAACAATATGTCATAGAGTTACATAGAGTTTCTTTTGCTGCTTTTTTGCATGTTTCTTGTATATCCACCAATAGTTTAATTACTGAACTAATAAGAACAATAAAAAAGAAATCAAGCTACTTCTTTGGGAAAATATGCAGAAACAACACATATCTTCCCAGAAGTCTTTTCTCATGAGCTGGAAAAGCTTGTTTGCCTGTTGATTTCAGACAGCAGTGAATGTCTAAATTCCTGGGGCCTCTAATGTGGTAGAATGCAGGGAATTAAATAATGGCTTAATTAGTATCAAGATTGCAGGCTGTGGTGAGTTGCCAGACTCTCTTGAGTGGTTTGGTGGCATAAACGATGTAATCATCATTATGCCACTTTGTACCACTCATCAAATGGAATAGTTCTGCAACTCTAGGGAAGGTACAAAAAAAATCTAAACTTGGTAAATATTTATTTTAGTTATTGAAGTCCTGAAAATTTAATTATATATAAGTATATTTTGCAGAGCTTGTGTGCTAGTCTTGAACTGGTCTCAAATTGGTGTTCAGTGGTTTGACAAAATAATGAAAATATAGCATATCAGAATTTATATCTTTACCAGGATTGCTTTCTAATTGTATAAATATATTCATAGTGGCAGATAGAAATTCAAGGATTACTATACTGCAAACCATACTTGCCTACCTTCTGGCTGCCCCAACCAGGAAGGAACAGCTAGGTAGGCACAACAGGGAGCATGCTGGCAGCGAGGTGTGGCATAGGTGGGTGCATACCTCCCAACTGTTCCGATTTTTGTGGGACAGTCCCGGTTTTTTTGGATTGTCCCACTGTCCCACCCGCGGGCCGCAGTATCCTGCTGTGGGGGATGGGGGGGGGGGCAGTTGGTTGGCTCCTGCACTCGCTGCTCCCTTTTCCTCTGTTCTAAATTTTGGGAGGTATGACAAGGCTGACATTCCCATCATTGTAATCAAGGGATGGGGGTGGTGTGGCTACAATGATGCAATTTATGCGGATCACGTCATTGGCTGGACTGACCACTTTATTCGTGTAGTGGGCAGTGCTGGGTGGACAGTGAGCAGCTGCAGGATACTTGAATGCTCTTCTGGGGGTCAGGGAGCAACACCTGGTAATCGGGAGCTGCTGGCCGGTCCAGGAGAGTAAGCAATGCCCCAAACTTGACATTTTCATATTTGCTCCCACAAAGGTAAAATACACTGCCCTGCGTTACCTGAAAAGCAAAGTATTTTTTCCACACTCAAGTTTTTGGCAGCAAAAGCCCTTCCTATATTTTTAGGACGTTGTCCTACTAGATATGATGCAGGCAGGGCTGGATTAAGGTTTGTAGGGGCCCAAGGGCAACTTACTTGCAGTGCTCCTAGCAATAAAATTGGCAATAAGATATGCTGGTGATGTTATTAAAAAGTATAATGTGCAAATACTTCCTGCACCACAAATATGTTACTCACACTGTAGTGTCCCCAGTTCACATTATGCAACACATTATGCAACACAGAAACCCAGTGCACATATGTACATGCACACAAGGGTTAATTTTTTGCATGAGCCAATTAACCTGTCAGTATATTTTTGGAATGTAAAAGGAAGCCAGAGTACCTGTAGGACACCCATGCAAGCATGGGGAGAATATAAAAACTCCACACAGTTGAGGCCATGGTGGGAATCGAACCCATGACCTCAGTGCTGTGAGGCAATAATGGTAAACATTACACCATTCTTGCTATCCATATGTTTATTCTGCATCATGTGTTTTTCATCTGCAGTGATAGATCAATTTGAGAGTCACTTTGAAAAGTGCTATTGAAATAAAATAATAATAACTATAATAATAATAATAATTATTATTATTATTATTATTAGAATCATTTTTATTGCTACATGGATTGTCCAATTTTGTACATGATTGACTCCTAACAAATGGCAAATTTATAAAGTTTTTTTTCTTAATTCACCAGAAAATATCATTTTATGCATGATTTAATTATCAAGGTTTAAGAATAGCCTAACATGTGGCAATAGGGAATAATAGTTTGCTTGGCCGATTTAAAAAAAAAAAAGTATGACTACAGTAAGCCCCTAAGTGGTCCTATTAGTGTTCCAACACAACAAGGCAAGTTGTGTCAATTGTGCACCATATCATAAATACATACCTCCCAATATCCGGAGGTTTGCAGTAAGGACCCCTCAGTAAGGCAGCGAAAAAGGGGCGTGGCCTGTCAAAAATGGGGCATGGCTTCGCATGAACGCTGTGATCGTGAGTCACGCCTCCCATTTACATCACAATGGGGCACGGACAGCACTCTGTGAGCTGCTGGCCATGCCCCTAGTCCCTCTGGCTCACTGGAATAGACGCTGCTCTACTCTGAACTTAGCAGAGCAGCAAGTGATAGGGAGCCTCCCAAGTGCCCCCCACCCCCATCGCACTGCCCGCGGGAGGGACAGTGGGACAGACCCCAAAAATTGGGACTGTCCCATGAAATCGGGACAGTTGGGAGGTATGTAAGTATTATTCTCACTATACTGAAGTCTGTAACTGACGAGTTGTATGTATATCAGCCATGTACACAATTGTGTTTGTTTTTGTTTCTTTTTGAGAATTAATATTAATTTGATTGATAGCCTATACTTATCCCATATCTATTTGGTACATAGGAATAACCTTTAGAATTAATGAGAAGCAAGGAGCAAAGCAAGGGTTTTAAAATGAAAATCGAAATTGGGGCCGGGAGCAGTATTTAATATTTAGCATTTATTATTTTTTAAATATTTCACACACGCACGAACAATAAAATCCAAATAAATAGCCGAGCACCCATGGACACTTAATGTGGACCTTCTGTTGTAGAAGGTCATTGAGATCTTTCAGCTTTATTCCAGTATATTCATTATTCCACACAAAAAGAAACAACAGCATTCCCCAAAGACTCTGTTCTACTGCTTCTCAATCCTATTTACATCCCTCTTCTCAGCTAAAGAATTCATCCCTCTTGTAGCAAAGGTCATGTGCAGAACCTGGATAGTTTTCCATAGTTTATCTCCTAAGGGTTATCCTGTGAAAATGAGAAAATGTGAATCATATGTTCAATTTTACAATTTTTTTATGCAAGACTCTAACCACCATACCAAAATATAATGCAATGGTAGGTAAATGAAATAAGTTATATTGTTTATAATGAATATTAAATTAATTTAAATATAAATTAACTTTAATAATATTTAATTGGAATAAAATAATAAGTCACAAATGCTAATCTATAATATCACAGGCCTAATTTTATGTGAGCACTTAGAACTGTAGACCAAGATGCTAACATTTGCGGTATGAGCTGTATGGGCCAATGGCATTACTTGCCAAGTACAAAGTAGGGGCAGGAATGCACTGTAGTATATATAATGGGATTCCATGATGTATCTGGCCAGGGGATTGGATCTCATCCCTGGCCACTAACGTGCTTGGCAGGCATGTAGAGCTTCTTGCGCGCATAACAATGTATTTTATTATAAGCTCTCAGGAGCAGGGCATTTTTTTCATGCTATCTTTATGTATCTTCAATTGTAAAGCGCAACGGAATTTGCTGTGCTATATAAAAAACTGTTAATAAATAATAAAAATAAATAAAAATTCCCAACTCACCGTGCATCTTTGAATTTGCACCATGCGTATTCCCTCTTATGCTTTACATTTGGCTAGCATTATTGTTTTTTATTTATATTTTGGAACTATTTCAGGGTCAAAAGTAAAATTGTGACCTCTGTTTACTGCAGAACAAGGATATTCAAAATTAATAATTGTAATTTCTGATAATTCTGTCATAAGAATGCCAAGGGAATATGGGGAAGAAAGGGAACATTTTAAATATAATTTAGTATATTTTAGTCATGTGCCCGAATTATCAAGGAACTAGTATATTGGGCTCGGTCACCTCAGTCTCCGCCCCTACTCTACCCTGCTCCGCCCCAAATCTGTCTGAACCCGCCCCTTCCCTCAGACATGACTCTGTCCTCACCACTCTGTCCTGACCCCTTGCCCAATCGCTTTGTTGTGTTCACTTAAAGAACCACTGAACATAAAATGATTTCCAATTAGTTAATAAATATGTGATACTGTGTAAAGCACAATCAGAATCAGCTAGTGGCCTCCAGTTGGGCCCACAATATTGAATTCCAACCACACAGACACTGCAAACTCGTTGAAAGCTGCAAGTGTTGTTTATATAGTATATCATGGCTTTTGTGACTGGAGTTTTCTGCACCTACTGCACACTGTCAAAAGCATATATAAATAATGAGTACAATGCATTGATCTCTTGGAGGCTGAATAGCTTAGAAAATATTGTAGGATAATGACTTGAGACACTAAAGAAGTCACAGCAGCGTGCAACTCTGAATCAGCCCCGTAATCTCTTAGAATGTTTGTTACAGGAAAGTATATTAATATTTTCATACCTAGCATAGTAGTATGGTTACTAGTGTGGCAGCTTAATACAGCACTTTCTGAAGTATGTGGATGCTGTGTTATATTATTATCCTTTATTTATATGGCGCCACAACGGTTCCGCAGCGACCCAATTACAGAGTACATATGCGCATAATCAAAACAGGAAAACAGTGACTTACAATTGAAGACAATATAGTACAAGTACAGGGTAACTAAGCATAACTATGCCAGTAAACGACATAGAGATAAGTTCCAAAGTGGCAAAAAAACTGCAGGATTTGGGCATCTGAGGATTATTAACATAAGAAAAGGATAAGCACATAAGGGAAGAGGGCCCTACTCATGAGAGCTTACATTCTAAAGGGGAGAGGCAGACAGACAGGGGTGACACAGATGGGGTAGACCGAGCATGGGACAGAGGGTTAGGATGAGATTTGGCTGGGTTTGGTAAAGAAGTGGGTTTTAAGAGCCCATTTGAAGTTTTGTAGAGAGGTGGAGAGTCTGAGTGGGAGAAGTAAAGAATTCCAGAGAAAGGGAGCAGCACGTGAAAAATATTGGAGATAGGAGTTGGAGGAAGTAATCAGAAGACAGGAGAGTCGGTGTGCATTAGCAGAGTGAAGAGGACAGGTGGGAGAGTAAAGGGAGATAAGGTCAGAGATGTAAATGGGAGAGGAGTGGGTGAGTGCTTTGTAAGGGAGTGTGAGAAGTTTGAATTGGATTCTGAAATGGAAGGGAAGCCAGTGAAGGGCTTGTAGGAGATGGGAGGTGGATGTAGTGCGTTTGGTGAGGAAGATGAGCCGGGCTGCAGCATTGAGGATAGATTGGAGTGGAGAGAGGTAATTGTTAGGGAGGCCAGTTAGGAGGAGATTACAGTAATCCAGCCTGGAAATAATCAGTGAGTGAATAATAGTCTTAGTGGCATCCTGAGTGAGAAAAGGTTTGATCCTGGAAATGTTTTTGTGATGAAAATGACAGGTTTGGGAGAGGTGCTGAATGTGTGGTTTTAAAGAAGGGAGGAGTCAAGGATTACGCCAAGACAGCGTACTTGGGGGCTAAAGGAGATAGTTGTGCCATCAATAGATAATGAGATTGTGGGAGGTGAGGTTGTGTGGGAGGAAGGGAAGATGATCAGCTCAGTCTTAGACATGTTAAGTTTAAGAAAGCGCTGGGACATCCAGGAAGGGATAGCAGAAAGACAGTTGGAGGTACGAGTGAGGAGAACCATGGAGAGATCAGGGGAGGAAAGGTAGATTTGAGTGTCATCAGCAAAGAGGTGATATTGGAAGTTAAAAGAACAAATGAGATCACCTAAAGAGGAAGTATAGAGAGAGAAAATGAGAGGACCAAGAACAGAGCCTTGGGGGACACCAACAGTTAGTGGAAGTGGGGGGGAGGTAGCGTCATGAGAGGAGACAGAGAAGGAATGATCAGAGAGGTAGGAGGACAGCCAGGAGAGGGCAGTATCATGCAGACCAAGAGAGTGAAGGATTTGCAGAAGGAGAGGGTGGTCCACAGTGTCAAAAGCAGCAGAGAGGTCAAGAAGAATAAGCAGAGAGTAGTGGCCCTTAGATTTGGCTGCATGGAGGTCATTGCAGACTTTTGTGTGGGCAGTTTCAGTGGAGTGGAGAGAATGGAAACCAGACTGGAATGGGTCAAGTGAGTGAGAGGAAAGAAAGGCAATGAGGCAAAAATAGACAATACGCTCAAGAAGTTTGGAGGCAAAAGGAAGGAGGGAGATGGGTCGATAGTTGGAGAGAGTGTTTGGATCAAGGGTAGTTTTTTTAAGAATAGGGGAGACAAGATCATGCTTGAAGGCAGAGGGGACAGTGCCTGATGAGAGGGAGAGATTGAGAAGGTGGGCAAGACGGGAACAGGCAGAAGGAGAGAGGTAGCGGAGGAAGTGGGAGGGGATAGGGTCAAGTGGGGAGGTGGTGGTGGGGGAACGGATGAGGGCCGTGACTTCCTCATCAGATACATGGGAGAAAGATGTCAGAGTTGGTAAGAGGGAAGGGGAAGGGTGGCAAGGGATGGGTAGTGGCTGGTTGCTGGTCAGGTGGGATGGGATGTCCTTACGAATGGAGTCAATCTTGAATGTGAAATAACTGGCAAAGTCAAGAGCAGACAATGAGGAAGGGAGAGGAGGTGGTGGTGGGCAGAGGAGGGAGTTAAAAGTGGCAAAGAGGCGCCAGGGGTTGGAAGACTGGGTAGAGATGCAAATTTTGAAGTATGATTGTATATATTATTATTATAGTGACTTCTGTCCATTTTCATTGAAAACACGCTTTAGTCAACACAATCATAAGATTTAGGTTGATTGAACCCTGCAGTTTTGCTACCTATATGTCAGGGACGTGCGGTGAGGTAATTGGCTCAGGAGGCACTGGCTAGTACCAGAGCTACATTTGCACACAATATATGAGCCAAAGGGTTCATTCAGGTAATATACAAAGACGCAGCAGTATATAGGCCCTCATTCCGAGTCGTTCGCTCGGTATTTTTCATCGCATCGCAGTGAAATTCCGCTTAGTGCGCATGCGCAATATTCGCACTGCGACTGCGCCAAGTATCTTTGCTATGAAGAAAGTATTTTTACTCACGGCTTTCTCATCGCTCCGGCGAACGTAATGTGATTGACAGGAAATGGGTGTTACTGGGCGGAAACACGGCGTTTTATGGGCGTGTGGCTGAAAACGCTACCGTTTCCGGAAAAAACGCAGGAGTGGCCGGAGAAACGGGGGAGTGGTTGGGCGAACGCTGGGTGTGTTTGTGACGTCAAACCAGGAACGACAAGCACTGAACTGATCGCACAGGCAGAGTAAGTCTGGAGCTACTCTAAAACTGCTAAGTAGTTTGTGCTCGCAATATTGCGAATACATCGGTCGCAATTTTAAGATGCTAAGATACACTCCCAGTAGGCGGCGGCTTAGCGTGTGTAACTCTGCTAAATTCGCCTTGCGACCGATCAACTCGGAATGAGGGCCATAATGCAGGACATTTGGTGAGATATGATCAGAGATGTGCAGAAAAGATAGGCAGGAACCACTGCCTCACGTGCCATATAATTTTTACTCCAGATTTTTTTACTATAAAAATGATTAGAATAATAAAAAGAAAATAATTCAAATATATCCTTTGTATTTTTCAAATATTACAGGAAAGGCTCTGCCTCAACTGCATCACCTCACTGCACGTCACTGCTATATGTAAAGGGAAATTTCGATAAGAGTTGGTTATGGACCAGGGCTGTAACTAGCAGTGTGGTAGTTGTGCCTGCCACACAGTGCATCTGCATTGTGGGCACAGGACCACCGACAGCACCTGCAGCGCCCAGCTACTTGTCATATCGGGTAGTGCTGCAGCATCCCGTCCCTCGTTAGGCTTCGCCTCTGGGCTTTCCATTCTGTGTCTACAGTGTTTGAGCAGGAGAAGACTGGTGGAGGGCAGCTGCTTCAGGAGCAAACGTAACTATCAAAACACACACACACTCCCCCCCCCCCCACCTGGCATAATGTGTAAAACTACCTGGTATAATGTGTAAAAGGGAGCTTCACCTGGAGTAATATGTAAAAGAGGGCTCCACCTGGCGTAATGTGTAAAAGGGGACTCTACCTGGCGTAGTGTGCAAAAGAGGACTCTACCTGGAATAATGTGTGACAGGGGATCTACCTGGGATAATATGTAAAAGGGGACCCTACCTGAAGTAATGTATATAAGGGGCTCTATTTGGTGTAATGTGTGTAAGCAGCACTACTGTGCAGCGTAATTTGAATAATGGAGATTACTGTGCGACATCATATCAATTAGTATAATATTGTAACAACACCCCTTCCCCATGAAGCCATGCCCCTATATTTTTGCCTTCAGCGCACACTGGTCCTGTTTTATATAATGTGAGGGGGAAGGGAGCACCACTTCTCTTTCTGGCACAGGGCACCAAAAAATCTAGTTACGGCTCTGTTATAAACCATCAAAAATGCTTATCAGTAAGCAAGGTTCTCAACTGAACCATAGTCATACAGGGTTCTAGAAGATAATCCTTGTACTCGTACCATAAACATTAATATTCAGCATGTAATAAACAGATGGAACCCATAGGATATTAATCTGCTTGAGCTATTATTACATCAGAGGTGCAGATACTAGTTTCTGTATTACACAGAGTTGGACCCCAGTAGCTGGAAAGTGGAGCAGGACCATCTATTGTATAGGCACACTGAGCAGCTGCCCAGGGCCCCACAATTATAGGGGCCATAGAGCAGGGGTGGGTGGTGGTCACACAATCAGAGCTGTGGGGCAGCATTCTTTACATGCCTCCCAGCCTGCATCTAGACAGTGAATGGCTGTCAGCATGCTGATTGGTGGATGTCTATAGTTATTCACCAATCAGAGTGCTGACGGCAATTCACTGTGTGAAAAAGTGGCAAGATGGTGCAGGACCACAGGAGGGTCATGTTGTGATTTTTTTATAATTGGTTCCCATGAATGGGTGTGTAGGGGCCCCAGTGCATTGCTTTGCACAGGGCCTACGATACTACCATATTGTTAACATGTCCCTGGATAAAAGCAGGAGCATTTAAGACAAAAAAAGTTATGGTTAAGGAAGCCTAGGTGCAGTATACATAAAAGATGGCAAGGATAATCCAAGAATTGTGGTCTAAAAATTCAAATGATAAATAGGGCAGATCTCCTTAAATAGTAAGAAAACCTGTCATGTCACATAGCATATATTTCAAAAAGCCCAAAATAGTGTACTTGTGATATGAAACCAGGGACTGTTTGTGTTCTCTGGGCGACATATTCCTACAAATAAATCAATATAGTGTTAAAGCACCTTTGAAGTTCATTACTCTGCTGTTAAAACGTCATAATCTATAGTAGAGGATGCATACTAGTCTATTTACTCTACAAGCCCTGAAACCTTCAGAATAATTTATTTTATTGAGATGCCTAATGCCGTTCCATTTTTTTATGACTTTACTGGTATTGTGTCAAATTGTAATGTCATGGTTTAGAGAAAAAAATAATAATAATAAAAATATAAACAAAAGTAAGATCTATTTACTTTTATTAAGAAATACACCCTCCTAATGTGAGTCGATCTTTTGAGGATTCGCACACAAATGCTTTTTTAAGCCTCCGCATGGTGAAGGCTTGTCTTGTGGGTTGGACCAATATTGAGGAAACTCAGCCTTTGTCATAAGCCCTGTGAATTACTAGTCTGATTATTGGTTCATCTCCCACCATGGCTGCCTGCTACCGTACATATTGTAATAGTGCAAGTACTTTCCAAGTGATAATGTACAAACACAATTCATTTGTGACTTGTCCAGGTGGACAGTGGAATAAATATAAACCCAGTTAGTTACCTGTGAAATATTTGACAAATTATTATACATTATTAATTTCTCACTAGCACGAATATATGTTTAGTAGAGGTTTGCAATATGTAGTATACAATGGAAGAGGTGAGTGGATGAAGGTGTTCCTGTATGTAACAATTTTCTGAAAATGTAGATTTTTTTAATGTATGGAGGTGTTATGATCTAGGGATCATTCCATCATCATTCCAAATGTAGTGAATATATCTTAAAATTCATGTGAATTTATAAAGTGAAAATTCTAAAAAAAATTCTAACAGTACAAAATGTAAGTTGCTCATATCAATTAGGCAATACAATTCAGGTGCGTGAAAGGGAGGGGGTAGTCTAAGCTAGAAATACATTGGGGATTAACCACCTGTGTCCCCCAGCACACCAAGCTGTACCTGTACCAATATACCAGTAGTATATTACCCGGAAGGGTTGTTGTTATTATTATTATTAGTACCTGGGGTGAGTCTGGGGTGTGGTTCCCCCTGGATTGGTGAGGCTGGGCTGCTTTGGGGTAGCACACTGTGAGATCTTATTTGGCACCCCCTTAACACATTTATTAATCCTTTTGGTCTTTTAATTACACATTCACTATTATATTAATTTTTGTATATAGATTTTGTTTTCTTTTTATTAACACGTACTAACACTTTACCTTCTTGCATTGGGCTGCCCTGGGGTAGCTGGCCTTTTCCGGTTTATGGTGTTCTGCACCACAGGCCCAGACTTAGAGTTAGGGAACACCAGCATCAGAGGAGCCTTGTTGTGGCCTGGTGGCTTTTCATATATTTGCAAATGTATGTAACTAAGATCTTTGGATTTCTAGTATTTATATAGTCCTTCAAGTCTTGGTACAGTCACAGCTTCGTGTGCTGGGGGACACCAGGGGGTTAATGCATTTCTAAAAAAAATTCTAATAATTTATAATTAACTCTATATAGCTCAATTTCTTCTAAATGTTATATAACACCTTCATCCACTCGCCTCTTCAATTATTTATAAACAAGTAACAAAATAATGTTTGTAGATTTTGCATTGTAATACCGATAAATAAGGATGTATGTATTGTTTTAAGTTTGTTTGTAATACTTTTTTAATTTGCCCAAAATATTAAGAAGGAATTAAACATTTTATTTCCACTTCTGTATTATATGTTGCAATCTGCTTCCTGAATGTTATTTTATCTGTTGAAAATTACTATGATGTTCCGTAGTTTTACAACATATATTATTTTGTCATTGGTCAGACTGAAAAATGCGTGTGTGTGCGTGTGTTTGTGTGTGCGTGTGGTTGTGTGAAGATAGATAGATAGATAGATAGATAGATAGATAGATAGATAGATAGATAGATAGATAGATAGATAGATAGATATAGGCTTAGATATAGGGTGTACTCCTTGGTAAATTGACAGATGAGTGCCAAAAACACTTTATTCGGCACTCTAAACTTAAGTATGCTGCATAAACTCGTTGGTTTAATAAAATTGCAGAGGTGTTGTCTATATCAGTCCTTAATCAAGCAAACACAAAAAAATTGCTAAGGTCTGAAACACTGGGTGCACTCTTTTAAATCATAATTTTATAAAAATATTCACATTTACTGATTTTAATAAAATTCTGATTTAAAAGAGTGCACAAGCAAAAGAATCTTCTTTTTTCTCCTCTTACGCATGTTATAACATGGCTCTTGGGTTCACCACCAACTGAGTTATTTAGCTGATCTCATCAGTATCATATTGCCAATATTGTTGGTATGTGATATTCACTAGAATATAGAGATCCAAGTGGATCAGGTCTGTGCGGTACCCTCTCTATTCGTTAAGAATAGTGTGAAACATTGCAATAAAAAAAAAAACGGGATTATGCAGCATATATATATATATATACACACACACACACACACACACACACGGTCGTGTGACATTATTATAAATCACCAGCTAAAAGCCAGAGTAACTGCCGTGTGCAGCACGGACAGCAGCTAGACGTGCTGCACTTTCGTTTTAGACACACATCTGGTAGCCACCAGGTTATTTTGACGGTGAGCTGCTCCACTGCAGCGCGTCGGTCGGCCCTTACGCACCTTCGTAGCCGACGTTCACTTTTCACATCAATGGCACTAGGTGCTCCGCAGTTTTCCACGTCGGTTATTCGCAGTATTGCCTTTTGTCCAGTCACGATACACCTTCACCACAGCAGCATGCGAATAGTTCACAAACTGCGCTGTTTCAGAAATACTGCCATTCTTGGCCCAAAAGCCGATAATAATGTTTTTTTGCAACTCAAAATAAATTGCTCCTTTTACCCATGACAGCAATCAGTGGTATGTGTGCAGATGGCTTATCACACACCTTATATACTCACCAAGCCAGCGCACGACACATGACGTAATTCATGCGCCATGCGCTGCCGATGTCTGGTGTAGGAGGTGGTCACAATAATGTGACTCTACCGTGTATATATACTGTGTATGTATATATATATATATATATATATGTATATATACTGTGTATATATAAATGTATATTTATGTATATTTACCCCTAATCCAGACCCTAACAATGTTAATCCCTGTCCCTAATTTAACCTTGGACGCAAACCACAGCCTAAACATAACAACTAACCCTAATAGCCTAACCCCTAACCCTAACTGCTAAACCCAACTCTAATTCCCTATCCCTAATACCCACACCATTAACCCAAACCCCTAAAGTAATACTAATACTCTAACCCCTAAACCCACAAGCCTAACCACCCTAAATGGCAGACTTCATGGACCATGTATTTGTGTCTTTAATACTTCGCTGTGAAGATGCATTGGTCTCCTGTACTGGTCTGTCCTCTCACTGTTGTAAAAGGGGTTGTAGGTAGTCCTGCATGGGTTCCGGACTATGGACAGACACTGTCTGGAAAGACAGTCAATAGGTAGACAGGCATTAGGTCGACAAGATCAAAAGATAAACAGATACAAATGTCATCAAGTTCAAAAGGTTGAAAGGTCAGTGAGTTCGAAAGATCGACATGGCAATGGTCAACACACATATGGTCGACACACAAGTTTTATGGGGATTTTCTCATTTTTTTTAATTTTTTTGCATGGTTTACCATCCACATGGACTATAATTGGGAAAGTAATCTGTGCCGAGTGCAGCGGTAGTGAAGTGAGGCACCTTACACGAAAGTGTGGCGAGTGAAGCAAGCCTGCAATGGTCTACGTTGCCACTAATAGGGGTCACAGATGATGAAACATGACACCAGAATAACATAAATAAGTTGTGTCAACCTTTTTTGTGTTAACCATTTTATGTTGACCTTTTGACCCTGTGGACCTTTTGTACCTGTCAGCCTTTTATACTGTCTGCCTTTTGACCCTGTTGACCTAATGCATGTCGACCACATTGTGACAACTTATTGACTGTCTGTCTAATAACTGTAGATCTTTTATTCCATACACGACCTGCACAGAGTATAATACATTTTCTTAAAGTATAGTTGTCATATCTATTCACTACTTTCCCTTTATATTTAAATTTAATGTTCCAGTGTCCATAACTATGGATTTTCTTAAAAATAGCAGTGCTGCCAAACTCAATATTCACATTATTTAGAAGAAGAAGAAGAAGAAGAAGAAGAAAACGTATATATGGCGCACTCAGTGACTGTTCAGAATAAGTTTTGTATTATTTGGTTAGTAGCTATTTTGTTTTATATCCTTCCATTATTTGAAAATTATTTATTTATTTATTTTGATAGTAAAAAGAAATATCATCCATTGTGACATCAAAAGATGAAATATTGGTTTAAAAGATAGAAGAATTTGAAAAGATTAGGAATAATTGTAATTTAAAAATAGTCCACTGCTTGGGTGTCCTAAAAATATTCTTTAATACCATTTGGTTAGTAATACGAAAAACCTTTTTTGATAATAAAAATTTTCAAGGGTGCGCAATATATTAGAAAAATTCTTTATTATTCAAAACATATTAAAAGAATCATGTTAAGTATATATATATATACACACACACATACATACTGTATATATAAAGGAGTCAATGTACACAGATAATGCAAACTGAACTAATACACATATATACGTGCAAATTGCTTATATGAAATTGCCCTCTACTCCAACAGAATAATTGTCAAGAGTTCAAAGGTATCCTCATTGGTTTGCTGTATAGTAAATTTGTTAATTTGTTGCATTTGTAAGAACACGGTTCCTTTTGGTAGAAAGCAACAATGGTAATTAGCTTATAAACTGGAGTGACTGTAGCAGTTTATGCGTATCTCACACTTGTAGAATGAAACTAGCAGGGGGAGAACACTGTGTCAGGTGATCATTCAAAGCGGTATGCTACGACCCCCGCTAGTCACAACTGCACTTTGCAATATTGGTTGTATTGGTTACTCACGGCTAGAGTATTTCTTTTAAGTGGGGTAGAGACCTCCTTGGCCGGGTCTCAAAATGCTTGTCCCCACCACAGCAGTCGCTCACCAATGGACTTATACCTCTGACGAAACTGCTTGCTGACAGTAGCGGACAAACGCGAAAGTAAGTCATCTGTATCGTACTTTGTTGCCCGGAGCCCTTCATCAATATCACTTCAACCGAGGTATAAGTCCGTTGGTGGAGGGAGTTGAAAGTACGTGTTGCCTGGCGACAGCCCCAAAACATGACAGATCTAGAGAAGATCTGCATGGAAGAGTGGGCCAAAATACGTGCTACAGTGTGTGCAAACCTGGTCAAGAACTACAGAAAAACGTTTGACCTCTGTAATTGCCAACCGAGGTTATATTACAAAGTATTGCGTTAAACTTTTTGATTGTCCAAATATTTATTTTCCACCAGAATATACAAATAAATTGTTTAAAAATCATACAATGTGATTTCATGTTATTTTTTTTTTCAGATTCTGTCACAGTTGAAGAGTACCTATGATGGAAATTACAGACCTCTCTCATCTTTTTAAGTGGGTCAACTTGCACAATCGGTGGCTGTTCAAATACTTTTTTGCTCCACTGTATATACATGTGTATATATATATATATATATATATATAAAAGTAAATTTGGCGCTAGGCCAGTGTATGACAATATTTTATAAACCAGTAATAGAAACGGAGAACACTCTGTATGGGTATGAGTCTTTGAGATAGTCCGTGTCCGTGCCTAGGAAAATCCACTCGTATTGGATGGCAAAAGCACCTTATTGACAAGCAAACCAACTCCTTCAATCTGAAAAGTTATAAAAAACAAGGGTGCCTCCTAGTGCAATAAACGTGAAAAACACCCAAAAATGTGTGTAAAAAAAGGGGCTACTGTATGAGTGAACCCGTACCATATGCATAAAATTATAACAACTTTTCTCATGTCTGTTTTTGAAGAACCTCATAAAGGTCAACGACATCAGTAACAATTTTTTCAGTTTTAATGGTAATCCAAAATCCATAAAAATATAAGAACAAACATACATAGTGTAACACAATTTAACAATTCTAGAGCTTCAATATTGTAAATGAATACCTGTACATTAGAGATAGTAAAAAACAGATTATCTGAGATCAGCAAACTGCAAAGTACCTCATGCGTTTTATCCAGGTGGAACTCTGTCCTGTCCTTTATAATTCCTCAGGGCTATTGGCAAGCCTTGTAATGGCTAGAGATTATATGGTGCTGACAATTACCATAATTGATTCATTAAATATGGCCGAAACAGGATATCCTGTATCCTGAATTTGTATATGAAACCTAATGTTGTTCTAAATAATGTCTAGCGTCAGAATTGATAGGTATGAGTTGCCATCTTGAATCCCCATGACATCCCAAACCCATAATATATATTTGTGTACATAATAAAGCATTTCTGATGTAGAATACGGACGCTGTGTTTTGTGTTATTTAGCTTTACTCTACATCAGGAACACTTTATTATGGTGTATGTGCATGTGCTATTGTGAGAATGACATCATCACTGGAGGTGGAAGTTAAAAGGGAGAACGGGGAAAGGGATACAGAAGCAATGCATTTCTTTACAAATGGAATAATTCAAATATTTCATCCAAAGCTGTATTTTTCATTTTTTGGTTGTAATCATATTTCAAGCCAGACATGTTGGAACAATGTTAGTATAAAAGTGCATGCTTCATTTCCATAGGTGGGAAATGCTCCAAAAACAAGTTCAACTCAATTATTTTTAAATAATATCTATTTTTATGGTCATCATTTGGAGTGTACTTGTAGCTTTTGCGGTCTACACTTATAAACAAAATAAGATATCAAGTGTTTCATCTGTATTCAAAGTGATTGTTTACATTAAAGGAATATAATTAGGTTTAACTTAAACATCTTACAGTCATAGTTTTTGCCAAAAGCAACAAACTACTTAGGTATGCTCCGGTTTCTGTACAATTGTTCTAAAACAGTGGTTCTCAACTCTAGTCCTTAGGTACCCTCAAGAGGTCATGTTTTCAGGATTTCTATCAGTGGAAACAGATGTGATGATTAGTGAACCAGCAAAATAGATTAATTCACCTATGCATGATTAAAGAAATCTAGAAAACATGACCTGTTGGGGGTACTTGAGGACTGAAGATGAGAATCATTGTTCTAAAAGACCCACTCACATTATTCCATAACTCATTTTAATAAGATAACATGATGAAGTATGTTAGGAATATCTCAGGCAAACATCTTAAATGGACCCTTACTATATTTTATTACAGTATATTCCCTTTTCTACTTTGTCTATTTCATATATTTGTAAATTAATATAGAAAAATATTGTGAAGATGATATACTGTATATTTATTTTTATACAGTATTTACTATACACTTTGTAGGTTGTTATGGGCCCTACAGACTCGGTGACCCGCCGCCGAGCTGCCCGACCACTGATACAGCAGATGGATGACCCGGCGGCGGGGGGGAGGTGATGGGGGGAGTGAAGTTTCTTCACTCCCCACGTCACCCGGCTCCATAGCAGTGCATGCTAATATGGACAAGATTGTCCATATTGGCCTGCGTGCATGCATAAGCGACACAGCACCAACGATGAACGAGCGCGGGGCCGCACATCGTTCATCGTTTGTGTCTACACACTGAAGGATATGAATGAGTTCTCGTTCATTAATGAACGAGAACGTTCATATCGTTCATAGGGATGTGCACTTGAAATTTTTCGGGTTTTGTGTTTTGGTTTTGGGTTCGGTTCCGCGGCCGTGTTTTGGGTTCGAACGCGTTTTGGCAAAACCTCACCGAATTTTTTTTGTCGGATTCGGGTGTGTTTTGGATTCGGGTGTTTTTTTCAAAAAACCCTAAAAAAAAGCTTAAATCATAGAATTTGGGGGTCATTTTGATCCCAAAGTATTATTAACCTCAAAAACCATAATTTCCACTCATTTTCAGTCTATTCTGAACACCTCACACCTCACAATATTATTTTTAGTCTTAAAATTTGCACCGAGGTCGCTGGATGACTAAGCTTAGCGACCCAAGTGGCCGACACAAACACCTGGCCCATCTAGGAGTGGCACTGCAGTGTCACGCAGGATGGCCCTTCCAAAAAACACTCCCCAAACAGCACATGACGCAAAGAAAAAAAGAGGCGCAATGAGGTAGCTGTGTGACTAAGCTCAATGACCCAAGTGGCCGACACAAACACCTGGCCCATCTAGGAGTGGCACTGCAGTGTCACGCAGGATGGCCCTTCCAAAAAACACTCCCCAAACAGCACATGACGCAAAGAAAAAAAGAGGCGCAATGAGGTAGCTGTGTGACTAAGCTCAATGACCCAAGTGGCCGACACAAACACCTGGCCCATCTAGGAGTGGCACTGCAGTGTCACGCAGGATGGCCCTTCCAAAAAACACTCCCCAAACAGCACATGACGCAAAGAAAAAAAGAGGCACAATGAGGTAGCTGTGTGACTAAGCTCAGCGACCCAAGTGGCCGACACAAACACCTGGCCCATCTAGGAGTGGCACTGCAGTGTCACGCAGGATGGCCCTTCCAAAAAACACTCCCCAAACAGCACATGATGCAAAGAAAAAAAGAGGCGCAATGAGGTAGCTGTGTGACTAAGCTCAACGACCCAAGTGGCCGACACAAACACCTGGCCCATCTAGGAGTGGCACTGCAGTGTCACGAAGGATGGCCCTTCCAAAAAACACCCCCCAAACAGCACATGACGCAAAGAAAAAAAGAGGCGCAATGAGGTAGCTGTGTGAGTAAGCTAAGCGACCCTAGTGGCCGACACAAACACCTGGCCCATCTAGGAGTGGCACTGCAGTGTCACGCAGGCTGGCCCTTCAAAAAACTACTCCCCAAACAGCACATGACGCAAAGAAAAAAAGAGGCGCAATGAGGTAGCTGTGTAAGTAAGCTAAGCGACCCTAGTGGCCGACACAAACACCTGGCCCATCTAGGAGTGGCACTGCAGTGTCACGCAGGATGGCCCTTCAAAAAACACTCCCCAAACAGCACACGACGCAAAGAAGAAAAAAAAGAGGCGCAATGAGGTAGCTGTGTGAGTAAGCTAAGCGACCCTAGTGGCCGACACAAACACCTGGCCCATCTAGGAGTGGCACTGCAGTGTCACGCAGGATGGCCCTTCAAAAAAATACTCCCCAAACAGCACATGACGCAAAGAAAAATTAAAGAAAAAATAGGTGCAAGATGGAATTGTCCTTGGGCCCTCCCACCCACCCTTATGTTGTATAAACAGGACATGCACACTTTAACCAACCCATCATTTCAGTGACAGGGTCTGCCACACGACTGTGACTGAAATGACGGGTTGGTTTGGACCCCCACCAAAAAAGAAGCAATTAATCTCTCCTTGCACAAACTGGCTCTACAGAGGCAAGATGTCCACCTCATCATCATCCTCCGATATATCACCGTGTACATCCCCCTCCTCACAGATTATCAATTCGTCCCCACTGGAATCCACCATCTCAGCTCCCTGTGTACTTTGTGGAGGCAATTGCTGCTGGTCAATGTCTCCACGGAGGAATTGATTATAATTCATTTTAATGAACATCATCTTCTCCACATTTTCTGGAAGTAACCTCGTACGCCGATTGCTGACAAGGTGAGCGGCGGCACTAAACACTCTTTCGGAGTACACACTTGTGGGAGGGCAACTTAGGTAGAATAAAGCCAGTTTGTGCAAGGGCCTCCAAATTGCCTCTTTTTCCTGCCAGTATAAGTACGGACTGTCTGACGTGCCTACTTGGATGCGGTCACTCATATAATCCTCCACCATTCTTTCAATGGGGAGAGAATCATATGCAGTGCCAGTAGATGACATGTCCGTAATCGTTGGCAGGTCCTTCAGTCCGGACCAGATGTCAGCATCAGCAGTCGCTCCAGACTGCCCTGCATCACCGCCAGCGGGTGGGCTCGGAATTCTGAGCCTTTTCCTCGCACCCCCAGTTGCGGGAGAATGTGAAGGAGGAGATGTTGACAGGTCGCGTTCCGCTTGACTTGACAATTTTCTCACCAGCAGGTCTTTGAACCCCAGCAGACTTGTGTCTGCCGGAAAGAGAGATCCAAGGTAGGTTTTAAATCTAGGATCGAGCACGGTGGCCAAAATGTAGTGCTCTGATTTCAACAGATTGACCACCCGTGAATCCTTGTTAAGCGAATTAAGGGCTCCATCCACAAGTCTCACATGCCTAGCGGAATCGCTCTGTGTTAGCTCCTCCTTCAATGTCTCCAGCTTCTTCTGCAAAAGCCTGATGAGGGGAATGACCTGACTCAGGCTGGCAGTGTCTGAACTGACTTCACGTGTGGCAAGTTCAAAAGGTTGCAGAACCTTGCACAACGTTGAAATCATTCTCCACTGCGCTTGAGACAGGTGCATTCCACCTCCTATATCGTGCTCAGTTGTATAGGCTTGAATGGCCTTTTGCTGCTCCTCCAACCCCTGAAGCATATAGAGGGTTGAATTCCACCTCGTTACCACTTCTTGCTTCAGATGATGGCAGGGCAGGTTCAGGCGTTTTTGGTGTTGCTCCAGTCTTCTGTACGTGGTGCCTGTACGCCGAAAGTGTCCCGCAATTCTTCTGGCCACCGACAGCATCTCTTGCACGCCCCTCTCGTTTTTTAAATAATTCTGCACCACCAAATTCAAGGTATGTGCAAAACATGGGACGTGCTGGAATTTGCCCAGATTTAATGCACACACAATATTGCTGGCGTTGTCCGATGCCACAAATCCACAGGAGAGTCCAATTGGGGTAAGCCATTCCGCGATGATCTTCCTCAGTTGCCGTAAGAGGTTTTCAGCTGTGTGCATATTCTGGAAACCGGTGATACAAAGCGTAGCCTGCCTAGGAAAGAGTTGGCGTTTGCGAGATGCTGCTACTGGTGCCGCCGCTGCTGTTCTTGCGGCGGGAGTCCATACATCTACCCAGTGGGCTGTCACAGTCATATAGTCCTGACCCTGCCCTGCTCCACTTGTCCACATGTCCGTGGTTAAGTGGACATTGGGTACAACTGCATTTTTTAGGACACTGGTGAGTCTTTTTCTGAGGTCTGTGTACATTTTCGGTATCGCCTGCCTAGAGAAATGGAACCTAGAGGGTATTTGGTACCGGGGACACAGTACCTCCAACAAGTCTCTAGTTGCCTCTGCAGTAATGATGGATACCGGAACCACGTTTCTCACCGCCCAGGATGCCAAGGCCTCAGTTATCCGCTTTGCAGCAGGATGACTGCTGTGATATTTCATCTTCCTCGCAAAGGACTGTTGGACAGTCAATTGCTTGGTGGAAGTAGTAAAAGTGGTCTTACGAGTACGACTTCCCCTCTGGGATGACCATCGACTCCCAGCAGCAACAACAGCAGCGCCAGCAGCAGTAGGCGTTACACGCAAGGATGCATCGGAGGAATCCCAGGCAGGAGAGGACTCGTCATAATTGCCAGTGACATGGCCTGCAGGACTATTGGCATACCTGGGGAAGGAGGAAATTGACACTGAGGGAGTTGGTGGGGTGGTTTGCGTGAGCTTGGTTACAAGAGGAAGGGATTTACTGGTCAGTGGACTGCTTCCGCTGTCGCCCAAAGTTTTTGAACTTGTCACTGACTTATTATGAATGCGCTGCAGGTGACGTATAAGGGAGGATGTTCCGAGGTGGTTAACGTCCTTACCCCTACTTATTACAGCTTGACAAAGGCAACACACGGCTTGACAAATGTTGTCCGCATTTCTGTTGAAATACTTCCACACCGAAGAGCTGATTTTTTTGGTATTTTCACCAGGCATGTCAATGGCCATATTCCTCCCACGGACAACAGGTGTCTCCCCGGGTGCCTGACTTAAACAAACCACCTCACCATCAGAATCCTCCTTGTCAATTTCCTCCCCAGCGCCAGCAACACCCATATCCTCCTCATCCTGGTGTACTTCAACACTGACATCTTCAATCTGACTATCAGGAACTGGACTGCGGGTGCTCCTTCCAGCACTTGCAGGGGGCGTGCAAATGGTGGAAGGCGCATGCTCTTCACGTCCAGTGTTGGGAAGGTCAGGCATCGCAACCGACACAATTGGACTCTCCTTGTGGATTTGGGATTTCGAAGAACGCACAGTTCTTTGCTGTGCTTTTGCCAGCTTGAGTCTTTTCATTTTTCTAGCGAGAGGCTGAGTGCTTCCATCCTCATGTGAAGCTGAACCACTAGCCATGAACATAGGCCAGGGCCTCAGCCGTTCCTTGCCACTCCGTGTGGTAAATGGCATATTGGCAAGTTTACGCTTCTCCTCCGACAATTTTATTTTAGATTTTTGAGTCCTTTTTTTACTGATATTTGGTGTTTTTGATTTTACATGCTCTGTACTATGACATTGGGCATCGGCCTTGGCAGACGACGTTGATGGAATTTCATCGTCTCTGCCATGACTAGTGGCAGCAGCTTCAGCACGAGGTGGAAGTGGATCTTGATCTTTCCCTATTTTTGGAACCTCAACATTTTTGTTCTCCATATTTTAATAGGCACAACTAAAAGGCACCTCAGGTAAACAATGGAGATGGATGGATACTAGTATACTTATGGATGACGAGCGACTGCCGACACAGAGGTAGCTACAGCCGTGGACTACCGTACTGTGTCTGCTGCTAATATAGACTGGATGATAATGAGATAAAATTAAAATATATATATATATCACACTAGTACTGCAGCCGGACAGGTATATATTATGTAATGACGGACCTGCTGGACACTGTCTGTCAGCACTGCAGACTCCTAAAGTAAGCTACTAGTATCAAGAAGATAGAAAAAAAAAAACCATGGGTAGGTGGTATACAATTATGGATGGACGAGCGACTGCCGACACAGAGGTAGCTACAGCCGTGGACTACCGTACTGTGTCTGCTGCTAATATAGACTGGATGATAATGAGATAAAATTAAAATATATATATATATCACACTAGTACTGCAGCCGGACAGGTATATATTATGTAATGACGGACCTGCTGGACACTGTCTGTCAGCACTGCAGACTCCTAAAGTAAGCTACTAGTATCAAGAAGATAGAAAGAAAGAAAAAAACACGGGTAGGTGGTATACAATTATGGATGGACGAGCGACTGCTGACACAGAGGTAGCTACAGCCGTGGACTACCGTACTGTGTCTGCTGCTAATATAGACTGGGTGATAATGAGATAAAATTAAAATATATATATATATATCACACTAGTACTGCAGCCGGACAGGTATATATTATGTAATGACGGACCTGCTGGACACTGTCTGTCAGCACTGCAGACTCCTAAAGTAAGCTACTAGTATCAAGAAGATAGAAAAAAAAAAAAAACACGGGTAGGTGGTATACAATTATGGATGGACGAGCGACTGCCGACACAGAGATAGCTACAGCCGTGGACTACCGTACTGTGTCTGCTGCTAATATAGACTGGATGATAATGAGATAAAATTAAAATATATATATATATATCACACTAGTACTGCAGCCGGACAGGTATATATTATGTAATGACGGACCTGCTGGACACTGTCTGTCAGCACTGCAGACTCCTAAAGTAAGCTACTAGTATCAAGAAGATAGAAAAAAAAAAAACAAGGGTAGGTGGTATACAATTATGGATGGACGAGCGACTGCCGACACAGAGGTAGCTACAGCCGTGGACTACCGTACTGTGTCTGTTGCTAATATAGACTGGATGATAATGAGATAAAATTAATATATATATATATATATATATATATATCACACTAGTACTGCAGCCGGACAGGTATATATTATGTAATGACGGACCTGCTGGACACTGTCTGTCAGCACTGCAGACTCCTAAAGTAAGCTACTAGTATCAAGAAGATAGAAAAAAAAAAACCACGGGTAGGTGGTATACAATTATGGATGGACGAGCGACTGCCGACACAGAGGTAGCTACAGCCGTGGACTACCGTACTGTGTCTGCTGCTAATATAGACTGGATGATAATGAGATAAAATTAAAATATATATATATCACACTAGTACTGCAGCCGGACAGGTATATATTATGTAATGACGGACCTGCTGGACACTGTCTGCAGAATGCGTTTATAAAAACACCACACGACGAGTGTTTAACTTTTTCAGGCAGACAATCACAATATACTGGTGGTCAGCAGACAATCACAATATACTGGTGGTCAGTGGTCACTGGTCAGTCACACTGGCAGTGGCACTCTGGCAGCAAAAGTGTGCACTGTACTTAAAATATGTACTCCTGCTATAACTGCTCCCCAGTCTCCCCCACAATTAAGCTGTGTGAGCAGTGAGCACTCAGCACAGTCAGATAATGATATACAGTATTACATATGATGCAGCACACTGGGCTGAGCACAGATATGGTATGTGACTGTGTCACACTGTGTATCGTTTTTTTTCAGGCAGAGAACGGATTAATTAAACTGGTGGTGGTCACTGGTCACTGGTCACACTATCAGCAAGTAGTACTCCGTCCTAAGCAGACAATCACAATATACTGGTGGTCAGTGTGGTCACTGGTCAGTCACACTGGCAGTGTGGCACTCTTGCAGCAAAAGTGTGCACTGTACTTAAAATATATTATTTATGTACTCCTGCTCTAACTGCTCCCCAGTCTCCCCCACAATTAAGCTGTGTGAGCAGTGAGCACTCAGCACAGTCAGATATACAGTATTACATATGATGATGCAGCACACTGAGGCTGAGCACAGATATGGTATGTGACTGTGTCACACTGTGTATCGTTTTTTTTCAGGCAGAGAACGGATTAATTAAACTGGTGGTCAATGGTCACTGGTCACACTATCAGCAAGTAGTAGTACTCCAGTCCTAATATGCTCCCCAAAATTAGTAAATAGTGTCTCTAACTCTCTACTCTCTTCTCTATAAACGGAGAGGACGCCAGCCACGTCCTCTCCCTATCAATCTCAATGCACGTGTGAAAATGGCGGCGACGCGCGGCTCCTTATATAGAATCCGAGTCTCGCGATAGAATACGAGCCTCGCGAGAATCCGACAGCGGGATGATGACGTTCGGGCGCGCTCGGGTTAACCGAGCAAGGCGGGAGGATCCGAGCCTGCTCGGCCCCGTGTAAAAAAAGCTGAAGTTCGGCGGGTTCGGATTCCGAGAAACCGAACCCGCTCATCACTAATCGTTCACTGAAATCTTTCAGTGTGTAGGGCCCATTAGACTTATTTGAGAGATGTTTTGTTAAAACTAATTACAATTCAGTATAACAATGCCGCCGTTTATATAATAATATAGGATATTGCTTTTGTTTCTACAGTATGTCGGTATAGTAAAGCAGATAGGTAACCAGCCACCAGTACTGAATGTGATCATACCAGTCTCCCAAACATTGCACTACCCCAGCTGAAAGGTTCTTTCACAGAACCACTGTTTGGTTTCCAAAACGGTCCACTCCGTGTTGAGTCAAATAGTTGCCGGCTATGTAGAAGTAAATTTAGAGGCTCAGAGGTGGGATGCATATGTACATGTCAGAATGTACATAGAGAAAAGCATTATATATATATATATATATATATATATATACACATATATTTATACATGCAGTGTCTAGGTCAGGATCCACGCACTATCTCACTGATTCACCCCACTGTATGCTTGGGTAGCTAGTCAGCATCACAAAGAATCTCACAAAGTCTTAAAGTTTTGCCTGCTTCCTGCAAGTATATCACATGCTCTGGCCTGGCTTGGATGACTGCGACAGATTCACAAATGCAGTGTTAGAATTTGGTGGCCTTCCTTGCAGCCTGCCTGCAGCGTGGGACCAAGGGGGGGAGCAGTGTCCGCCCTGCGGGGTCTGAGCCACTGACTCCGCTGACTGGACACTGAGCTCCAGAGGGGTCGGATTGCTCTCCGCCACAGGGGACCGCTCGCCCCAGCAGCATGCCGCCAACCCCTTACAGAAGCTGAAGAGTGGTGAGTGAGACACCGACCCCCCTAGCAAGCAGGGGGCCGGTGTGAAGATGGCGGCAATAGGTAGGGAGCGCAGTACTGACTGTGCTCCTGTGAAGGTTCAGAGGCACATAGTGCGGCACTGTGAGGGGCACCCTCGGCCAGCGCTTACCCCCACACTGGTCAGCAAGTCTGTCGGGGTCTGCGGATCTCAGCCAGCAAGTTTCTCCTCAGGCCAGTATAATCTATGAAGAGCGGGAAGACAGCGCCATTAAGGTAGCGGAGCTTCTCCTCAGAGCGGACACAGCAGCGTTCCAGCGCCATTTTCCTGCCTGCACAGCGCTGGATGGAAGAACAGGTCCCTCCACAGCAGCTCCAACTGTCAGTACATGGTACCAAGGGGTTGTAGAAGGGAGGGGAGGCTGTAAAACGACTGTGTCTCCTATTAAGGGACACAGTCTGCGCTGATAAGGGATCTCCCTTTACTGAAAGCGCTGTACTGTGGGTTGGCGGCTCCGATCTCTGTGTCTCTCTTGCCATTCTTGGGGGGGAAACTCTGTCTGCCCCCACCTGTGTGTGTGTGGAGTGTTTGGTGGTCTCCTTTAGCTATGGCCACAGACACTGTGTCATATGCTGCAGAGGATTTATCCTCCCAGGATGATCCCATTCCATGTAATCAGGATAGCACTGGTTTAGCACAGATACCAGCAAGGAAACCAGAGTGGTTTTCCTCTATCAAATCTTGGATTTCTCAGATTTCTGACATGGTTGCAGGTAATGAATCTGCAACCCAGGTATTACAGAGTTCTATGGCAGTATGGCCCGATTATGGTACCTCAGGACACCCCACTATATACCCCCACAAACGTGCCCTTGTGCAGGTCACACAAGATGACACAGACACCAATTCTGACACTACAGATGGTGATGGGGATGTGTTGCGGGGGTCCGCATCTCTTGTAAAGGGGGTGCAGTTGTTGATAGAGGCTATCAGGGATGTGTTAAATGTTAATGATACCACACCTGAGCGGGTTGAGGAGGTTTTTTCACTGAAAATAAAAAAGCCTCGCTAACCTTCCCTGCGTCAAAGGAGTTGAATGCTGTATTTGAAAAAGTATGGGAAAACCCTGAGAAAAAAATCCAGATCCCTAAAAGGGTCCAGGTGGCTTTTCCTTTCCCTGAGGAGGATAGGAAAAAATGGGAAAACCCTCCGATTGTTGACGCATCTGTGTCCAGACTCTCAAAGAAGGTGGTTTTGCCTGTTCCAGGATCTACCGCCTTAAAGGAGCTGGCAGAAAGGAAAATTGATCTTAAATCAATATAACCTGCTTCTGGGGCCATATTACATCCCACTATTGCTACTGTATGGATTGCAAAGGCAATAGTGAAGTGGTCGGCTACCTTACTTGAGGACTTGGATACGATGGATAGGGATGACATTGCATTGTATTTACGCAACATACATGATTCTACAGGTTTTATGGTAGAATCCATGAAAGACCTGGGTTCCATGGCTGCGGGAATATCTTCCATGTCTGTTTCAGCTCGTCAGGTACTGTGGCTGCGCCAGTGGTCGGCCGACGCGGAATCCAGAAGAAGTGTGGAGTCCCTACCCTTTACAGGTCAGGCTCTCTTTGGGGAAGCTCTAGACGCGTGGATATCCACCGCTACAGCGGGTAAGTCTCTGTTTCTTCCCTCAGCAGCACCTGCTCCGAATAAATCTCTCTCTTCAGCTGCAACGCAGTCCTTTCGGACTAACAAGCCTAGAAAGGCCAGAACATCTAATACCTTCTTTAGGGGAGGTCGGGTTAAGTACAAGAAACCTGCTGCTGCAGGTTCCCAGGAACAAAAACCTGCTTCAGGTACGCCAAAGTCCTCCGCGTGACGGTGGACTGCACGCCCCAGTGGTGGGGCAAGTGGGAGCGAGTTTCAGACACTTCAGTCATGTCTGGGTATTGTCCGGCCTGGATCCCTGGGTGATAGACATTGTGTCTCAGGGATAAAGGCTGGAATTTCAAAGTCTCCATCCTCATCGCTTTTTCAAGTCAGGCTTACCAGCTCTGTTGGAGGACAGCACTGTACTACAAAATGCTGTCCAAAAGTTGGTGTAGGCACAGGTCATTGTGCCAGTGCTTACTCACATGTTGAACAAAGGATACTATTGGAACCTTTTCGTGGTACCAAAACCGGATGGTTCGGTCAGGCCAATTCTGAACCTAAAATCTTTGAACCCCTTTCTAAAGGAGTTCAAGTTCAAGATGGGGTCTCTCAGGGCAGTGATATCAGGTCTGGAAGAAGGAGAATTCCTGGTATCACTGGATTTCAAGGATGCGTACCTCCATATTCCAATCTGGCTGCCGCATCAGGCTTATCTCCGCTTCACATTGCTGGACTATCATTACCAGTTCCAGGCCCTGCCATTTGACCTCTCCACAGCGCCAAGGGTGTTTACCAAGGTGATGGCGGAAATCATGAGTCTACTCCGCAAGCAGGGTGTGAACATCATTCTGTATCTAGACGAAGCATCGTCCAAGGAGAAGCTACTGCAGTCCATTGTTCTCACAACACGACTGCTCCAGAATCATGGTTGGATTCTGAACCTTCCAAAGTCACATTTGGAACCAACGCAGAGGTTGTCATTTCTGGAAATGATCCTGGATACGGAAGTGCACAGGTGTTTCTTCCGCAGGAGAAGGCATTGGTGATACAATCTATGGTCCGGGATGTCCTGAAACCACCCCGTGTGTAGGTTCATCAATGCATTCCCCTATTGAGAAAGATGGTGGCCTCTTATGAGGTTCTCCAGTACAGGAGGTTCCACGCTCGGACCTTCCAACTGGATCTCCTGGACAAGTGGTCGGGATCTCACCTCCACATGCACCAGAAAATTAGTCTGTCGCCAAAGGCGAGGATTTCGCTCCTCTGGTGGCTCCAGTTGCCTCACCTCCTGGAAGGCCGCAGGTTCGGGATTCAGGACTGGGTCCTTCTAACAATGGATGTGAGCCTCCGGGGCTGGGGAGCAGTCACTCAAGGAGTAACCTTCCAAGGAAGGTGGTCAAGCCTGGAAGCCTGCCTGCCCATCAACATCCTGGAACTAAGAACCGTCTACAATAGTGGCTTACATAAACGACAAGGCGGAACGAAGAGCAGAGTGGCAATGTCAGAGGTGACAAGAATACTCCTCTGGACAGAAAAACATGCGTTAGTGCTGTAATCCATCTTCATTCCGGGAGTAGACAACTGGGAAGCAGACTTCCTCAGCAGACACAATCTCCATCCAGGAGAGTGGGGACTACATCCGTAGGTGTTCATGGAAATAACAGATCTTTGGGGCTTACCCCAAATAGACATGATGGCCTCTCGTCTCAACAAGAAGCTTTGGCGTTATTGTTCCAGGTCAAGGGACCCACAGGCAGTGGCAGTGGACGCCCTGGTGTCTCCGTGGGTGTTCCAGTCAGTGTACGTGTTTCCACCACTCCCACTCATCCCAAGAATCCGAAAGCTCATAAGGAGAACAAGGGTTCAAGTGATCCTCATTGCCCCAGACTGGCCAAGAACCTTGGTACGCGGACCTTCTGAATCTACTGCAAGAAGAACCGAGGCCTCTTCCTCTTTGGGAGGACCTGCTGCAGCAGGGGCCGTTCGCCTATCAAGACTTACCGCGGATACTTTTGATGGCATGGAAGTTGAGCACCTGATTCTTGCTCGGAAGGGCATTCCGAAGAATGTTATTCCTACCCTCATACAGGCTAGGAATGTTATGATTCCAGCACTCTGGTCTGGGGAGATCTTATAACAAGGACCTGAGCACTGGAACGTAATGCTGGGAAAGGGAACGGGAATAGCCCCTGGCGCCCTAACTCCGTTGTCTCGCCCGTGCTGTCAGAAATCTCTTGCGAGACTATGGTTGCTTGAGCCCATGGCAGCCACGTTTGAAGGGCGGATTACGTCTGCCCAACTCCGATGCCCCCTCAGGTCTTAATGGGAGACAAAGAGAAATCCGAGACAGGGTGATAACAAAGGGCCCTCTAACTAAACAACAAAGCCAGGGGCTACAGACTAACCTAAAACTAGAATATGTGTGGAAAACCGCCAGGGAAAAGGACATCCAAAATACCCACTTGTCCACTCTCCTACCAGGCACAGCCGAGTTCCGGAGAGGACTTGTGGAAGCGGAAACCTCCGCAAATGCTCCGAAACAGAATACAAAATGAAGCGGGCTAGGCCGCAGCACGCGGCAGAGCCGCAACTCACGAAAACCACACGAGATCCTCTGGCGACTATTGCGGGCAATTGAGGACCAGAAGACTCCTAGGGATGAGATGACAACTCCAAGATTCAGGAACTCTGAGGACAGGAATGACCGGACACAGCAGGACTGGAACAGACATTCAGCAAACCTAAGCAGCATGCAGGAAGCTATTACCGGCGTCTGTGTGAAGCACTGAGAAGGTATTTAGCAGGGAGTCCTCCAATCAGATGTTCAGAGCCTGATTAGCATAAATGCCGTGCAGCTGCCTTGCTGCACGACCAGAAGACAAGTGTATGTGGTTAATTTGATTGACCCTGCAACGGGGAGCGCGGTCCGCCCGTGGCGTCCCCGTTGCTAGGGTCCAGGCGGCTCAGCGCGCCCGGCGTCCCAGCGTTGCTAGGGAGCCGGCGGCTCAGCGCGCACGGCGTCCCAACGTTGCTAGGGACCCGGCGGCTAGCACGCTCGGCATCCCTAGTTGCTAGGCGCCGGGCCGCGAGGACATCGCGGACCACGGCGCCTAACAGGAAATGGGTAACGTCTATACATTACCATCGTATTTGGAAGAAATATGTCTCTTGGTGTCAGTCTAAGAAGTTTCCTACGGTGAAGTTTCAACTGGGACGTTTCCTCTTCTTCCTGCAAGCTGGAGTGGATATGGGTCTGAGGTTGGGATCTGTGAAGGTCCAGATTTCAGCCCTATCCATTTTCTTTCAGAGACAATTGTCTTCCCTCCCTGAGGTTCAGACCTTTTTGAAGGGAGTTCTGCATATCCAACCTCCCTTTGTACCGCCTACAGCGCTTTGGGACCTTAATGTGGTGTTGCAGTTTCTCCAGTCGAATTGGTTTGAGCCTCTACAGGAGGTAGAGGTCAAATTTCTTACATGGAAGGCGGTCACTTTGTTGGCCTTAGCTTCTGCTAGACGTGTTTTCGAGCTGGGGGCTTTATCCTGTAAAAGCCCTTACTTGATCTTACACGAAGATAGAGCTGAGCTTCGGACATGTCAGCAGTTTCTTCTGAAGGTTGTGCCGGCATTTCATATCAACCAACCTATTGTGGTGCCAGTGGCTACTGACTCCTCAATTACATCAAAGTCCTTGGATGTCGTAAGGGCTCTAAGGATATATGTGAAGAAAACTTCTCGTTACAGAAAGTCGGACTCTGTTTGTCCTCTATGATCCCAAGAAAATTGGGTGTCCTGCTTCTAAGCAGACTATTTCTCACTGGATTAGGTTCACTATCCAGCATGCTTATTCTACAGCAGGACTGCCGTGTCCTAAGTCTGTTAAGGCCCACTCTACTCGTAAAGTGGGGTCTTCCTGGGCGGCTGCCCGGGGTATCTCGGCAGTGCAGCTTTGCCGAGCTGCAACTTGGTCTGAATTGAACATGTTTGCAAAGTTTTACAAGTTTGTTTTACACGTCCTCTAGGACGTAAGAGAAAATAGGATTTTGGTACCTACCGGTAAATCCTTTTCTCGTAGTCCATAGACGATGCTGGGTGCCCGCCCAGCATTTAGTTTTCCTGCAAATGTTATTGGTTCAGTACAACTTCGTTTTAGTTGAGTACTGCATTGTTAATTGGTAAGTAATGTTTCAGCTGTTGCTGAGTAGTTCAAGCTAGTTGGCTTGACGTGCCTTGTATGTGTGAGCTGGTATGAATCTCACCACTATCTGTGTATAATCCTTATCTCGAAGTATGTTGTCTCCTCGGGCACAATTTCTAGACTGAGTCTAGTAGGAGGGGCATAGAGGGAGGAGCCAGCCCACACTCTCAAACTCTTAAAGTGCAAATGGCTCCTGGTGGACCCGTCTTTTCCCCATGGTACTAATGTGGACCCCAGCATCCTCTACGGACTACAAGAAAAGGATTTATCAGTAGGTACCAAAATCCTATTTATTCCCTCTGTGGGCAACTCCCTGCAGCCCCACACTAAATCACCTACTCATCAGCACCATCTTTGGTGATACTACCGTACATCCCCCTCACCAGCTCAAAATCCCTGGGTTGAGCAACATAGGATGAGGCATTTTCATGATGTTGTCCCTCTTTATTCTTCTCATCAGGGCATTCACCACATTCCATCACATTATCCAGACTTGTCTGTCATCTGGCGGTCTCATTATTCCGGCGTCTTTTTATTTCTGACTTTATAGCACTTTATAGGCTTCCGTGAATCACCAAGCAGTTAATTGACGGTTTTTCCAACATTGCAACAATTTTTCCCACTTTAACCCATTCTAAATAAAGCCTTTTGTGCTCCTTCCTCAATTTCCAAACTTTTCTTTGAACCTCTTGCCTGACAGTCTGTATCACCACACCTATATCTTTTTGCCTGTATTTAAGAATGTTACAAACGTTTCTAAAAACCAGATGGCAAGAGGCGATGCTCTTCATCTTTAACACTTTCTGGGAGGTCTACAATTACAGAAGCAACGTCAGAGACTATAAACATCCCATGGGAGGTTGAGAATTTTTAATTTTCTTAATTTTTGGCACAATAATCACAATGATTAACTTCCTTTAATGACTCCACAAGCATTGAACAACTTTTCCTTGGTTTCTTTAACAGAATAAAGGTTTCTCTTGCTTAAACTGTTCACAGGATAATCCATTGGCCAACTTCTGTTTGCAAAATATCTAATTTCAGCCATGAAGCACTGTTTTGGCTATTGGCATACTTCACTGCTAACTCATATTCTTACATAGAGCCACTTTCATTCTGAGTGCCAACAGCATCTTAACCTTCAGACCTTGGCTTTATGTCAGAGGATGTGCTGGTACTACCACCCTCAGACTCTGGACTATGTTGTCTACAAAATATGCTCAAATGTTCATTCCAGTTAACAATTTACTTCATCTTGTGATTTTGATGGATTCGGTAAGGCTAATATCTCCTGTATCTTCTTCATCATCCAATTTTTGGGGTTTTAAAATATGATGAACAACTTCAACATGTTCCACCAGCACAGATTGAAATTCACTCTTCATAGAGGTCTTATTTTAAGATTCTGTTTAGCTGGTTTACTTGCTTCAACCTTTGTAGTGTGAGACAGCTTCACTTCCTCGCAGACAAATTCAGTTGCATTGTAAGTTCCAATCCTGTGTGCACAAAGACACTGCTTCACATACAAAAGTCTTCACAAGACTGTCAATATTAACTTCCTGTAATATTCCGCTTCCACTGCATAATTTTGTGACCTGGTCACATTCACATCACTCTGATCACATGCCAACACTGGAGTCTCATCCTTGGAAGCCATCAATATCTCTGTAGATTTCTGTATATCATGTACCTTTGCCTCAAGGGACAAACGATCACTATCCATTTGTCAGCTCCATGGCACCAACTTTAGACAGAGCTTTATTGGCTGGAACTGTAATATTTTGGAAAGACTTCACTCCTTCAAACATAACAGGAAGCTGAATGTCACTGGAAGGTATCTCATCCACTTTTGCAACACTGTCTTTTAAAGAGTTTCACAGTTTTCATATATCTGTGCCTTCTTGCACACAGTGACATTTAAGGAGGACATCTTTATTATCACATTGCAGCTGACAGCTATTATTGATATGAAACAACTTACTTTTTTTCAAGCAATTCACTGTTTGTCTGCTGTTAATTATACAAGTCACTTTGCATCTGTAGCATATCACTCACTTTCCATCTGTAGCATATAACTCTTCATGTCAGACTTTTCATGATCTACCTGTAATAACTGGTGCTTGAGCTTTCGTATTTCTGTCACACAAGGTTCAGTGAAGACATCAGATGCCATTTTGTGTCCAGAATCCAATTTCAAAGAGTTATCCAACATATTTTCCTCCTCTGCTTTTCCCACTACCATGAGAATTTTTTTCAGAGTCACAGAGAGCTTTTCTTCCAACTGGGTAATTTTACCCATGGTTCTTCGCAATTTGTTCTTAGTCTGTTGCTCTCCATATCTTCAAATTCAACAAGTCTCAATTTTTGTCTAGCTATTTCAGACTCAGTTATCTGCCATTCATTTCCATTTGGAGATTATGCAACTGTTTTTATGTACTTGACAAACATTTTTCAAGGTTTTCACTCTGTCCTTGTAATTTTCCATCAACATCATTTGTATGGTTAAGTTCTTCCTTACAAGCTTCACTTTGTTCTGCTGCTTTATGCAGACTTTCCTCTAGAAACACATTTTTTCCTGGCCAGACACTCTTAATTTGCTCTGGATTTAGCGAAGTTGGATTGGAGTGCCTGTATTTGCTTCAAGATAGACAACATCCATGTCCTTTTCCTCATGGTATTCACAAAGCTCCTTAGTCAGACTTTTCCTCTAATTTACACTTCTCAAGTTTTCTTGTGTGGACACAATTTAAGAATATCTTTCTTTTACCACCAGAGCTAAAGCTGCCATGTACACTCTCCATCACTCTGATGACCTTTACACACTCATTTAATTCTTCCACTTCCTACTGAAGAGCCAAACACATCTGGTGTAATTCAACAATGTTTTGCTCTAATACATTATTCTTTGCAAGCAGACCATCATTGTCATATTTTGTAATATAATTTGATGCTGAAGCCTCCTCAACATGTGCAGACATATATGCCAATTCAAATTTTGTCTCTGTAAAAGCTCTAAACACCAACTAACTTTTTTTTTTTACATTTGTTTGAAGGATATTTTTAAAGAAGACAATTTGCTGTGCAACATTTCCTTAACTTACTTATGTAGAAATATTTCTTCAGTTGACTTCCTCTTTAAGTCACTTACTTGCTCAAAATAATATAACAGTCTTTCATGCATAACTGTATTCACATGGTCATGTTCAATCATGCTGACATACTGTAATCTTCACATGGCATACCCTGCACCTTACCAAACCCACTGTCTTTTTTATTTTGCTTTGTCAAAGTAAATGTTTCTTTCTCATCTCTCTGCAAATAGTCATTCCATATTAATTCATACAACTTTGTACAACTGTTGGTCACCACACTTGCTTTACTCCTAGATTATATACTCTACTCTGGAATTTCTGACTCTTGCTTGAGAGTGAACATATAGCAGGCAACCTGCCTTTTACACAAACACAATTTCTCTGGTTTTACAGTACCACACTTTGCTTTGAAATGTACTCTCTATACAATATTAACATATTTATTCATATGCGTTGTGTGGCACTACAATTACCAGCATAAACCATACCACTTTCTCTTTAACTGGCTTTGCAAAAGGAATCCCCCACACAATACTTGGTAAGCTATATTCAAAACACTTGAGTTTTCAACCAGATAAATACTTTCTCATGAACCCTTTCTCTGCTTCAAAAAATGTAAAACACTTTGCGTTTGCTTACAGAAATGCTTCAATTTTTGTAATTTCACACATTTTCTTCAAGGACACAGTATACTCCTCAAAACTTACAATTTTCACACATTTGTACTTTGCAGAACTTTGCATCATGTTTTTGAACATATGTAGACAATTTTCAATTTAAATAATTCAAATAGGCTTTTGTTTCCATTCACCACTTTGATGAGCATTGGCTTGTTGTGTCCACTATGCTGGTACAGTAATGATCTATTTGTCCATTAAACTGCTTTAATCCACCTTCTCTGTGTAGATATTTTGCAAGCCAATGCTCCACCACATGTGATGATCTGGGGTAATTAGCTCAGTAGAGGGGTGTATTGGTGTAGTGCAGTGGTTCTCAACTGCAGTCCTCCAGTATACCCAACAGTTCATGTTTTCCAGGTCTCCTCACAGGATTGCAAGTGAAATTATTTGCTCCACCTGTGGGTCTTTTAAAATGTGTCTGTGAGTAATGAATACATCTGTTCAACTGCTAGGTGACCTGGAAAACATGAACTGTTGGGGGTACTTGAGGACTGAGGTTGAGAACCACTGGTGTAGTGTATAGGTGCTTAATCAGGACCCAAACACAGATTTTCAAGTAAATATATTAAATGTTGATTAGCTGTCAGCATAACTCAAACAGAAAATAACAAACAGCCTGGCCTCTGTGTAGGGCACTAACTCACTTATTCACCCCACTCTATATGCAGCTAGTCAGCATCACAAAGTCTCTCACAAAGTCTTGCCTGCTTCCAGAAAATATATCACAGGCTCTGGCCTGGCTTGGATGACTGCCACAGCTTCACAAATGCAGCTAGCCTCCTGACCCCCAGTGGCTTCCTAGCACACTGAGTTTTCTGACTGCAGTCCCCATCTGGACTGTCTGACTGATATGGCCCCAACTGAGCTCTGTCTCCACAGGCAGCCTCTAGGTGTGGTCATATAAGAGATTGAGAGAGAGAGAGAGAGAGAGAGAGAGAGAGAGAGAGAGAGAGAGAGAGAGAGAGAGAAAGGCATCTCTGGCCTATTGCCATGAAATAGTGGCAATACTTTGTATTATTCACAAGGAGAATACCAAATTATTCTGTAAAATATCTTATCCAGAAAAATAGCCCACTTCTTCAAAATTGATCAGCTACAATGCTTATGTTTTGGGATAGAAATATACAATTTCAGTTGAATATGATTGTGACCATGGGGGTCATTCCGAGTTGTTCGCTCGTTGACGATTTTTGTTATACTGCGATTAGTCGCTAACTGCGCATGCGCATGGTACGCAGAGCGCATGCGCTTAGTTATTTTACTATAAACTTAGCTGTTTTGCTGTAGCGTCTGCGGCACTTTTCAGTCGCACTGGTGTTCGGTAAATGATTGACAGGAAAGGGGCGTTTCTGGGCGGCAACTTAGCGTTTTCCCGGCGTTGGCTAAAAAACGCAGGCGTGTCAGGGAAAAATGCGGGAGTGTCTGGAGAAATGGAGGAGTGGCTGGAGAAACAGGGGAGTGGCTGGCCGAACAAAGGGCATGTTTGTGACGTCAAACCAGGAACGAAATGGGCTGAGCTGATCACAGTGTAGGAGTAAGTCTCAAGCTACTCAGAAACTGCTAAGCATTTTCTATTCGCAATTCTGCTAATCTTTCGTTAGCAATTCTGCTATGCTAAGATACACTCCCAGAGGGCGGCGGCCTAGCATGTGCAATGCTGCTAAAATTAGCTAGCGAGCGAACAACTCGGAATGACCCCCCCATATACACTGGTTGTTGCACTGCATTACATATTCTTAAAGTGCATTGTGTGTAACATGAAACAATATTAAAGGATCCACTGAACAACACTGTGACAGTGTAATTTGGCAGTTATGCTATATTATTAGGTCATGTGTTTTAATTTACATTAAGAAAAATATATTGTCATCCAATATTTTACATTAAGAAAAATATATTGTCATCCAATATTAGTGGAAGAAGAAGAAGAAGAAGAAGAGGAGGAAGAGGAAGAAGAAGAAGAAGAAGAAGAAGAAGAAGAAGAGTTAAACATTACGCAGTACAACAGTGGTTTCCAAACTGGGTGGGGTGACACTAGGCACTAGCAGGGGTGCCTCGGGTTGGTGGTCCAGAACATAATCAAATTATTTATCGTCAGTGTGATAGGCAAAATTAGTGCTGGTGACTGCCAATCATAAAACAGGTAGACAATCAGCAGTGTCAACTGGGGTATGTAGGGCATACCGGGGAATACAGTGGTGAGGCCCCAAGCTAAGGGATGTGGCCAGCCACTACAGGAGGTGTAGCTAACCATTAGAGAGAATATAGTCAGCCTACAAACTACAGTACCCCTTTATAAGGTAGGGAGAGTAGTGTGTCAGGGAAGACACTTTGTTTGGAAAAAAGGACTAATCTTGGTGTAGTTTCCATAAAAAACAAGCCAAGCATCAAAGTTTGGCAAGACAAACTGCTTATACTCAGTTTGGGAACCAATGTTTTACAAAGTGTATTCCCACGTTTTTTTTTCACCTTATCTCTTCGATGCCCAGTAACCTGTAAAAAAATAACTTTTTTCTATTTATTTCTGTTGCTGTGCTCTAATAAAATGTACTGAACTAGCTACTTGAAACAAAAATACACCTCCAGGCTACTGTATATGCATCCCAGGGCATCCGGCCTACGCATTGATTTGTAGTAGTATAGACCCTTTTACAGATGAGTGTACATTAAAAGCGATTTGTTTGTATCTTGCAGCAATAAGAATATAATGCTTGTTCAACCAACCCCCTGATTATTTTTTTTAGCATCTATGAAAATGGAAATAGATTGTTTAGTGGACTACTGTCAGAGCTATGTTCCCAGCAGTTCAAGCATGTTTATACTTTCTGCTTGTCCTCCTTGTCTTGGCATTAGTCTACTTCTATAAAAATGTAAATGGCTTGCATACTTGGGTTAATCATATCCATTATCCTGTGATATTCTAAAATGAATATATCACAGTTGTTGTAATTATACTTATTTTTGTCAGTTACATACTACAATAACGCTCCCCTAGAGCATCACTTTCCAACCTCTTTGATGCTGATAGCAAAAAAGGGATTTAAATGTCAATAGCGTATGAAAGAAGCATTTTCATAATGTTAAACAAATGAAATATAACAATTTTTTTTATATATGAGTACTGGTTTGCGGGTACCTTTGGCCACTCGGGTGCACCAATCCCCATCTTCTTACCTTAGCAGATGGGTAGGAGGCCGAGGGGAGGGTGGTGTGCCGTATGTGCTCTTGTCAATCAGAGAGTGTGGTTCTGGACTGCGTAGCACCCCCCACCCCCCCAAAAAAAGATCTACTACCTATAACAAAGAGACAGGAATATTGTGTACATTACAAATTTGTTTATGCCAACTATTTGTTTGTGCATACCATTATTTGCCGTATATTCTTGTCATCTTAATTGAGGTACCGTTCATTATTTCTGGAATATACATTTGCTTTAAGTAATATTTTGTGTACAATAATTAAATCAATTGTATACTAATAAACTATCTAATTTTTTTAACTACATAAATGTACAGTGGTTACTATGTGGTCGCAAAGTGAGAGCTGGGAGATCCTCCTGTTTATTATACTGTTGTTTAGGGAAGGTGGTTCCCTGTTCTCCACAAGCAGTCCTCGGGTGACCAGAGATAAGCCCAGTCTTCACATCTATTTCCACTGAAAGCAGTTTCAACTGTCCGAGTTTTTGGTCATGCTTACTATTACCATTAAATTTGCAACTTATATAGCATCTGCCTTAGAAGTATTCTAACCTTGTTTGTTTATCCGACACCTGTTGCTGAGTCATTGCTTCAATTTGATTATTTTTCTTTCTGCTGTGCTACTTTTTCGATTTCTGTGAATCAACACAGCTCTGTTTACATGAACTTCTCCCTGTGCTACTTTGTGAATTTCTGCATACTGGCCTGGTTCTGTTACCTGTCTAAATACCACTTGATATAGCCCACCAGAGAATGTGAAGGGGTTGATGCTGGTTTTGGAGGCTATTGTGAAGAGGCCGGCCCATGCACTGTGTTAAATGTACTGCTGAAGGACATTGGTAACAGTAAGAGTCCAGAAGGTTCAAGAAGAGCTACTATGGACTAAGAGTGAGAAGAAAAATAGGTTAACAGACAAACATATAAAAGGATTACCTGTATTGGCAGTTATAACTTATAAGCGGAAATTATATTGCTGAAAATGTGAAGTTTGGAGACATGTTCATGTTAGCCTCAGAGAAGCTGAAAGCTATGGGTCTGAAACAAGTCACCAGAAATAAAGTATTAGTGCTTGGTTTAACATGCTGCTGAATGGTGGCAAACACATGGGACCCATGTAATGGAACATGGATACAGAGTATAATTTCCAGTTTCCATGTCAACTGCAATTGTCTAACTCCACAATATAGGTTAGACCTTCACTCACAAATATACATTTTTCCTAATTAACTTTATATGACTCATTATTATTATTAAAAAATATATATATATGTCAGAGCGCTGTAGGAAAGAAAAGGGGGGTTAGTGATACCAGTTTGTTTACAGATCTTTTTTGAAATGATTTGAGTTAGTGTCCGGAGTTTTTTGTATTTAAAGCAGTATGTTTGGATTCCGTATGTATGCCTTACAAGGTATAATCAGCAGGTAGTTATGGACTAACTTTCCCTAACTATACCTTGCTGTAGCAGTGGATTTCAACTCCCGTGGCTGGTTTCCAGGCTCCTGCTCCAGTATGTGCGCTTCTGATTGCGGCTGTGTGTCACTTCCGGTTGCGGCAGTATTGTACTTCCGGTCACAGGGTCCAACGCGTTTCGTGCCTCGGCACTTAATCATGGATGGCGTATGCAGCATGGGGCGCTCTATTTATTGAATAATAGCTAAAAAACTTTATTTGTTAATACATTAAAAAATGGAAGTCCTTTATTCCCAAACAGGAAATTACATTATTTGGTGGCAACCTTACTCTCTTTATTTTACTGGTATCAATATGGAATTTGTGTGTAAAGTGATTTATGTGATGTTAATAGATAAAGATAAAAAATAAAAATAAAGATAAAACATAAAAATAAAAAATCAGTACATGGATAATTTACTATTATTTAAATATTATCTTTGTATTTATTTTATAATATATTTCTATATGTACAAAAGGGATTTTTTTTATTCTAAAAAAGTTTTTAGATTTATATCTATATTTAGTCCATTTGGTTGTAAAGTTTTTAAGTGATATATCCATTTTGTTTTGTTTCTTAATAGCTCAGCCATGCTATTTCCACCTCTCCAGTTTTTTTGTATTTTTGTATACTCATAAAGAGTAAATTGGAGGTGTCTTTATTGTGATATTCTAAATAATGTTGGGACACACTATGAGTTGCTAATCCTTTTCTTATGTTATAGAGATGTTCAGAGATGCGAGTGCTCAATTTCCTCTTCATTTGGCTCACATATTGGTAGCCACATGGGCATTCGATCAAATAGATTACTCCCTCTGTGCTACAGGTTATTTGACTTTGAAGTTCATATTCCTTATTTGTTTTATTTGATTTCAATTTTGTTATTGGTTTTGTTCCCTTCTTTTTTGTTGTCCTTCACATATTGCATTGTAAACAGTGAAAGTATCCTTTTGTTCCATTTCTCAATTTCTTTTCTTCTACTGGGATAAAGCTTCTTGTAAGGTCTTGTTTTAAGTTTTTAGCCCTTTTATAAATCATGTTTGGCTTTTCTGGAAGGATTGTGTTTAATTGTTCATCAATGTTCAAAATATGCCAATTTTTTTTTTAGCATTCTTTCTATTAAGTAATGGTCACTAATATACTGAGTAATAAATGATAGTTGATGTTCTGTTTTTGTGTCTTTTTGTTTATATTGGATCATTGTTTCTCTGTCCATTCCTTCTACTTTTTTATTTCCTGTTCCAACGTCTCCTCACTGTAACCCTTTTCTTTAAATTTTCATTTCATTTCATGTGCTTGAATTTGAAAAGTTTTCTTATCTGAACAATTCTGGCATATTCTTCTGAATTGTCCTCCCAGAATGTTTTGCAACCAAGGGCGATGGTGATTACTCTTAATATCCAGGGCAGTATTACCACTGACCTTTTTGGTGTGTGTACAAGTTTGAATGCTATTATTTGAAATATAAATTTCCAAGTCCAAATATATTATACGATCTTTACTGAATGTTGAAGTAAACTCCAATCCATATTCGTTTTTGTTTATATACTCTAAAAAGTCCTTTAATTGTGTCTCTGATCCTTTCCATATGAAAAGGAGGTCGTCTATGTACCTATACCATTGTTTTATATTCTTTTCATATGGGTTGTTGTTCCAGATTTTTTCTTCCTCCCAGCTTGCAACAAAGAGGTTTGCATAATATGGTGCAAAAGATGTGCCCATAGCAGTGCCCTTACTTTGGTTATAGAAATTGCCTTTGTACCAAAAGTAGTTGTGATTAAGAATAAACTCTATTACATCCATTATAAAATTTATTTGATCCGTTGGGATGTCTGTCATTGTTGTTAAAAACTTTCTTATTGCTGTGCATCCTTGGTCATGGTTGATGCATGTACATAAGGATTTCACATCACTTGTACATAATATGAGATCTCATTTCCATACAACCTTTTTCATCTTTGATAAAACTTCTTGACAAAGGGGAGAGAATGTTTGAAATGCGTTGAAGTTTTTATGCTGTGGCGACCATCCATCAGCTGTGGGACGTTTGTTGCAGTGTTTGTGTGTTTTTATGCTCATGAATAAATTTGTGTACATTTTTAAACACCATCGTCTGCCTGTCTCCTATCTGCAGTGAGTGGAGGAATAAAAAGAAACCTTTCAGTGCACTCGAGATTGAATTCTAATGTAAGTGTCATTCTTAAAGTATACTGTGATTGAAAAGAGTACCAGCTATTTCCTAGAACATTCAAAGATACCTTGATAGGAACGAGAGGCTGAATGTTAATGTAAGTGTCATTCTAAATACGTGGAGCCATCTGAGGGCAGATTGTGGATGAAGCATTTTCTTTCTAAAAACTCCCCCATCAGATGTCTTATTGTAAAAATTTACCATGGTTTAATGTTTTAATGTTTTATTAATATAAAACATCAGCAGTGCTAGTTTTTTTATTGTTTATTTGTTTGCATGAGTCTATATTTGGGATTTTTGAAGGGTAAATCCCATTGATTTTAAACCAGCATCTTTTTTCTTGTAGCGCAGGGCCACATCCAATATATTTTGTGCAAAAGATGTGCCCATAGCAGTGCCCTTACTTTGGTTATAGAAATTGCCTTTGTACCAAAAGTAGTTGTGATTAAGAATAAACTCTATTCCATCCATTATAAAATGTATTTGATCCGTTGGGATGTCTGTCATTGTTGTTAAAAACTTTCTTATTGCTGTACATCCTTGGTCATGGTTGATGCACGTATATAAGGATTTCACATTACTTGTGCATAAGATGAGATCTGATTTCCATACAACCTTTTTCATCTTTGATAATACATCAATGGTGTCTTTTAGGAAACTTTTCAATTTTGACAGCTGATATATCGTGGGGATCTTTGGATATTGATTATATAGGAAATCAAATTATTTTTTTGTTTATGATTCCAATATCTCTTCCCTCCTCTAAGATTTCTAGTAACTCCTTTTGAAATTTCTCAGTTGGATCTCCTTCCAATTTTTTGTATGTTTGTCCATCTGATAAGATGTTCTTCATATCTTCCTCATATTGCTCTTTGTCCATTATTACTAGCCCACCTCCTTTGTCTGCTGGCTTGATTACTCATGTAGAATCCTCCTTCAATTGCTTTAGCACTTCTTTTTCTCCTCTCATTAGATTGTATTTGATCTTTCTTGTGTCTGGTAGTTTTTCTATTTCTTCTGCTATGAGTTTCTGAAAGGTTTGTATATGGGCTCCTTTTATGTGGGCTGGATAGAAGAATGACTTGGATTTTAGTTCAGTATGCTTGTAACCACTTGCAGTTTCCATATCAGTTTTAGTACTATTTGATGAAGCAGTTGAAAAAAATTCTTTATGCATTATTTTCTTATATATTTCTGAATGTCCATATATATATTGAATTTATTTAGTTTTGCATGGGGTGCAAATTTGAATCCCTTCTTGAGCAAAGTAATTTGATCTTGTGTTAGTTCCTTCCTACTTAGATTGTAAATACCAATTTCTTTGATATTTTAAATTTTTTCAGAACCTTCTGTTCTTTCTCCCACCCCGGACACCCCTTCTCCTGGTGATTGTTTATTTTTCTTTTTCTTCTTTGGTACCTCTTGATGGAGATGACTAACAAGAAAATGGAAAAAATAGAAGAGGAAATTATCCAACAAAAACAATGAAAATCTTATAGAGACCTTAGTGAAAATAAAAACATCAGTAAAACTGAATGAAGAAATTCAGGAAACCTTAAATTTCAAAATCAGGTGAATCATATAAGAAATAACAGATGGCAGAATAACAAATGGCAAAATACTGGAAACAAAAGTACTGAGAGGTATGACAAACAGGAACCTCTAATCAAGGAAAAACCTTCAACAATAAGCAATAAAATATATCAGTCATATAATCTAAAAAAAATCTAATTTAATAAAGGAAATCCCTATAAACTAACCAAAGATTCTTTTAGACAAGGAATGAAAGCAGCAGAAACAGATGAAAGAACCGAACACTGAATTCTAATGCAGAGGATAGAGAATAGAGGAAAAATAGAAAGATCTTTAAGAACCCAGAGAAAAAGAACATCAGAAACTGAAAATGAGGAAGAAGAATATGACAGATTTTTTAGAGGAGATCTGGGAAGAATAAGACCCCCGGACTGGACAGAGGTACCAAAGAAGAAAAAGAAAAATGAACAATCACCAGGAGAAGGCTTGCCCAGGGCAGGAAAAAGAACAAGAAGGTTCTGAAAAATAATGAAAAAATTAAAATATCAAAGAAATTGGCATTTACAATCTAAGTTGGAACTAACACAAGATCAATTTACTTAGCTCAAGAAGGGATTAAAATTTGCACCCCATGCAAAACTAAATAAATTCAATCTTTATATGGACATTCAGAAATATATAAGAAAATTATGCATAAAGAATTTTTTTTCAACTGCTTCATCAAATAGTTCTAAAACTTATATGGAAACTGCAAGTGGTTACAAACATACTGAACTAAAATCCAAGTCATTCTTCTATCCAGCCCACATAAAAGGAGCCCATATACAAACCTTTCAGAAACTCATAGAAGAAGAAATAGAAAAACTACCAGACACAAGAAAGATCAAATACAATCTAATGAGAGGAGAAAAAGAAGTGCTAAAGCAATTGAAGGAGGATTCTACGTGAGTAATCAAGCTGGCAGACAAAGGAGGTGGGCTAGTAATAATGGACAAAGAGCAATATGAGGAAGATATGAAGAACATCTTATCAGATGGACAAACATACAAAAAATTGGAAGGAGATCCAACTGAGAAATTTTCAAATGGAGTTACTAGAAATCTTAGAGGAGGGAAGAGATATTGGTATAATAAACAAAAAATAATTTGATTTCCTATATAATCAATATCCAAAGATCCCCACGATATATCAGCTGCCAAATTTGCATAAGTGTGAGGACAAACCACCCAATAAAGGGCGATTATCTCCGGCATAAATTCCCTAACATCTAACCTCTCGAAGTATATTGACTCGTTTTTACAAGACCTAGTAAATAAACAGAAAAGTTTCGTAAAAGACACCATTGATGTATTATCAAAGATGAAAAAGGTTGTATGGAAACGAGATCTCATCTTATGTACAAGTGATGTGAAATCCTTATATACTTGCATCAACCATGACCAAGGATGCACAGCAATAAGAACGTTTTTGACAACAATGACAGACATCCCAATGGATCAAATAAATTTTATAATGGATGGAATAGAGTTTATTCTTAATCACAACTACTTTTGGTACAAAGGCAATTTCTATAACCAAAGTAAGAGCACTGCTATTGGCACATCTTTTGCACCATGTTATGCAAACCTCTTTGTTGCAAGCTGGGAGGAAGAAAAAATATGGAACTTCAACCCATATGAAAAGAACATAAAACAATGGTATAGGTACATTGACGACCTCCTTTTCATATGGGAAAGATCAGAGGCACAATTAAAGGACTTTTTAGAGTATATAAACAAAAACGAATATGGATTGGAGTTTACTTCAACATTCAGTAAAGATCGTATAATATATTTGGACTTGGACATTTATATTTCAAATAATAGCATCCAAACTAGTACACACACCAAAAAGGTCAGCGGTAATACTGCCCTGGATATTAAGAGTAATCACCATGCCCTTGGTTGCAAAACATACTGGAATTGTTCAGATAAGAAAACTTTTCAAATTCAAGCACATGACATGAAAATTTAAAGAAAAGGGTTACATTGAGGAGACATTGGAACAGGAAATAAAAAAAGTAGAAGGAATGGACAGAGAAACAATGATCCAATATAAACAAAAAGACACAAAAACAGAACATCAACTATCATTTATAACTCAGTATAGCAGTGACCATTACTTAATAGAAAGAATGCTAAAAAAATTGGCATATTTTGAACCTTGATGAACAAGTAAACAAAATCCTTCCAGAAAAGCCAAAAATAATTTATAAAAGGGCTAAAAACTTAAAACAAGACCTTACAAGAAGCTTTATCCCTATAGAAGAAAAGAAATTGAGAAATGGAACAAAAGGATACTTTCACTGTTTACAATGCAATGCGTGTAGGACAACAAAAAAGAAGGGGACAAAACCAATAACAAAATTGAAATCAAATAAAACAAATAAGGAATATGAACTTCAAAGTCAAATAACCTGTAGCACAGAGGGAGTAATCTATTTGAACGAATGCCCATGTGGCTACCAATATGTGGGCCAAACGAAAAGGAAATTGAGCACTTGCATCTCTAAACATCTCTATAACATAAGAAAAGGATTAGCAACTCATAGTATGTCCCAACATTATTTAGAATATCACAATAAAGACGCCTCCAATTTACTCTTTATGGGTATACAAAAAATACAAAAAAACTGGAGAGGCGGAAATAGCATGGCTGAGCTATTAAGAAATGAAACAAAATGGATATATCAATATAGTTCTAAATCTAAAAACTTTTTTAGAATAAAAAATTGCCTTTTTTATATATAGAAATATATTATAAAATAAATACAAAGATAATATTTAAATAATAGTACATTATCCATGTACTGATTTTTTATTTTTATTTTTTTATCTTTATTTTAATTTTTTATCTTTATCTATTAACATCTGTCATGTCCCACGATATATGTGTTTCATGTGTTGTCATGTTTTTATTGCAGAGCTTTGCATTTTGTTACAATTTGTCCCTCCTGATTTCCTGTAGCCAGGTTCTGATGTCATTAGTCCTGCCCTCTTCCTGTCCTCAGCTCTGTGTGTGTCTGCCATTTTAGATTCCAGTAATGGGTTGGGGTTTTGGAGTCTGCACTGGACCAGATTGTAAATAAATGTGAAACAAATTTTTATACCATAGATGACATGAATAATGACCAACATGAAGCTACCGACTTTGCCTGCTAGGCTTTTGTGGTAGGACAGAGTTGGCGGTGCTCCCGGACATTAGTTCAGCATAAACTATTGTGGGGGGGTTTTCTGCAGAGAAGCAAAAGGAAGACTGTTTTAGTGTCTCTCTGGGGCACACTTTGTATAAATGAACTTACAGATGTGATTAGAATATGTAGTACACTTTGAGCGTAAGAATAAAACTTAACTTTTATTGCTCTAAACAGACGAAAATGTTGCTGTATATTACCGCAACAGTAATTAAAAAAGTATTAAATAACAATGTGACGATATGTTACTCACTTATTGTAAGGTAGGTGGCAGAAAGTTTGTCTGCACACCCACTGTATTTTAAGTGAGTATTGATATTTGACGTTAATCAAAGCAAAAGTTTGAAATCTCTTGTTTTCTCTATCAACTTATGAATTGTTGTACATAAGTGTATTCATAAGAGAGAAACAAGAAACCCGGCTTTTGCAACTCCGGACTCCTTCTATAAGAGTCAGCATAGGCACGTATACTGCAATAAATATATGAAATGTTGGTTACTGATTGTTCCTGGGTACATCACCGGAAGGTGAGTTCCTTGATACTACAGTACCCAGCATTTCCAGAGGGTCACCCTTTCTGGTACTAACCAGGCCCAATGCTGCTTTGCTTCCAAGATCAGATGAGATCTTGGCATGTCCAGCATGGTATGACTGTAGAAAGTCAGGTCAACACCCACCAGCATATAGGGATACCCAATGGAGAACCAAATTCTTGAATAAATTTAAACACAATTGAATTGCGGATCCAAGAGTGCTTACACGAGGAAGCAAGCAAAGTGTGGAAGGAATAGTGATTAAATTTCCTTCAGTCTATCCTGATGGTATATCATATTACTCATAAATGAGAATCAAATCCAAAGGCGGATTTCACTTAGGCAGTGGTGTAAATAAACATCAGAACATATCTTAAACTGAGTCTTCATCAGTGATTATCATATACTGTCTCTGAGGCATAGAAAGGCCCAGAAACACCAGAGAGGTTTACAGTGAGAATTCGACACAAGCAAATTGTGATAATACCATAAATAGTACTAGTATCCCTATTAGCTGAGGTATATCAGAATCTAGACGACACAATTGAAGGTCTGACCTAAGTACAAGTGCATAACAAGGCAAAACACAAAAATTTGCCTGATGAAAATAATGCTTTGGTGGGTATTGTGAATGTATATATCAGATAACCTATTCAGAATTTAAGAATAAATTACTGAGTAGATTGCAAAAATACCATATGCTGTCTCTTTAAGGCATAAGAAGACATAAAATTTCGCATGGAAACCAGCACAATATTTGTTAGGTGTACACCTGTCTGTCTCTTGCAAGAAGATATAATTTATATATTAATATTTGTCACAATTGGTAAGGACAGACAGTGTGCAAAAAGACATAATATAGTCGATTAAGCACCTCTCCCAAAACAGGGATACATCTAGTCTAATAGGCTCCTAGTATAGCAATTGCTGTATTCAAAAGGATAATTCATTAGTGCACTAATTGACACCTGATAGAGGATCTCCCTGTGACGATTTAAATACACAAAGATTTTCTTGTATGTGTGTGCAATGTCCAGGGAAGAGGACAGGCAGGTGCTGTTGCTAGGGGAGCTATTGCTAGAGAACCAATCTCTTTCTGTGCGGCATACACAGAGTGAGATGAACTTATCCCCACTACAATCATGTAGTGCTGGGGATAAGAGACCTGTTGGGAGAGCTAATCGATGCTGCAGGGAACGGTGTTGAATACCTGAAACGAGTGTGCTGAAAAGGAGTCCGTCCGCCGGAGCTCCGTTACGGAGGTCCCGGAAGTCGGGCGCCAGACCGGAAGTAACGTGCGTTTCGCTGGGAGGAGCTTGTTCACCTGATCGTCTGTAGATTCTAACCAGCTCTGGTAAATCATCATCTTTTCACCTACTGCTGTTTTGTGCATAACTACAAGAATATCAGCTTGAAATAAACCCTCATCTGGATTCTTCACACATGTCTCGGAAATTGAGTTGACACTATCTGACAAGGTCTCTCGGTGTGAGTACTGGTTAATGTAGACATATACCTAGAGTAACTGTCTGAAGAACACTACACTTACAGCCTAGTTATTGAGTCAGAATAGTGAAAAGATGGTTGATAAAAACTACCAGTAAGCCAGTTGCAGCTTCTGCAGACACAAATACATAACAAGCTTGCCTGTAGTGTAACAGGAAATCAGTGTTTGCAGCTATAGCACAGCTCATTATAGCATAACCAGCTACAAATTTACTCTAGCTTTATTCAGATCCATTTTCCTGTGTACTATCATGGCTGAAGGAAATACAGTTCCGGCTATTCAGGATGAGCAATGTCTACAATCAGAACAAGAAGGAGTTATGGATCTCAACCTGCAGTCTAAACGCCCTGCTAAGCCTACATGGAAGGTAAAAGAGAATCTTGAAGGTAGGAAACATGAGCTTTCTTCCACTGTTCTAAACTTATGGCAAAAATTGCAAAGTCATATGTCCACCATCTCTCAGCCTGTTTGTGATGTGTCACCGCTAGAGGGCGCACTAGGACAGCTTTGTTCAGTATATGAACTATATAAAGTGTCAAGTAAGGAATATATAAGCATTTTGAAGAAACTCAATAGCCAGGATTCTTTAGAAGAACTGCAAAACTTTAATCATCTTAATTTGGATAGAGTCTATTGCATGAAGTTAAGTCTAAAGGTGTGTACACACGGTAAGATATTTTCTTCCGATTCTGACTATATAGTCAGAATCGGAAGAAAATATAGTGCAGATCGCAAGGTGACAGTCACCTTGCGATCCCGATCCGATGCCGATGCGCGGCCCCGCGCGGTCGGCATCGGAAGAAAAAATAGGCTGTGCAGGCAAGTCAATCCTGACTATCTCTATAGAAGAGATAGTCAGGATTGAAATCGCACATAGCCAGCATCGCAAGCACAGTTATTATGTGCTTGCGATACTGGCTAAGTGCCGACCCGGCCCCCTGTCGCACGGTGAGAATCGGATAAGTCCGAATCTCACCGTGTGTATGCACCCTAAGACAGCAGCCAGAATTGCACAATTATTGGAAACATCATCACGCATTTCTGTGTCCACCAGGCGTTCAAAACGATCATCTAAGTCACGAAGCTCAAAATATTCCATGCTCAGCGAACAACTTATAAATGCACGTGCAGAAGCAGAAGCTGCTAAAATACAAGCCGATTTTGCACAACGGAAAGCAGAAATTGAATCTAAAGCAGCACGTGAAAGAGCAGAAATGGAATCTAAAGCAGCACGTGAAAGAGCAGAAATGGAATCTAGAGCAGCACGTGAAAGAGCAGAAATGGACTCTAGAGCAGCACGTGAAAGAGCAGAAATGGAATCTAAAGCAGCAAGTGAAAGAGCAGAAATGGAAGCTCTAGAAAAACAATGTGAGTATGCCACAGCAATGGTACGGTTAAAGGTTTTGGAACAAGCTGGCAGTGGAAGTGAAAGGGACAGCACAAGAGACTACGTCCTAAGTCAAAACAGTGAACCTCTGATTGCTGCAAACATTCCCGACAGTGCGGACATCCTTCCAGGGGACATCTTTCCAGAACAAAAAGACTCCGGTCCCTATGCAACACGCCACATCCAAGGTCAGTACAATGCACAATCACTTGGTTATCCTGACCCATTTTCACACACCACAGTGCACCAAGGCCCAACACCTCAACAAACTCAATATACAAATGCCTGGTCACAACCCAATATACCAGTAAGTCATCAAATCCCTGGCAACCACACAGTTCCACATGCAGCGAGACCTACAGACTTTAAACCAGCTCTTAGGCTGAATGCCTATGCACTGCCCTATCTCCCTATGTCTCTTACCCAGAACACCACAAATAATATGAACAGCACTACACACCCAGCAATTCTTTGCCCAAGGTCAGAGAAAACAGACATGTCAGACTTTACAAGATTCATGGTTCGTCATGAACTTATTAAGACCAGCCTCACTAGGTTTGATGACCAGCCTGAGAACTACAGAGGTTGGAAATGTGCCTTCAGATCCACAACTAATAACCTTGGTATTACTGCTGCTGAAGAACTAGATCTGCTGATCACGTGGCTGTGCCCACAGTCTACAGAACGTGTCAAGAGACTCAGATCCGTCCACATTGATAATCCTGCGGCAGGCCTCATTGCTGCTTGGGAAAGGTTAGAACGAAGCTTTGGAAGTCCTGAAGCCATAGAGAATGCTCTGTTCAAACGGCTGCGGGATTTTCTAAGAATATCCGGCAAGGACAATGAGAAATTCCAAGAGCTCAGTGACCTACTCTTTGAACTCCAGCTGGCCAAAATGGACACTCACTTACCTGGCCTCAGTTACCTGGACACAGCTCATGGGGTAAACCCAATAGTTTCCAAGCTGCCATACGGTATTCAAGATAGGTGGACTACACTTGGGTCAAGATATAAAAGAGAAAATCGAGTCTCCTTTCCCCCCTTTTCTTACTTCTGTGAGTTTGTCAAGAACATTGCGGAATCCAAGAATGACCCAAGCTTCTCCTACAGTGAGTCAAGTCATCCTGGTTCACCTACCCCCAAGTTTGACAGCCCACGCTCTAACTACAAGAACCACAGAGGTCCAGTATCAGTGAAAAAGACTGAAATCCTTCCCACACCAGCATCAGCTCCTGTCAAGAGCAACCAAGGTGATAGGATCGAAAACCCCAACCGCATCTGTCCCATTCATAAGAAGCCACATCCCCTCAAGAAATGCATCGGTTTCAGAAAGAAACCCCTCCAGGAACGCAAGGAACTTCTAAAGAATTTTAGGGTATGTTTCAGATGTTGTGCTTCTACTGAACATTTTGCTAAGGACTGTAAAACTGCTATTAAGTGCATAGAGTGCGGCTGTGAGGACCACGTGCAGGCACTGCACCCATCTCAACCCAATACTACACCCCCTGCACATTTCCCCTCTGCACCAAGGCATGGCGGGGAGAATGCAGATCAAACAGCAAGTCCTACTACTGTATCTTCTTCATGCACTAATGTCTGTGGGGAAGATCTCCGGGACAAGTCTTGTGCAAAGATATGTCTAGTCAAAGTATACCCCAAGGGACAGCCAGAAAAGTCTCTAAGGGTGTTCACCATCTTGGATGACCAGAGCAACCAATCACTCGCAAGATCAGAACTCTTTGATTTGTTAAACTTAAAGGGAGATGCTTACCCTTACACCTTGGGTACCTGTAGTGGAATTACAGAGGAATCTGGAAGAAGAGCCAGTGGACTGGTTGTAGCTTCTCTCAAGGACAATCTTGAGATACCCTTACCCACACTTGTTGAATGTGATGAGATACCATCCAACCAAGAGGAGATTCCTACGCCAGAGGCCGCTCTTCACCACACTCACCTAAGGCCTATATCCAATAAAATACCAACCCTTGACAAAAATGCAAAGATCTTACTTCTGCTTGGTAGAGACATTCTCAGGGTACATAAAGTACGTCAACACATCAATGGACCAAATGATGCTCCATTTGCCCAACGTCTTGATCTAGGCTGGGTTATCATAGGCAATGTCTGTATAGACAAGATGAAGACGCCTACCAAGATTTCCTCATTCAAGACAAACATCTTGCTTAATGGTCGCAGCACCTGTTTTCAGCCATGCCCACATCATTACTGGGTGAAAGAGAAGCTGGGCAGCAGTAATTCGCAGCATAGCCATCAAGATAACATGAACATGGTCCTGTCTTGGGACGACAGTCTCGGATCGACAGTGTTCAATTCAACAAGTGAGGACAACAAGTTAGCATCTGCAAGAGAAGATAAAGAATTTCTCAAGATAATGGACAAAGATTTCACTCAAGACGATTCCAACAGATGGGTAGCACCTTTTCCCTTCCGCTTTCCAAGAGTTAAACTACCAAACAATCTACAGCAAGCAGTTGCTAGATTTTCCTCTTTAAAACAAACTCTAAAGAGGAAACCAGAGATGTAAAAACATTTTGTGGATTTCATGCAAAACATATTTGACAGAGATCACGCAGAACCTGCACCACCAGTAAAGGAAGGAGAAGAAAGCTGGTACCTTCCATCCTTTGGCATGTATCACCCACGGAAACCCAATTAAATTAGAGTGGTTTTTGATTCCAGCGCTAAGTATGATGACGTCTCCCTCAACAATCTGCTCCTTACTGGGCCAAACCTAAACAACAGCCTCTTAGGAGTGCTAATTCGCTTTAGAGAAGAGCCTGTGGCAGTAGTAGCTGACATCCAGCAAATGTTCCATTGCTTCATAGTCAGGGAAGACAATCAGAACTACCTGAGGTTCCTGTGGCACAAAGACAACAACGTCAATAATGAAGTCATAGATTACCGGATGAAGGTACATGTATTTGGCAACAGCCCTTCTCCTGCTGTAGCAATCTATGAACTCAGGAGAACAGCCCAGGAAGGTGAGAAGGACTATGGATCTGATGCTCGTCATTTTGTTGAAAAGAACTTCTATGTTGATGACGGACTTAAATCCCTACCCACAAGTGAAGAGGCAATCGATCTCCTCACCAGAACACAAGAAATGCTTTCTGTATCAAACATCTGGCTCCACAAGATTATCTCCAACAGCCAGAAAGTAATGCAAGCATTTCCTTCCGATGATCATGCCACCAACTTGAAAGATCTTAATCTTGGCTCTGATGTTCCTCCCATACAACACAGCCTAGGTTTGCTCTGGGACATTAAACAAGACATATTTACATTCCAAGTATCAGGCTATGATAAACCTTTCACCAAACGAGGAGTTTTATCTGTCATAAACAGTATCTATGATCCTCTTGGATTTGTAGCTCCAGTCACCATTCATGGCAAGATGTTGCTGAGACAGTTAACCAAGGTGAACTTAGACTGGGACACTCCATTACCTATTGAGCAACAACAAAGGTGGGAGACGTGGAAGAAGTCATTGAAGATATTAGAACAACTCCAAATACCACGTTGTTACACTCCCAGCTCCCTTTCAGCTGCCACCAGGAGAGAAATCCACATTTTCTCAGATGCATCGATGGAAGCCATAGCCGCAGTAGCCTACCTGAGGATCTTTGAAACCAACAACAAACTACACTGTGGATTTGTCCTGGGTAAAGCCAAATTAACCCCAAAACCGGCACACTCTGTACCAAGACTCGAGCTTTGTGCAGCTGTGCTAGCTGTAGAAATTGCTGAAGTTATAAAGGATGAACTGGACGTTCCAATTGATTCATTTGCATTCTACACAGATAGCAAAGTCGTGCTTGGTTATATATACAACCAAACAAAACAATTCTATGTATACGTCAGCAACAGAGTAGAACGCAACAGAAGTTTCTCCACTCCTGAGCACTGGCATCACATCACCACTATCCTTAATCCAGCTGATCGTGGAACAAGACCTTCACCAGCACCCAACCTTTGTGACATGTGGTTGTCACCTCCAAAATTCTTATATGATGATCCCTGCTTACCTCCTACCAATACCAACTATGGGCTGGTCGATCCCGAGTCCGACAAAGAAATTAGGCCTACAAGCTCCACGCTCTACACTACCGTGACTACAAAACTGAAGCTGAAGTCACACCGTTTTGAGCGCTTCTCAAGTTGGTCATCCTTAGTACGAGCTGCTGCTCGCCTAATCCACATTGCTCACTGCTTTTCAAAGGTAAAATCCCCAGAGTGTCATGGTTGGCATATCTGTAAAGAACACCCTACAGTTGCAGACCTCGAACATGCAGAGGAGGTTCTCATTCGGTGTGTACAACAAGAAATATACTGTCAAGAAATTGATGGGATCGCAAAAGGAGTCAATCTGTCCAAGAACAGTGCACTCTTTGAACTGAACCCAGTAATGGATCAGCACAAATTGCTCAGGGTGGGCGGCCATATGAGATCCGATCTATCTAGCAAGGAACACAATCCTGTCATCATACCAGGTCGACATTATATTGCTACGCTGCTGGTTCGACACCATCATGAACGAGTACAGCATGAAGACAGTTTACTGAAGGTGCCATCAGGTCAGCCGGCTTGTGGATCGTAGGGATGAAGAGATGTATCTCCTCCGTGCACCACAGATGTGTTAAGTGCCATAGGTTAAGAGGAAGACACCAACAGCAACAAATGGCAGATCTTCCAGCAGATCGTCTAAGTACAGATCCGCCCTTTACCTACGTTGGAGTGTTTGTCTTTGGTCCATGGTCGGTCATTACACGAAAGACCCATGGTGGAGCCGCAAACAGCAAACGGTGGGCCGTGTTGTTCACCTGTCTTAGCATCCGTGCAGTACACATAGAAGTAATTGAATCTATGGATTCTTCTTGTTTCATCAATGCCCTCCGAAGATTCTTCTCTATCCGTGGACCTGTCAAACAACTGAGGTCTGACTGTGGCACTAACTTTGTGGGGGCCTGCAAGGAACTGCAATTAGACAATTTCTTATTTAACAATGGGCGCACTTGGGTTTTTAATTCCCCGCATTCTTCCAACATGGGAGGATCCTGGGAACGTATGATTGGAATCGCACGTAGAATCCTCGATTCGATGTTGCTGGACTACAAGTCATCTCTTACCCATGAAGTTTTAGTCACCTTTCTTGCAGAAGTATCTGCCATAATCAATGCAAGACCACTCGTCCCAGTATCCTCAGACCCGGAGTCTCCAACCATTCTTACTCCAGTCACTCTTCTTACCCAGAAGATTGGAGCTGCTTTAATTCCTCCTGAAATCTTAGACCACAAGAACATTTACAGACGTCAGTGGAAACAGGTTCAACACCTGTCCAATGTGTTTTGGCATCGCTGTAAGACAGAGTATTTACATATGCTTCAAAGTCGTCACAAATGGCAGATGTCAAAACCCGACCTCCAGATCGGTGACCTTTTTCTTTTAAAGGATAAAGAGGCCCATTGCAATGAATGGCCAATGGGACTTATCACCAAGGTTGTTCCCAGCGACGATGGAAAGACTCGTAAGGTAGAGGTTAAAGTGACCAAAGGAGGCACTGCCAAAGTTTTCTTCCGTCCAATCACCGAACTAGTACTTCTTCTTCCAAAGGAAGATATCACATAAAGAAGGACATGGCTACTAGATTCACCTAATGATGGGAAGTATTCTACCTCAAACTTCCAGCTATGATATACCATCGACATCTTATTATTTGGATCATACTGTGGGTTGGTGGAAGTGTTTGCAAGTTGCGGCTTCCCCAATCCGAAGATGGGTTTATCACTTGGAACTTGATCTAACATTTTCCTACTGTTATGGATTACAAGCTTCAAGACCTTCAGCCACAAGACTTCGACTGAACTTATTTCTTGTTATCGTGGTTTATTGTTACAGGTTTTCTCTTTTGTCTTACAGGTCGCAAGATTAGTTCTGGACTTCATCTAAGGACATTACTATAATGTTTGATTTATCGTGAAATCTAAAGATTTCAGACGGGGAGTGTCATGTCCCACGATATATGTGTTTCATGTGTTGTCATGTTTTTATTGCAGAGCTTTGCATCTTGTTAAAATTCGTCCCTCTAGATTTCCTGTAGTCAGGTTCTGATGTCATTAGTCCTGCCCTCTTCCTGTCCTCAGCTCTGTGTGTGTCTGCCATTTTAGATTCTAACCAGCTCTGGTAAATCATCATCTTTTCACCTACTGCTGTTTTGTGCATAACTACAAGAATATCAGCTTGAAATAAACCCTCATCTGGATTCTTCACACATGTCTAGGTAATTGAGTTGACACTATCTGACAAGGTCTCTTGGTGTGAGTACTAGTTAATGTAGACATATACCTAGAGTAACTGTCTGAAGAACACTACACTTACAGCCTAGTTATTGAGTCAGAATAACATCACATAAATCACTTTACACACAAATTCCATATTGATACCAGTAAAATAAAGAGCATGAGGTTGCTGTCAAATAATATCATAATTTCCTGTTTGGGAATAAAGGACTTCCATTTTTAAATTTATTTATGGATTACAAGCTTCAAGACTCTCACGACTGGGTTGCAAACTTTGAGGGGTATTCTCTTTTCAGGAGGGACAGGGCAAACAAAAGAGGAGGAGGTGTATGTCTTTATGTTAAACCATCACTTAAACCGTACTTAAAGGAGGTTATCTATGAGGAGACTGGTGATAATGTGGAGTCACTATGGGTTGAAATCTCAAGTGGGGATATTGATGTAAAAAAAATAGTCATAGGCACGTGCTACAAACAGCCGGATATTAGCATACATGAGGAAGAACAACTCTTGCAGCAAATCAAAATGGCTGCGGGATTGGGGGACATCCTTGTGATTGGGGATTTTAATTACCCGGATATAAACTGGAGTAACGATTCATGTGCTAAAGCGAGGGGCAACAGGTTCTTAAATATGTTAAAGGATCACTACTTGTCTCAATTAGTCGAGGACCCAACTAGGGGTAAAACTACCCTGGATCTAGTAATTACTAATAATGTGGACATTATATCAAACGCTTATGTTGGGGAGACTTTGGGTAACAGTGATCACTATATGATCACATTCGACATCAGTTTCAGAAAACATAGCTACAGGGGTTCCACCAAACTTTTAACTTTAGGAAGGCTAATTTCAGTATGCTGAGATGTGCACTTAACGGCATAGAGTGGGAAGTTCTGTTTAATAACAAGAACACTTTGGAAATGTGGGGTGTTTTAAAAGGGTTGCTGGATAGCAATATTCATAAATTTATTCCCATTGACAGTAAATGCAGGAGTATTAAACTCAAACCGATGTGGCTTAACAAGAAGGTTAAGGCAGAAATGGATAAAAAAAGCAGGCTTTCAAAGCATTTAAATCTAATGGAAAGGAGGAGTCTTTCAAGTATTACATGGAATGTAATAAGAAATGCAAAAAAGAAATCTGAGCAGCTAAAATGGAAAATGAAAAGCAAATCGCTATAGAGAGTAAAACCAATCCTAAAAAGTTTTTCAAATACATAAATGGTAAAAGGTTAAAGAAGTAGAATATATGTCTATTAAAAGATGAATTAGGAGAATTGATAAATGATGACGAAATAAAAGCGGAAATACTGAACAAATTCTTTTAATCAGTATTCACCAGAGAAGAACTGATGGTGAGAGTAGAGCATAACAATTGTGACAGTAATAATTCATGGTTAGATACTTGTTTAAGTGAAGAAGTAGTCCGGGAAAGACTAAGCAAAATTAAGATTAATAAATCACATGGTCCTGATGGACTTCACCCGAGGGTTCTTATGAAGCTAAGTTCACAACTAGCACGACCCCTATACTTGATTTTCAATAGTTCAATTAGATCAGGCATGGTACTGAAGGATTGGCGTATAGCTGAGGTAGTGCCATTATTTAAAAAGGGATCCAAAAATGTTCTGGGAAACTACAGACCAGTTAGTTTGACATCTATAGTTGGGAAAATATTGGAATGAATTCTAAGGGACAGCATACAGGAGTATCTACAGTCCACTAGGATTATTAGCAAGAACCAGCATGGGTTTGTGAGAGACAGGTCATGTCAAACTAACTTTATTAGCTTCTACGAGGAAGTGAGAAATAATCTTGATCAGGGAAGAGCAGTGGATGTGGTCTTCCTAGATTTTGCATAAGCCTTCGATACAGTTCCTCACAGGAAACTGATGATCAAATTAAAGGAGCTTGGCCTAGGAAAAACTGTTTGCACATGGATAAGCAACTGGTTGGATAGCAGGGTACAGTGAGTAGTGATCAACGGGAAGTCCTCACCCTGGTCCCCAGTAGTCAGCGGAATACCACAAGGGTCCGTACTCGGACCACTACTGTTCAACATATTTATCAATGACCTAGAAATAGGCCTGGAAAGCACAGTGTCAATCTATGCAGATGATGCTAAACTGTGTAAGGTAATTAACTCAGAATTGGATGTGGAGTCCTTGCAGAATGATCTATCTAAACTTGAACTCTGGGCGTCTAAATGGAAAATGAGGTTCAATACAGACAATTGCAAGGTTATGCATTTCGGGACTAAAAACAAACTCGTAGCCTACATATTAAATGGGCAACGACTAGGGGAAACAGAGTTGGAAAAAGATTTGGAGGTACACATTGATAATAGGCTTAATAACCATACACAATGTCAAAACGCAGTAAAGAAGGCAAGTAAGGTGCTAGCGTGCATAAAAAGGGGAATTGAGACAAGGGACTCAGATGTAATCCTGCCACTGTATAAAGCATTGTGTTCAGTTTTGGGCACCATTGTATAAAAAAGACATCAGTGAACTCGAAAGGGTTCAAAGGCGAGCTACTAAATTGATTAAAGGCCTAGAGGGACTGGATTATAAGGAAAGGCTTACTAGGTTAAATATGTATACACTAGAAAAGAGGTGCCTAAGAGGAGATATTATTAATATCTTCAAATATGTAAAGGGACTTCACAAAGAGGACTTATTTATTAAAAGAACACAGTTTAGGACACATGGGCACTCGCTGTGGCTGGAGGAGAGAAAGTACCGAACGCAACGGAGGAAAGGGCTCTTCACTGTTAGGGCAATTAGGATGTGGAATTCCCTGCCAGGGAAGGTGGTAATGGTGGACTCTGTAATTGGATTTAAGAAAGGAATGGATACATTTCTGAATGAAAATGATATCCAAGGTTATAATATTTAAAATATCAACGTGGTTAATCCGGGGAAACATGAGTTATAGTAGTTAACTATTATTAAAACATTATTCAGCGGGTATGCAGAATCATCACAACTCAATACAGTTTGAACACAATGGGCAATTTGCCTCTATTCAACCTCAGCTACTATGTTACTAGGTTACTCAGGCTGGAGTAGTTTGATGTGTAGAGTAAGTGGACTCACACTTGTTTGAAAGCAGTACTTCAGTGGTCCAGATTGTGGGTTGATTGTCCTGCTTCAGTTTTCGTTTGGTTTAACGTCATAATTATGTTTAAAATTGTAGCTATGCTTAGAATAATGTCCTTTCAATTAATGGACACAAGCCTATCGGCACAAGCCTCCCTAATGCTCTTTAAGTAATAGGCCAAACATGTAAATACTCTGATTACACCCAAACTCCAATGAACCCTCCCCCAGCAATAGCTCATTGCATGTTTTTGGTGTATCTCATTGATGACACATTACATGTGTTTCATACATTACATAAATGTTATTATCTAATACTTTGTCCTCTTTTAGAAACCTACTAGTAGTAAAGCACATTGAGTGTGAAAATACAATGGGCTCTAGAAAATTGTATGTATTTTTTTTTAAATTAAATTCTGAAATTTTAAAATATACAGAAGGAGGCGGGCACTGGTAGAATGATGATCATTTGAGGACAAGGGACAGGGACCCCATTGGACATTTAGTGCTTTTATAATTTTTTTGTATGCAAAGACAGAGCAAGTAATAGAGGACCTTATACATGAAACATACGCTTGTTGCATTTAACAGATATACCTTATGCTGTATGTATAAGGTATTGTAACTGTGGTGTGAACTGCTTGCGTTTCCCACTAGTTGGCTCCTAAAATGACACTGCTGTGCGGCAGACTGTGTGCTGGGGTCCATGCTGCGTCAGTGACTGTTAGTGAAGGGGAGGGGCTTATAAGGAGTGAGTCATCAGTAGTAGGATAATATTTTGGTTTCAAATTCGGAACATGGGATCCCCTGGATTAAAGTGACTAAACTACTTCAGATTACTACATTTGTTCAGGACATTAAAGGTTGACAGGGTGAAACGGTCGATGCGCCAATGGTCAACACAAAAATGGCTGACAGAAAAATAGTCGACACATAATTTGTTCACAATTTTTGAAGTCTTATTTGGGCCAATTATTGTAAAATGCATGGTATGTGACCACCATCTGTACAAACATGCCCTATACCCAAGAAGTTGAATCTCAGATCACAGTTCCACCTGTGAACTCTTTTGTAGTAGTGAAATACCCCACAGTTAAAGGTGATCACAAACACTAAATTGGAAACGTAATAAGTATCCGTAATGACAACTTTCTTACTGTACAATACTTGAAAAGAAGAGGTGGTCTGGTTTTACAAGATTATTATATTTTTACTGAGAAAGATGACATTGCCATCGTAAGCACAGATTGAGTGCTGTGTACTTTGGAAGAGCCATGTAAATTGCGTGGCAAACATTATTTCTCTGATTTGCCATGCAATTTTGAGTTTTGTTAAATATTTATTGTTATACTGTACAGAGTATAATGTCTATTCTATATGTAACAGTTATATTATGTGATATTAGTTATAAAAACAAATGCATATTTTGAGAAATATTAAGCATAAACATAACTGGAAATTTATGGTGCATTAACTATTTATGCAAACATAATCTTATGTAGGACTATTGCTATTGTAAAGGAAAAAGTTGCCATTTACCTCCTTTAACAAATTTATATATTAAAAAAAAAGTTAAACACTGAGGTTTTTAATCATTTATGGCATGTGAACCTAACTTTTAAAAACTGAGTGAAAAACATTATTTCAACATAATTTGCAAAACTTCAAATGGGCACTGAAAACTCACCTGTTCATCAAAGCATACCCTTCCACATTACCTAGTCTTGAGGCCACTTTCCCATCCTCACGCCTTGGCCATCTTTGCCTCACTTACCTCCTATCACCAGACCACCTTCCGCTTGCTTGTACCTCATGTCACCTGTCTGTCTCCCTCTCCCCCTAGATTGTAAGCTCTTTAAAGCAGGGCCCTCTTCCCATCTGTTCTCATAGCCCTCTTCTCTTGCACTTCAATTACAGCTCTCTCCTACTCAGTGACTGTCTATACCTGCATTTCCTCTTACTCATTACTGTTCATCTCCTCCAATGGCTGCCTACCCCCAGTAGTATGCTAATTACTCCTTTTCTTCCTTACATCTCAGCTGTATTGTGTACTGAGAACTGTGATGCTAATTGTTATCTGTGTTCTGTTTTAGTTTTATGTGATGTTAAGTTCTGTATACTCCGTATCGTTCTAATGTGTGTTATGTGTATAGTGCCACAAAATACTCGTGGAGCCTTATAAATTGTAAAAATAATAATAATAATTTCTCTGATTTAGCAAGTAGAATTAAGTTTATTCTTATTAGACTATAAAGAGAACAATGGGGGTCATTCCGAGTTGATCACTCGCTAGCAGTTTTAGCAGCCATGCAAACGCATTGTCGCCGCCCACCAGGGAGTGTATTTTCGCTTCGCAGAAGTGTGAACGCCTGTGCAGCAGAGCACCTGCAAAATCTTTTTGTGCAAAACAAGACCAGCCCTGTAGTTACTTACCCTGTGCGTTGATTCTAACGATGGAGGGACGGCTTTTGACATCACACACCCGCCCAGCAAATGCCCAGCCACACCTGTGTTTTCCCCGACACGCCTGCGTTTTTCTAAGCACTCCCTGAAAATGGTCAGTTGACACCCAGAAACGCCCACTTTCTGTCAATCACCTTGCGTCCGTCTGTGCGATTAGAATCATCGCTAGAACCACTGCAAAACCACAATGGACTTTGTACCCATACGACGTGCGTGCGCATTGCGGACCATACGCATGTGCAGATTAGCCATTTTTTTAATGATCACTACGCAGCAAACAACGGCAGCTAGCGATCAACTCGGAATGACCCCCAATATACAAAGACATGGTTGCAGCTGCACAATTTAAACACTACCAATTTATTAATAATCATTGCAATAAAATTTTGCATTTTGAGCGAGGTTCTATGCATAGTTATGGCCATAAATAATGGCTTGCCCACCGCATCCAGGTGACCTCATTAGTCGGGCAAGTCCCTAACATATTGGAAGGTACAAATCTATGGCATAGGACATCCCAAAACTAAGCAGCTGAGTGACCCCAGGGCAACACCAGAGTGAAAAAATATAGTGAAAAAAAGTGAAGATAGGTTAGTGAGAGAGGCTGCTGAAAACAGCAGGGGTAAATAAGGGAGAAATAATGAGGAGAAAAATAAAGTAGTGATAGGTAAAGTAGTGAGAAGTGAAGATGAGAAATTAGTTACATTGCAACAAAACACACAATAGGGGTGAAAGGAAATATGAAAATAAGTGTTAATCTGTGTTGCTCCTGAGGCCAAACACCAACAATTTTTCCTGTAATATATTTTCTCTATGTAAAGTTAGTTACATGTATGTAACGTATTACAAGAACATCTATTAAATAAATATTAAACACCATTGAAACTCATGGTATTTCATTTTAATAAATATACCAACATGATCATATTTAAAAAATCAATTTACATAAACTATAGAGAGAAGCAGAAAATTAAATTGTAACAAAGGCTGATACTTTTAATCACTCATTACATGTAACGTTAGTTGCAGCAAGTTGGAGCAGAATTTTCAATTGAATGTCAACCTAAGTTTTTCAGCAAAGAAAGTACATTACACTTATAAAAGGCCATTAAATTCCTCTTGTCTTGTTTTAGTATATTTTATACATCTTCCATTTGGAAGTTATGCAGTATTGTTCGCGTAACAAACAGTAGATACAGTATGTAACATTAGTTACTATGAAATGGCCAATCTTTCAAACTCACAGCGACTGTTACAAGCCGGTGCTACCATTTGCCAGAAAATGTTCACAGTATTTTCATACATTTAGATGGACATTGGGATTTGAATGGCAACCATCATCACAATACAGTCTACGCAACACATTTTTTAATAATGTAGATTTTAATGGACAAGGGGTCATAAAGGGTTATAAGCGGGATACCACAATTTTCTTTTCAATATTTGACCACAGTTCATTCTCAACTAAGAAGAGAAAAGAAGGGTGGGAAGATAAAATAATTTACTGGTATTTCTAGTTTGTGCGGTGATACTGTGTCTGTTTGTTGTGTCCTGTACAGTATATGTATAATATTTATGTATTTAGAAAAATATACTGAATGTGCTGATGTATTGGGGCATGTGTAGACGTCTTTCTAAAAGCACTTGAGCCAATCCTCCTCGTGAGCTTAATGGGAGGATAAAAGCTTACAACAGAAGACTATTTAAGGAGGATATAATGGAAACTATCATCAGTTAATGGGCCTAATTCAGACCTGATCGCTAGGCTGCATTTTCATACAGCCTTCAATCAGATCTGAACAGCGTATGTACCGCAATGCACAGGCGTGTCTGTCCACAGTGACAGGGAGTGCCGGATGATGCCAGAAAAGCGATCACACAGGCGATCGCAAGGTGACTGACAGGAAGAGGCCATTAGTGGGTGGCAACTGACCATTTTTAAGGAGTGTCCGGAGAAACATAGGAGGGACCAGATGTTTGGATGGAGGGTTCTTGACGTCAGCTCCTGCTCCGATCATTGCACTGGAAGAGTAAGTCCTGGGCTGTGCAGAGACTGCACAAACTTCTGTTTGTGCAGCTATCCTGCACATGCGATCGCACCCCTGCACAGCGATTTCCCTCTCTGTAGGCGGCGACTACCTGATTGAAGGGATGCAAAAAATGCACTCTAGTGATCAGGTCTGAATTAGGCCCAAGGTGAGGTGACATACTTACATAGAAGTAGATCAGTGAAGCAGTAGTGATCATTGGCTGTGTCACTATCCTTCTCCATTACAGACCCCAAAAACCCACAGAAAGAATGGCAGGAGATGCACAGTATTGGGCGTGTAACAGATTAGCCTGGTAGTCCTCCTCAGTATATAGTTCCAGCAATCAGAATGTGCCGGAGAGATGGACGAGTGACAGAGGAGAGCTGGGTCCTTCTCTAACAGGGACATTTCCACCACTGAAGTTTGCCTGGGAGCTTGGAGAGATCTAATGAGCCTGCTGAATGTGAAAAAGAGCAGAGAAGATCGCCATTCATCTCTGGCTGAATGGAGCATGCAGCTGGCATAGCAGAGAATGTACTTAGCCCTGAAGGGAGACAGTTTAAAGGATGACTTGAACTTCACTATCATAGATTTCTGCTGCAGGTCGGTGATCACATGTCATTTCCACACCACACCAGAGCCTTGTTGGTGAGCTCCATTACTCCATTAATGGATAGTTCAAACTCCAAGTACACAGAGAAAATACAATAACTCTCAACTATTTGGCTAATTTCTTCCGCTCATAAGTTATACACAAGAACAAGTGCAGACTATATCTAGCACTGGAATAGTTAGTACTCAGAAAATGGGCTATTTGATGTTGATCAGTTTATCTAAAAGACCTTACCATCACTGTAACCAGTTAGATGACCTAATAAATACTATTGTAGTTACTGTCAGCTACACGGTATTGTAAGTTTTACTAGAACTCCTTCAGACTGAATGTACATCCTACCATTGTCAAAGAAATAGCCAAACTCTTGGTTGGTTCTCATCAGGTATATTACTTACTATTAAATTAACTGAATTGACTGCCACTCTGTATTGGGGAGTCTGGATACTTGCCTATTATACAAACATGGGTTTGCAACCAGTTGTCAAATGCACCGATGATCTACTTGGTCAGGTATACAAAAGATTTCTAGTAAATTAGACCCCAGTAAATGTATTGTAATTAATTATATGGTTGAGTGGTATTTTGTTTATGTCGTAGTAGTGAATGAAGGTATCAATGAGCAGGATGTAGGAATGGGTAAGAAGGGTAGCACAGGTGGTGTAATGGTTAGCATTACTGCCTCACAGCACTGAGGTCATGGGTTCAATTCCCACCATGGCCCTAACTGTGTTTAGTTTGTATATTTTCCCTGTGTTTGCATGGGTTTCCTCCGGGTACTCCGGTTTTCTCCCACAATCCAGAAATATACTAGTAGGTTAATCGGGGCAGGGACTGATGTGAATGGCCAGATATTCTCTGTAAAGTGCCGCGGAATATGTGTGCGCTATATAAATATATATATAAATATATATAATAATATATATAAATATGTACACACACACACACACACACACACACACACACACACATATATAGAGCGAGAGTACTGTTCAAAAGTTTTAGGCAGGTGTGGAGAGGAATGCTTTAAAAATAGAAGTGTTGATACAGGTTGAGTATCCCTTATCCAAAATGCTTGGGACCAGAAGTATTTTGGATATCGGATTTTTCCATATTTTGGAATAATTGCATACCATCATGGCGATGGGACCTAAGTCTAAGCACAGAATGCATTTATGTTTCATATACACCTTATACACACAGCCTGAAGGTAATTTTAGCCAATGTTTTTAATAACTTTGTGCATTAAACAAAGTGTGTGTACATTCACACAATTCATTTATGTTTCATATACACCTTATACACACAGCCTGAAGGTCATTTAATACAATATTTTTTTATAACTTTGGGGGTAATTCCAAGTTGATCGCAGCAGGATTTTTGATAGCAATTGGGCAAAACCATGTGCACTGCAGGGGAGGCAGATATAACATGTGTAGAGAGAGTAAGATTTGGGTGGGTTATTTTGTTTCTGTGCAAGGTAAATACTGGCTGCTTTATTTTTACACTGCAAATTAGATTGCAGATTGAACACACCCCACCCAAATCTAACTCTCTCTGCACATGTTATATCTGCCTCCCCTGCAGTGCACATGGTTTTGCCCAATTGCTAACAAAAATCCTGCTACGATCAACTTGGTATTACCCCCATTGTGTATTAAACAAAGTTTGTTTACATTGTGCCATCAGAAAATAAAGATTTCACTCTCACTCAAAAAATTCCGTATTTCAGAATATTACGTATTTCGGTATATATGGTTATGGGATACTCAACCTGTAGTATATTTTTAACAAATAAAAAAATTCAAAGTGAATGAACAGAGGAGATATCTAAATCAAATTAATACCTGGTGTGACTACCCTTTGGGGCCAATTTGATTGTTATTGCTGCGGCCACCACTACATGGCACCAACTGGCAGCAATTCAATTGTTCTGCCATTTGGGCACCCAGTGGCTACGGAGGACACATTTTTCTCACAGCCTCCACAGGTCTGAGTAAACATGTGTTAAAACTAGGCACTTTGGTTGTCCAAATGGGAGTTTGAACATCCAAAGCAGGAAGTTTAGAAGGGTTTAGATGTTTTAGGTGTCTATTTACTAAGCCTTGGATGGAGATAAAGTCAATCGGCTCCTAACTGTCATTTTTCAAACACAGCATATGGCATAGCAGTTAGGAACCGATTGGCTGGTGCTTTACCTTAAGTGACTTTATCTCCATCCAAGGCTTAGTAAATAGACCCCTTAGATGGCTAAACCCTGTCTGTGTGGGCACGACATACACAATGTCCATGTGCGCCCAAACACAATTGAATTGTGACAACTGTTTGGTCATCTAAAAAGTCCAGTATAGACAGGATTTTTAGACACCCCAAACAATTGAATCTGCCCCTTTGCCACCAAAGCAGCATCAATTCTTCTAGGTATACATGCACATAGTTTTTGAAGAAACTATACAGGGAGGTTGTTTCAAACATCTTGGAGAACTAACCACAGATCTTCTGTGGATGTAGGCTTGATCAAATCCTTCTGTGTCTTAATGTGTTCCAAGACAGCCTCAATGATGTTGAGATCAGGGCTCTGTGGGGGGCCATATAATAAATTCCAAGACTCCTTGTTCTTCTTTATGCTGAAAATAGTTCTTACTGACACTGGCTGTATGTTTGGGCCTAATTCAGACCTGATCATAGATGTGCTGTCAATCAGGCAGAGGCAATCACAGGGCTGAGACGGCCGTCGTTTGTCTGCCATGCGCCATCTGCCTCCCCTGCAGTGCACATGGTTTTGCCCATTTGCTAACAAATTTGCTGTTGTGATCATATATGAATTAGGCCCCAAATCCCCAACTCCATTTGCTGAAATGCATCACCAAATGTGCAAGGAACCTCCACCATACTTCACTGTTGCCTACAGACACTCATTATTGTACAAATAAAATCTTTGTGTTCCATCTGTAATTCCGAATCGCGAGATATGTATTCATTGCAAGATTCGATTCCTTTATCATGTACAATAGTAGTGTACAAAGATTGTACATCAACTGTGGCCCGTAGATAATTGTTTTGCCACACAAGTTTTTAAGGCATTGTAATACTGCTGGGGTATCTTTAACATACAGTAAGATTTCAAGTTAATTACATATTTCTGTAGGAATACATCCACAAATTCTGAGATGTTTGCAGTTACAGAATCAATTACGGCCACAGAGGGCCTACCTGTTGGGTTAACTAAACTTTTGTGTTTCTTGGCGAGGCATTAAAATATGGGGATAGTTGACGTGTTACTGATCATGAATTGGTATTCGTCTTTATTGATCAATTCTGTTATTTGCAGTTTTTAAATGTAAAATGCATTACTTCCTTAAAATGTGAAAGGATATTATAGGAATTGATACCTAATTTTCATTACCCTCTAAGTAGAATGGCTCATGAACCATTGGAATCCTGATTAATAAAATTTACCATTTAAATGTGTTTCTACACTAAGGGGTATATTTTCAAAAGTGAGGGTTTCTGGAAGTGGAGATTTTGCCCAAGGAAACCATCAGATTTTAGCTATTACCTTCTAAAAGCTGCTAGATAAATGATAAGTAGAATCTGATTGTTTGTAATGGGCAACCTATTCACTTCTATAAACCCCCACTTTAGTAAAAAAATAACCCTAATTCTCTTTGTTACATTACGGAGTAATGGTAGAACAATTAATGGGATTAGTTTTCCACCACATTAAAATCATCTTCTGGGTTTTACCCAAACCCAGAGCTGTCTTAACAGCAGTGTAGGCCCCCTGGGCAGAGCAATTCACTGCTTTGATGTCCCATTGGCGGTAGGGGGTGTTCTATCTTCCGCTCAGCTTGTAGGAACTGGAGCAGTGATATCTGCTAATTATTCCTTTACTGCACGGATGGGACAGGAGGGAGAGCACTAAACTGTAGAAGTGGGCATTGTGCTGAATGAAGGGGCCCTGGTACATGACTTCCATGGTGATAGGGATTGTTTAATATGTAGGGTGGTGATAAGGGGTGATGATAAGGGATATACTTTTTTCCTTTTCTATTCCCCTCCTTTTCTCTGTCTGATTATATTGCTTGTATTATATTACTATATTTCATATCTTTGAAGCACATGTATAATTTTAACCCTTTTAGTGATTTATAATAATCATCACTAATTGTGTACCTTTTATTAACAAACCCGTAGAGGTTGCATCTAGACATATATATATCTTTAAAGCATTAGGAATATTCTGGTCATGGAAGAATGCACGCCAGTCATATAGAATGTAAATCATAAGGATGTATTTCAACAAACAATTGCTACTCATAGAATTCACTTCTATCATTAAACAGTATTGGTCAAATACAATGCAAGTCACCATATAATAGTTTTACAGGTTCAAACTATATAAGAAACAGGATGAAATAAGTGTGATAATGTGTGTATGTGTGTATATATGTATTCATTACTGGGGAGATATCTCTCAAAGCACCCGGCTAAATCCTACATTTATTGATATATATTGGAAAGATACATATCTTAAAGACATACCTTAGGGGATTGGTTTTGGTTTATGTATGTGTGTGTTTGTGTGTGTGTGGGGGGGGGGGGGGGAGGGCAGCATGTGGCTGCATGGTCCACAAACTGCATGGGACAGAAGCTAGACTCCATTTTGGGAAAACTCCCATGATTCCAAAGTCTGTTTGCAAGTTCAAACACATGGCATTCTTTGCTATGCCATAGTCACATAGAAGTAGCCACAAGACTCCACTATATTCCAAAATGTATAAGCTTCAACATAATGCATATGTGCTGATTTTACAATTCCAAGCCATCTAATCACCTTTCACAATTCCAAGCCAACACAGTATCCCAATAACCAGAGCATATTGTATGCTGTCCATATTATATGAACCATCACAAGACCAGATCACCAGGTAACCACAAGTATCAGCATGCCATTGCTACAAGCACATGACTACAGTAACAAAAGGAAGTATGTGTTGACTTCTATATTTCAGTAAGATGCACTATATAAAACCACTACAATCTGTTATAAATCACCATACCAGGAATGTATACCAGAGATGCTATTCTACAGATTGTCTAATGCTCCAACTACCATTACAGATTTCACAGAGTACCATCACAAACACACAACAATCACATAACTGCACAAGCACCACCAACCCCAAGCCATTTGTATTTCCAAACCAACTATTCTATGCCAATCGTTTCACAACTACTGTACCACAAACACATATTTAACTATTCTATGCAATTTATCTATGTAATATTGAGAGTATGATACTTAGCTTTCCAGGGGAATAACTCCCAAGCTTTGGGCGTTTGGAGGCCCATGCTTCTGGAGGCTTTCTAGCTGTTTGCATCAGTGTGGGAGTCAGGAGAAAAAGAACTCTGATTTCAAGTGTTCAGGTATATTCAACCTGTGGGTGTGTCTTTCACAGCATGTGGGCTAGCTGTATCAGTGAGCTGAGCTGGCCATGTGCTGGGATTGTCTTGTTCAAATGCTAATTAGCCAAGACTAGAGTGTAGAGATGTTAATTAGGCTTCAGGTTACAGAAGCCAATATTATCAATTAATTTTTTGTATAATAATATATGTCCCTAAAATGGATATAATGGAGTTACTCTGTAACAGGTGGGGTGGATAGTGGAGCTGGCTTAATATTCATCATTTTCTGGTGGATGGGCTGGATGGGCAGCTTGCTTGACTGCAGATATCTCAAGTTCCTGGGAATAGATTTATTATCTTTGAATGGAATAAAAAAAACTAGAGAGTCCTACCTGTCATGAGATACTGAGGACCAGGGGGTCAGAGTTCAGGAGCCAGAGCAATTCACAGATGAAAATATAAAACTGCATACCAGTCATGTGGACCAGCTGCTTGAAGGCTGATATCTCTGGTTCTGGACACAGTAGAGACAAGCTGCTAGTGTCCGCCGAAAGAGCAGAGTCCCAGATTTTGGAGTATACCATCAGAAAAACTGTAAGTCAGACAGATCCCAAGATATCTGACTGGAAAGAGCAATTAACATGCTTGGATGGGGACCACTGCTTTGACTTTGAATATCTCCGGTTCCCCAGGGCTGACTTTCAAAGATCTGGTACCACTGGAAAGAGGGGGGCCTCAGCTATCAGCCTAGGCCCTTATGCAAGTGCCCATTGAGTCCATATGAAAAGATGGCGCTGCCCAAACCATTCCTTATGGATTTACAGAACCAACTAGAAGCTTGGTGGAGACTCTAATTATACCAGTGAGATTAGCTAATGTAACATTGCATGCCGTGAACCATCTTCCTTTACATCAAGGTAAGTAAGGTTTAAAATACTTTAAATCTGCCTGAAATCACCTATTGAATATGTGAGAAAATTTTATGGTAAAGCTTACCATGGATAACTGTTTTTTTTCAAGGTTCATAGCATCCACAGGGAAGTCGCTGGGTTTGATGGTGGGGACCAGAATCTGAGTAAAAACAGTTAAGCTTTTTGCTCCCAAGATGCACTGTTCCCCTCATACCCCACCCACAGCTTAGGCTCTTCAGTTTAGTTAACAAGCCCAAAGCAGGAGTTGGAGAGGAGAGAAGGAAAAAGGGTACACAGAGAAAACACTCTCTCACAACAGGAGATGGGAAATTGTGCCCAAGAAGAGTAACCCTTTCATGCTAGGTGTGACAGAGTTTGAGCCCTGTGGATGCTATGAACCTTGAAGAAAAAATGTTAACCAAGGTAAGTTTACCATAACTCTTATTTTCTTCTTCAGGGTTCATAGCCATCCACAGGGAAGACGCTGGGATTTTCCAAAGCAGTAGAAATAGGGAGGGGGGACTCCTAAGCGGAGAGAACACTGCATCAAAAAGAGGCATCTTGAGAGGCAAATGTATCAAAGGCATAGAACTTAAGAAACATGTGGACAGAAGACAACATGGCTGCCTTGCATAGTTGTTCAACAGATGCGCCATGACAGACTGCCCACGAAAGTCCTACATATCGAGTAGAATGAGCAGAGAGAGACTGAATCCGGAACAGGGAGGTTAGTCTGTGTGTAAGCCTGTGAGATCGTCATGTGCAGCCATCTGGCCAAAGTCTGTTTGTTAGCTGGCCAGCTCCACTTGTGGAAGCCATAGAGGACAAAGAGTGAATCCGATTTTGTGATGGAGCTAGTATGATCCACATAGATGCAAAGAGCACAGACCACATCCCTCCTCTGCAGAGATGTCTGGAGAGATGAAGGCCGGTACAGCAATTTCGTAATTGATATGGAAACGGGAGATCACCTTTGTGAGGTAACCGCGTTTGGTCTGCAGGACTGCCCTATCATGATAAAATGTAGAAACGGAGTGTGACAAGAAAGTGCTCCCAAGACTGATACCCGAAGTGCGGAGGCTATGGTCAAAAGAAAAAGAGTCTTGGCTGTTAACCATTTGAGGTCAACAGAATCCAGAGGTTCAAACAGTGACTGCTGTAAAGCATGGAGAACAATGGATAGATCCCATGGAGCAACCAGAGGCACAAAGGGAGGTTGGATCCTTAGAACTCCTTGGAGAAAGGTACAAACATCCGGCAAAGTGGCAATCCACTTTTGGAACCAAACCAAGAGAGCGAGACCTGTACTATAAGAGAAGCCAGGCAAAGGCCAAGGTCCAAACCCACCTGGAGAAAGGCAAGGAGCCTGGAAGTACAAAAAAACAATGGATCATAGTTACGTTGAGCACACCACTGGAAGAAAGTATGCCACACTCTGCAATAGATATGGGACAAAGTAGGTTTGTGGGCCTGGAGCATTTTCTGCACAACAGAACAGGAGAAACCTTTAGAACTTAAGAGGGATGACACAAGAGCCATGCCATCAAAGACAGGTGAGTCAAGTTAGGTGCAGACAGGAACCTTGAGACAAGAGGTCTGGTTGCAGAGGGAGTGGGAATAGATTGTATATGGATAGACTGTGGAGTCTATGAACCAATGGTGCCTGGGCCAAGCCAGGCTACTAAGATCACAGTGCTGCCTTCCTGCTTGAATTTGCACAGCACCCTGAGAAGGAGAGAAATCGGAAGGAATAGGTACGCTAGATGGAAGGTTGATTAAACTGCCAGTGCTTCACCAAAGGCTGTGTCAAGGTCTCTTGTCCTTGACCCGTATAGAGGAAGCTTGTAACTGTGCAGTGATGCTGAGAGCCACCTCTGGAAGGTCTCATTTTTCTTTCAGAAGTTGAAAGACGTCCGGATGTAGTGACCACTCTCTGGCATGCACATCTTGGTGACTGAGGGAGTTCGATTCCCAATTGAGAATCTCTGGGATGAAGACTGCGCAGATTGTCTGAAGATAGAGTTCTGCCAATTTGAGAATCTGTGCTACCTCTGTCATTGCTGCAGTACTGCAAGTGCCTCACTGATGATTGATATAAGCCATTGCCGTGGCATTGTCTGACTGGATTTGAACTGGACGATCCTGAAGTATGTATTGTGCCAAAATGAGGGCTTTTTAGACAGCCCAAAGCTCCAGAACAAATTATTGGTAAATCCCTTTCTGCTGGAGTCCAGTGGGCATGAAAGGTGTAGGATTCGGTTACTGCTCCCCACCCTCGTAGACTTGCATCCGTGGTGAGAAGAACCTAATCTGGGATCCAAAATGGCCAACCTTTTTCTATTTGGGGTGTCTGCAACCACCACAAGAGGGATGTCTGGACTTCTGGAGAGAGGATCATAGTTTGGGACTTTATATATTTTTCTAGTTGATCAGCTAACTGTGTCTGGGTAGTACGGCAATGGTAAGTTGAAGATGGTGGCTGAGGACCTTCGGAGAGGGCACAAGCAGTAGCAGGTAGTCCAAATAAGGGAGAATTCTGATCCCCTGATGATGATACTGAGCCGCCATGATGGCCATGAGTTTGGTAAAGACTCTTGGGGACATAGAAGTCAAAAAGGCAGAGTGTGAAATTGGCTATGCTGGTGCAGAACAGCAAACCGAAGGTATTGCTGATGAGGGGACGCTATAGGCACGTGTAAGTAAGTGTCCTGGATATCCAGAGAGACCATAAAGTCCCCAGGATGCATAGCCAGAACAATGGAATGAAGGGGATTCCATATGAAACCTAGGCTCTCTGAGAAATTTGTTCAGAAATTTGAGGTTGAAAATGGGCCGATAGGACCCATTGGGTTTCTGAACCAAGAAAAGGTTAGAGTAAAAACCCTTGCCCCTTTGTAATGTTGGAACTGGAACAATCAACCCAGATTGTAATAGGAAATGAATAGCCGCCCATAGCGCCTGTGCTTTGTTGAGGTCTGTGGGAGGGCTTGTGGGAAAATACTGTCGGGATGTCTTCTCATAAAAGAAAGGGCGTATCCATGAGAGACCACTCTCTGCACCCAGGCATCAGTTGTGACCTGACGCCAGTGGTGTGCATACTGAAGAAGTCAGCCTCCCACCCTGGGAGGAGGCCCGTCCCATCAGGCTGAGGGCTTATCCTCTGACTTGGCAGCAGACATCTAGTAACCCAGGCCTGCTTGGTTTTGGGCTTAAAGGCCTTGCTGGATTATGGCAGCCAAGGAAAGGCTTGACCCCTGGCTTTGTCCAGTGGGTGAAAGGACCGAATGGAGGAAGCCTTAGGCCAGGAAGAGGATGCTGAGGGTAGGAAAGCTGTTTTAGAGGCCTCAAGCATAGTGACAATATTGTCCTGCTCAGGTCCAAAAGGCATTCTCCTGAATAGGGGAGAGATTCAAGGGCTTTATTGGAGTCTGCATCAGCTTTCCAGGTGCTAAGCCAAAGGATCCTGCGAGCCCTAATTGATAAAGCCGAAGCTTTGGAGGTTAGTAGGGCAGTATACAAAGCAGCTTTGCCTATATAAAATGCAGCGTTCCTAATAAAATAAAACATGATGTTCTCATAAGGCATCTGTAGGGAGGCTGTTCTCTGCCCAGCTCACAATAGCCTTGGCCAACCAGGTAGTAGCTGTGGCTGGATGAGAAATAGCTCCAGTAAGAGCATATATGGATTTTAGACATGCATCCACATGCCTATCCGTAGTCTCTTTAAGGGTGGATGCAGTAGGTAAGGTAGAGCTTTTCACCAAACGTGTGACGTGAGAATCCACTGCCACAGGAGCTTTCCCACTTAGTACAGTCAGTAGATAGAAGCAGGTAAAAGGAAGGTAGACTTTTAGGAACATGGAACTTCTTACTGGGAGTTTTCCATGCTTTGGCCATAACCTCAGTACAGTGATCTCAGTGTGGAAATTCTGCCAGCACTACTTTTTAAGTGGAGCCTTAGCCTTAGGGGCTGGTTCCTTGCCCTCCAGTTGGAGAGTAAATTTAACTGCTCTCACCAATTCAGCTACATTAAATTTTGATTGCTAGTCATCCTCCCCTGAGGGGGAGTCACCATCAGAGAGAACTGTATTGTCTTCCTCACTCGAAGATTCCTCAGAATCCAATAAAGGCGTAGACTGTAAAGATGGCATGATATGCTTAGTCCCTGCAACAACTGGTAAAATGCTGCAGTAGAGGCAGCTAAACTCTGCACCGAGGCAGAGAACATGTTCATCAATGGGGGAGGGACTGGTGCAACTGGCATAGTCTGAGGTATCAGTTAAGGGACCTGTAGTGGCACACCCATAGAGGGATCTATTGCCGGTGCTGCAATGCAGTCTGCAATTTTTGCTAGCAGTTGTGAAAAAGAAGCCCATGGTGTTTCTTGTGCTGGTAATAAAGGGGCTGACTGGTCGGCAGGGGAGTAACAAGAGGCACACTGACCATCTTGTATGTCTTGCGGTAACAAACCTGCTGAGAAAGTTCTGCAGGACACTAAAGTAGGAGCCAGAGCCTGTTTAGTTCCCTTACCTTTGTTTGACATAATTGCAAAGAGGTATAACACACAATATGGCAATAAGCAGTGTGTAACTATACAATACACATAAATAGTATGTGGCAATAAAATTAATTCATTAAAAAGAAAGCTTGGGCTGCTTAGAAGCAGCCCTACTGTTAAAATAGGTGCAGCATGTGCTAGCACCAAAATGAAACTGATGACCCTAAGCTGTGGGCGGGGTATGAGGGCAACAGGACAAGTGCATCTTGGGAGCAAAAAGCTTAACTGTTTGGTGTTATCATCCTGGTCTCCACCATCATACCCCGTGTCTTCCCTCTGGATGGCTATGAACCCTGAAAATGGTTGGCCATGGCTGGCCTTGCTTAGCAACATCTGTAACCATGAATATAATAGTGGACTGTTCCATATCAAGTTTCTGCAGTAAGTCCAGTAAATTGTAATGCTAATTACAGTGATTTAAGTAACAATAATAATAATAATAATTTTATTTATATAGCGCTCTTTCTCCAATAGGACTCAAGGCGCTTAACAGATACATAGCATAATATAGTACAGAAAATAATGAAGTACATTTTCAGAAAATACAGAAGCATGAAGATACTAAAAGGGACACTATGGAAATGCTTTAGTAAACAGAAAAGTCTTGAGTCTACTTTTGAAGGATTCTATAGTTGGGGCCTCTCGCACTGTGCGGGGAAGTGAGTTCCATAGAGTCGGAGCCGCATGACTAAAAGCTCGACCCCCAGATGAATTACGGTAGATTCTAGGTACTGCTAAAAGTCCTTCATCTACAGATCGCAGTAATCGAGTGGGGCAGTATGGGGTCAGAAGCTGTTTCTGGTACCTTGGGCCTTGGTCATGTAATGCTTTGAAACTCAGTAAGCCAATCTTGAAGATGATTCGCCATCTTGCAGGCAGCCAGTGAAGGGAGTAGAGGATGGGTGTTATGTGGCTAGAACGGGACTGGTTGGTTAATAGCCTGGCAGCTGTGTTTTGCACCAGCTGTAAGCGTTGCAATTCTTTTGCTGGTAGACCAAGGTAGAGGGCATTACAGTAGTCTAAACGAGATGATACAAATGCATGTATGACTTTTGGCATGTCATCTGAGGGAATTAAGTGCTTGATTCTGGCTATGTTCCTCAGGTGAAAGAATGAGGATTTGATTGTGGCTGATATCTGATGTTTAAGTGTCAAGCCACCATCCAGGACAACGCCAAGATTACGCACACGATCACTGGTCTGTAATTCTGAGTCCCCCAGTGTAAGTCCAGTTGGTTGGCTATGCTGCAGTCTTGTCCTTTGATGTTGCGGTCGTATCAAAAGGACCTCTGTTTTATCCGGGTTCAGTCGCAGCCAACTGGCGCTCATCCACTCCTGTAGTTCAGCTAAACAGCCATTTAGGGTTGCTATTGGGTTATCAGTGCCCGGAGCAAAGGACAAGTACAGTTGTGTATCATCTGCATAGCAGTGGTAGACCAGGCCATGGCGCCTGATTATGATTTAAATTTAAATTTTATCATTTGTACAATAATTCATAGGGCATTTTGGTTTCTTTTCAAATTCGAAAGAGAGGAAGGGGAGAACAGTTGGAGTTGCTGAAAAACATAGCCATTAAGGGGCAAATTCAGTAAGGATTGCAAAAATTACAAATTAGCAAAAATTGCAAGCAAAAGCAAAATTGTGAAAGCACGCCCAAACGGAAAAACTGCAACACGAATTTAATTTAACAAAAAGAAGGTGGCCTTGTGAAATGTGCAAATATTGCGAAAACCATCCTAAGAATCGCAATTTTTGCGTATATATTACAAATGTACGCAATTTTTGCGTACATGTTTCTGATGTTGCATTTTTTGCTAACAGTGTTTTTCCCTTAAAAATTGCACAACCTACTTTCCTGCACCCAAATTAAAGAAACTACTCAACAATTGTAAATCAATTCAATCATCACTTAATTGGTCAAATGATCTTGTGGTAATTTAGCAATTATTATCTTAAAGACACCATAGTGTTTTTCTTCAAACATTGACTAATGCCCATAACGGGTGGTCTTCAGTATGCCGAATGTCGGGATCCCGGCGCACAGTATACCGGCGCCGGGATCCTGACACCCGGCATACCGACAGCTATTCTTCCTCGTGGGGGTCCATGACCCCCCTGGAGGGAGAATAAATAGCGTGGCGCGCGTAGCGCGCCACCGTGCCCGCAGCGTGGCGAGTGCAGCGAGCCCGCAAGGGGCTCCTTTGCGCTCGCCACACTGTCGGTATGCCGGCGGTCGGGCTCCCGGCATACCATACTACACCCCCCATAACTGTGTTCAAATATAAGTAATTATGTGTCAATATTTGTTTCAATAAGTATACAAATGGAGCAGAATTTGCAAAACTTGAAAATAAAAAGATGGTGTTGCTGTTCTTCAACATATGTTTAAGTGTGTAGCGCACAAATAAAATTTAAAAAATAAAAAAATGTATGTGGGTATGTTTTGTTTAACAAAAAAATGTTGGTTGTTTAAAAAAAAAATGTTAGGAAGCTAAATGTCATTCAGCAGATACTACTAAGCAAAATGCTTGTAAAGGTTATTTTACATTTGCTTCTATCAAATAGTGTGGTTGCAGGGCCGGTTCCGGGGCTTCTGGCCCCCGGGCGGCATTAGAGGGCGTGGCTTCGTACAGGGGGCGTGGTCATTTACGCCCCTTGTACAGACTGAAATGATGTGCGGTGCGCGATGACGTCATCGCGCACCGCACAGTAAAGGACCTCTCCATGAAGGGAAACTTGACGCGTACGCGTCTAGTTTCCCTTCCCAGCGGCAGCGGCCAGCGGCAGCAGGGGGGCAGCGGGCAGCGGGGGGCACACAGCAGCAGCGGATCTTGCCCTGGTGCAGCGCCCTCCGGATAGCGCCCTGCGCCCTCCGGAAGCCGGCGCCCCGGGCAAAAGTCCTGCTTGCCCGTGGCAAGATCCGCTACTGTGTGGTTGTCAAACCTTGATTGTTAGTAAGTGTAAACACAAATCGGTTAGTAACATATATTTTCACAATCAACATGTTACCGAGTTAAACAATACCTTACAAGTTCCAAAACAGCTGAATGAAGTGATTTGTGGTCTGAGGTGTAAGCTTCTTCAGCTGGGTGTAATGAAGCAATGATTGCAGTATACATGCAGTATACAACTGAGGTCAGCTTGTGCAATTTTTAAGGTAGACCTGTAGTCACTCAGAAACTGCACATTAGAAATGTGCGATCTGTTGTAAAAATTGCGTATGCACCGCCCACCGACCATCAGCATACGCCCACAACACACCCCGCAACACGGCCCTGATCGTAGTTTTTGCGAGTCCAGCCCTTTAGTATGCCCCCTACATGCCTACTTTTCGTAGTGCATATGCAGTTTTTGCTAAGTCTCAGAAATTGTTTTTTTCTCAGTTTTTGCTACTTAAGTTGCAGAATTTGCGTTTTTACACTGTTTTTTTGCTAATTTTGCTGATTTGCAATCCTTGCTGAATTAGGCCCTAAATCCAAAATAATAGTATGCGACTTTAGTAGATTTATCAGTGAGTACTACAATAGAGATCAATTGAAATTGTTTTTTTTAATGTTTTCATTGTCATTTTAAAAGTGAACTCATCCAGTTGATACAAACTAGTTCTAGAAAATGTGTAATTTTGCAGGATTTTTCTAGTTTATTATATCTCTGTAGGAGGAAATTTTAAATGAAATGAATTGTAGTGAGTAGAACATTTCCTATTAGAGCTTAGCAGTTTGGGAATTCTTTTTAGTTTTATTTATGCCCCTAATTGAAAAAATATGTTGTTCTGCATGTTAAAAATGTGAACATAATATTGCTTACATATTCTTATTTTTTTACCAGATGGAAATCATGGATTTTCTAATTATTATTATCCCTGAATATTTTTTTTATAATGTGTTTTATTTTATTTTAGTGTAGTATAGTAAAATATCCTCGTGGTAACATGAAATAGGTGCACATGTTTTTAATAGTCTATCATCATGATATGCTCTTTGGCTGTTTCCCAGTTCAAATTCCAGCTCACAGTTCAGTTTGATAGATGAGATGGATTTTTTTCCCCTCCACATCACTAGCAACAGGGTTTGGTCAATGGAAATTAGACCATGGGGATTAGTTACCACATAAGTATTTCTGTTATGATAATGTACCTTGGTATTTTTATTTTCAATGTTTTAAACATGTTTAGATAACGATTATACACTTTGATTGTTCTGAATATTTAGCAGAAATAGTTATTTTTGAGAATTCCTAGATCATGCTGAAACCACATTCTTAATTTTAATGAATTAATAAATCATATAATTAATTAATAAGATGTCTTTTGTCTCCCCTAAAAGGTTACTTATTAATGTTTCTATTTATCATGCAAAGCAGCCACCTTCCTGTTTATTGCTAGACCAATGAAGTGCAAGCAGGGCCATACTAGAATTGGTGCTTCCACACAGTAAGTATTGGTTATGAAAGTGCCAGGTTGAACCTGGGGACGTATGGGTTGTGGCTGAATAATTGAACTGGGATGCTGACTAACCTGCCCAGGGCACCAATATGTGTGCAAACTTTTGATGGGAGCAAGCCACCCAGCAAACCAAAGGCTGTGGTGGTGCCAAACAATTGCAGATATTGATTGACAGTTTTCCAGTAACTTTAATCACTATTCAGCTCATAGAAGGAATTGCAGCACCTTATACCCTCATAAGAATAAAGCAGCCTTATACTGCAAAGTTCCCATGATCTCAATGAATTGACTAAGCATGATGCAATAGACATGATCAAGTGTAAGGAGCTAATCCATTAGTATTGTTTATCCACAAAACTTATCAGAGGCATTTAAGATCTCTCCTGAGAGGGCTGTATCACACCTGAATGAGACTTTAGAACTAGCCCTTGATAAAGTGGCTCCTGCTACCCATCACACTCCACGTAGGCCTAGATGTCAACCATGGCACTCTAAATTAACAAGACAACTACAAAAACTCACACGTAAACTTGAACGTCAGTGGCGTAAATCTCGTATTTCAAGTGACTTCTGCACATATAAGACTGTCTACCACTCTTATAGAAATGCCCTTGACACTACCAAACTAACATATTGCCAAACTCTTATCTCTGCTCAAGCCTCTAACCCCAAACGACTCTTTAATACATTTAAATCACTTCTGAATTCTCCCTCACCTACCCCACCAGTCACTATCAAGGCACAGGATCTTGCTTCCTACTTCAAGGAGAAGATTGATAAGATCCGAGATGAAATGGTATGCTCTTTGGCAGCCAGTGACCTGCTCTGTTCTTTACCTGAATCCTCTGGCAATCTCTCTTCATTTGATCCCACAAATGAAGATGAGGTATCATCACTCTCCTCATCCTGCTTCTCTACTACCTCTCCTCTTGATCCTTTACCCTCACAAATAAGTAAAGCTCTGTCTCTGGTGCTCATCCTTACCTTAACTAACATCTGTAATCTCTTTCTCTCTCTCTACTGGTATTTTTCCTTCACTCTTCAGCATGCAGTGATTACTCCCATTTTGAAAAAACAAAATTCTGACCCGAACGCTCTCTCAAACTACCGCCCTATTTCTCAGCTCCCTTGTCTCTCTAAGATACTTGAGAGACTTGCCTTCACTCGACTCACACACTTTCTTAACTCACACACTTTATTGGATCCAATTCAGTCAGGCTTCTGTTCCCAACACTCCACAGAGACAGCACTGACTAAAGTGGTTAATGATTTGGTCACTACGAAGTCTAAAGGCCATTACTCACTACTTATTCTTCTAGATCTATCTGCTGCATTTGACACTGTTGACCACTCTCTTCTCATACAAACACTATAATCCCTAGGTCTTAAAGACACAGCCCTTTCTTGGTTCCTATCCTACCTATCTAATCGCTCCTTCAGTGTTCGCTTCTCTGAATCTACCTCCTCTTCGCTACCTCTTTCAGTTGGAGTACCGCAAGGCTCAGTCTTGGGTCCTATGCTTTTCTCTATCTATACCTCATCTCTTGGTAAAGTAATCAGCTCTTTTGGGTTTCAGTATCATCTGTACACAGATGATACTCAAATCTACCTGTCCTCCCTGATTTATCCCTATCTGTACTGGGTCGTGTCACTGAATGCCTTTCTGCCATTTCATCTTGGATTACATCTCGCCACCTCAAACTTAATATTTCAAAAACAGAGTTAATTATATTTCCACCGGTCAATAGTAGGTACCAACCTGATATCTTTATCACTGTTGAAAACTCGACAATCTACCCTACCCCAGAAGCTCGCTGCCTAGGTGTCATCGTTGACTCTGATCTGTCCTTTGTTCTCCACATTCAATCTGTCTCAAGATCATGCTACATGCATCTAAAAAACATATCCAAAATATGACCATACCTTACACAAGACACTGCTAAAACTCTAATCCATGCTCTCATTATCTCCCGCATTGATTATTGCAATAGTCTCCTAATTCCAGAACCACCCACATAACTTTCATAAATCTTTTATCAAATTGCATCCACTCTGCACAGTCCACACATATCCTCACATGTCTTCTCATTCTTCACTTTCCCTTCCTCTTGACCCCGGTTCATCATTGCTGTATCACCATATCATGCAGCCCACCAAGAACCTTTGCAATCTGGTGGACAATTATGCAATAGATAGCACCTATCCCTGTGTATCCATGCCTATTTCCCTATAGATTGTAAGCTTGTGAGCAGGGCCTTCCTACCTCTATGACTGTTTGTTGTTATCCAGTTTTGTTATATCATTGTTATTTCCAATTGTAAAGCGCAACGGAATTTGCTGCGCTATATAAGAAACTGTTAATAATAATAATAATAATAATAATAATAATAATAACAACTGCTAGTTGTTAAAGACAGTAAGCAATCAGTTGAAGCACGCATGGGTCTCTTAAATGTTGGAGGAACATAATGTAGTGACAGGTAAATCAACAACATTCAGAAATAGGACAATTTATAAAACATTTGTAAACAGAATATAAAGAGGGTGAGAAAAAAAAGATATAACAAGAATGTTTAGGGAGTGGAAGGGCACCATATCAAAGGGAAAGAAAGGAAATAAACGGGAGAGACAGTTTGATCATTCAAACAGAGGAACAGTGACTAGAAGCTACAAAAACCAGGAGTAATGGAACCCAGGACTGCCGGAGAAGAAATCAGAGGTACCGTAGAAGTACGGAGGACATAGAATGTTTTTACTATCTAAAGCTTTGTATTCCTACCACTGAAACCTACAATACGCAATAAATTTATATGCCTCAGAAAGGCAAATATCTGCAATGGACAAAAAGTACTCAATCCTCTGAAATGAATACAAGACTAAAGAGAAGAAATTATGTGAGATGGTGCATGAGGGGAGACACAAAGCTTTTCAAAGGGGCTAAGTTGCTCTCAGGGCCGTAACTAGGTGTGTGCCAGTGGTGTCTGGCACACAGCACATATGCACTGTGGGCGCAGGACCACCAGCAACAAACGCCCAGCCACACCATCGCCATCGCCACACTGTGGAGTTCACCCGCCTTCCCGTCAGACGTTGAACTCAGCTGCATTGGCACCCCGGCTACCTCTTTTAACTTAGGTAGCTGAGCAGTGCTGCAGCTTGTGTCTCCAGCTCCGCCCCACCTGCATCTTCTGGGAGAGTCACCCACAGCCCACCCACCCACAGTTCCCTGCATTGCAAAGAGCTGCAGCGTTAGGGCGGGAGAGGAGGACAGTGACAGTCGGCTGGAGTATGGAGACAAACGTAAGTATAACTCTTTCCCTATCTCTTTTTTCTCCCCCCCTCTTCCCCGGCATTGTAATTGGAGCTCTGTCTGGTGTCATGCGGGGAAGCAGTTAGCATACCGCTACTCAGGATCCCAGCTGTCAGAATACCGATGCCAGATTCCGATTTGCAGACAAATGCCGGCACTGGAATGCCAGTGGCACAGACTTATCTCCCTTTGTGGGTGCCCACGATACCCATAGAGGGAGAATATAACATAATACTATGGCAAGCGCAGCAAGCTCACAAGGGGTTTACTAGCACATACTGGTGTCCAGGATGCCGCCGTTGGCATACTGACAGCCGGCATCCCAGCCACCGGTGATTCGTATGCATGCCGTCATGTGTAAAAGAGGTTCTGGCGTAATGTGTATAAGGAGGCTTTACCTGGCATAATATGTTACATGTGCTCTACCTGGCGTAATGTGTATAAGGAGGCTCTACATGGAGTAATATGTATAATGTGCTCTACTTGGCGTAATGCGTAAAATGGGACTCTACCTGGTGTAATGTGTATAAGTGGCACTACTGTGTGGCGTAATTTGAATAATGGAGACCACTGTGCAGAGTAATATGAATTGGTATTATCTTGTGATCACGCCCCTTCCCTATGAAGCCACTCCCCTATATTTTTTCTGCGTGCTTACGGCACGCACTATCCTTGTATTGCAGATCAAGACGGTGGGGCGGCACCGACTCTCTATCTGGCACAGGGCACCAAAATGTCTACTTATGGCTCTGAGTTCTCTCCCTGCAATGGAAAGCTTGTTAGAGGTTGATAGATAATGTCTAACTTGCAAATATTTCCAAAAGTCAGAGTGAGAAGTCAGTCCATTTTTTCACATATCTCCAATAATTGATGAACTCTCAATGAGAACACCAGCCATCTGAGACTGAAGAGTCCTGTTTCTGACCACAACCTGGGATAAAGTCTGGGATTGCCAAAAAAGATGTCATTAGACCAAGGTCAGAGAAGACATAAGGGGGATGATGAAGGGATCACCAAAAGGATAGAGTGGTGGTTATTATAGGATGACCAGAGGGGGGAATGGGGGGGCATGGAAGCCAGGGGGCAATCTCGAGGTGTCCCTCAATGGCAACACATTGTTTAGAGTTTTTGGATTATTCCAACCTAGGACTCTATTGAGAAGTAATATCATTCAGGTAGGTATTAATATCAGGCAGCTGGAGACCACCATTATGTTTACATTGCAATAAACTAAGACATGGCTGTTTCCTTGTACAAACTGTTGTACCAGGGATCGTATCAATTGAAACTAGGAGTTTGACATCAGTATATGCAGTGTCTGCAACCAGTAAACAGTATGGGGCAAGCCAGGGCCGGATTAAGGGCCACACGGGCCTGGAGCTGAAAATGTTCAAGGACCTATACTGAGAAGGGGAGGAGCTGTGACCAGTACTGTGTGGGTGTAGCCAGAGCCATGTGGCTTGTACACCCTATACACTGTGAGCCGATGTCTCCCTAATACATAAACATAGAAAAATTGCACAATTTTGTGAGAAAACTACAAAAACCATTTTAATACTTATGATTTTGATTGATGGTTGGCCAGCCGTGCAGCTGGTCATCATCCTGCTATGTTTATGTGGAGACCTGGAGCTGTAGCTCCATCCGCCCCATTATTAATCTGGCCCTGGGGCAAGCCCATCTTGGCCATCTGCCTGCTAACTACAAACTTATGGTGTACCATGAGCACAACAGGCCTATTGCTACCGACTTTACTGTATGTGACTACCCGTGGTACCTTATATAGGGAGACTTGTATTTTGAGATTATTAAAACACCTGAGGATAGGTGTGTTTGGATGTGTGAATAATATAAAAAATGTATGTACATATTGTATTAATGGTAGGGTTGATAACAGTCAGGGCCTACAGAGATTTAGGGCTAGCTCCTGTTTATATACAAGGAAGGCTATTTTTGGAGACATCACAGACCTAGTTTTGAGATACACGTACAGCATGAACAAGTCCTATGTGCATATGATGCAAAAGTATTTTCTATATTTGCTCAGACCTAGTAACCAGTACCAGGAAATTAATAAGTGAGACAAAACAATACAATCAGTTTGTAAGCATTAGTGAGAAATATCTATAATATAACACTGTAACATCTGTTACAAAAGATAACATTCCTCTGTATCTCTTCTTTAACCCAGAGCCAGAGTTTACCTGTTCTTTGATCTCCCCCCTTATGCACTGTTTAACCTCAGCCATGAAAGCTGTAAATCAACTCCTCAAATAAGCAAAATAATCTAAATTTTAGGATTTAAAATTGTGATTAATAGTCTATGGTGACCTTGTGAATAGGACTTCCATATTTAATGTACGGTATTTTAAATATAGACACAAATATGCTCCATATGAAGACATTAACAAGAGGCCTTTAGATTGAAAACAGTGTGCCTCATCTCTTGAAATTCAATTAAGTTAAAAAAAATCTATTACTTTGTGTATTTCATAGGTTAGCAGAAACAACAGGTCCAAGAGGTAAAGAGTGGACTACAAGAAAGAGAAAAGAACAACACAAGACCCCAGAGACAGAGGAGGTGCCACAGAATTGCCATGAGGAGGAGACACAGGAGTGCCACGAGCAGGACCCACGAGCACAGGAGGATGTGTGCATCTTATTTTATATATATATTTTTATTGAAGCAACGAGTGATAACACTGTTCATAAGAAACACTGTAGAGTAAGACAACACAGAAGATAATGGCCTATTATAACATAACAGGCAGTAAACCATACATTGAGGTATATAACAAGAACTATATGTTGTTAATAAATTAAAACAACTGGGGCACCCATAATAAAAAAAAAGAAGCAATTACAGTATATAACATGAAACAAAACATGTTTGCCTCCCCCACCCCTCAGGGCTACAAGGTTAATATGGGATCACCTTCTGCCATTTACATCAAGGGTTTACTACGACTACAACAAACAAAATCAATAAAAGCAAATGACAATTCCGATGCTGTCAAATAGAAAACATATGCTGCCAGAAGATAGTGTCGCAGGCTTTAGTGGTGTCTAAACTTCAGACTATATTACGTGTTTGTGGCATTGGAGAGGGAGCAACCACTGCCACCGGTACCCCCTTAACAGAATGTTTGTTATTTACAAAACCAAGTTGGTGGTGGGTAAGAATCTGGGGAAGTACAGCATGGTTTGAAGTCTGCCAGCCATAATTTTAGCCATCAATTTAATGTCTGTGTTAAGCAATGTAATAGATCTAAATTAAAAAAAATCTCCAGACTGATGAAGATACCTCGGGAAGTGCCAAAGTCATGATCCACCAGATTGTACCGGACGAGAAAGTAACAGAGATACTTGGGTGTCGTCTGAGACCAGTATGTCAGTGTGTTGAATGTGTATGACAAGAGAATCAGCAACTGAAATGGTATCTAGTCCTGACCAAGGGTGATGCACCCCCAAAAAGACGGTGAGAATCTTATCTGTGGGGTTCTGGAGGTGCCAAATGTTTGTGAGCTGGAGAGTGTGTTTAAGAAAACTGGATATGTTTCCACAAGGAGGAGGCTGGGTGCCAAAGGGAAGGCTGTTTATCAAAACAGGGATTATCTAATGAATTAAAGTCTTCACTCACAATAAGAGGGAAATTGGAGTGTTGTGCTAAAAGGCAAGTTCCTGCAAAAGCTCAGGGATAGCCAGGTTATGGGCATACACATTGACTAGGCTAGGGTGTAATTAGTGCCCCACATATCTAATGAGTATTATCTAATTTCTGATGTAGGAGTCCTCTGCATCAGGAATTAGATAGCGCCCATTAGATGAGTCCATCTTGCACTAAAAACTCTTATGCACTGAATATTACACAAACCATATGTGCAAAAACAAGTGTCTGAAACATGTAAAATTTCCCAGAGTCCTACAATGACATTCAGTTAAAGAGACGTAAAAAGAAACTTTTAAACACAATGATGAAAAGAATAACACTTGATTATCAATGTCGATTGGAAAACTAGTATACTCACATTTGTATATTATACAGATGTTTTGGATAATGTGTCACCAGACATCAGAAGCATAGTCAGCGAGCTTATGTCGCCTTCCTGTGGGGAGGAATCAATGCTATCAGAGCAGCATTTCATCACAATATCTAATAACTTCACATTTTAGAAAATTCTATTTAACTGAGATATATATATATATATATATAAAAATAAATGACATAAATTATATTTATTTTAAGCAGTATGATGAAGGTGTTGGTATTGCAGGGACAGAAGGTACTTAATAAAATCAAATTCCTCTTTATATAACTAATAAAAAAACAAGAGCAAATAGCTAGCCTTTATGTCTTATTCCTAGCAGCAACAAAAATTTTATAATGTGTGGACTTAAATAAACTGCAGCTAGTTATATAAAGATTACATTACCACTTAACTCCACTAAAAAACTAAATAAGCAATGCAAAGTAAATATGTCCACAGAAGGACTTAGTAGCGAGAATGAATAAGTGTTCATTGAGTTTAAAAGGTGCAGGGACATAACCTTGGCAAAGGTCATTATATAGAGTTACTTCAAAATGAGTGTAGTTTCTAAACATTTCTGAACATGTTCAAAACAGAAACTCAGCTGCTTTAGTAAAACCGTGGAGATTAAGTGGGGTATCCAATTAGAAGCAATCCGATAAAAACAGCCTGATCTCACAATTTTTGAGCGATAGTCATAATAGCGGTATCCAATTAGAGGCTGTACTTATCAGCTGAAAACGGACCTGCGATTGTGTGATAACACATGGGATCCGGGATAAATTCTGAATCACATGTGTTATTGCCGCTCCGACGGCCATTTATTGTGGATTATGCATCGGGTGCCTGAGGCACCCAAAGCATAATCTCTGATAAGTGCCAGCATTGGCGGGAGGAGTGTGGGATAACATTAGGGATAACCCCTGGCCAACCTATTAGCAGCTGTAAATTACCACTGCTAATTGAATACCCACCTTAGACTTTTCTCTAGTCTCCAAACCTTCAAGTATTCCCTGAAAACTCAAATCTTCAAGCAAGTTTATCAAATTCCAGAACTACCCAATAATATCTCCAGAAAATATTTTACCAATCACCTGCTCTCCACGTCCACACAGAGACCACACATAACTTTACATACAGTATGTTCTCTTTCTATATTCACACTTCCTGCTGACCCCAGGCCAACATTGCTGTGTGACTGGATCACACAGCCTATCAAGAACCTCTGTAATCTGACAATCATGTACTTATTGCATGTATCAAATTCCATTTTCCCTATAGATTGTGAGTTTTTGAAGAGGGCCCTCTTATCTCTGTTTGTCTGTTGTTACCCAAGTTTATTGTATTACTGTTTTGTTCTCTATTGTTAAGAGCAATGAAATATGGCTCTATGAGGGGTATACAATTAGCTGCGATAACGCAATCCGTGATTGCAGCTAATGTTATTGCACCCTTTTCCCAAAAAATTGGGTTATCGCAGCCTGCGCACTCCCGTTTATCGTAGCTATCCTATTCTAAATCATCGATAATGGCAATTGCGCAATAATTCTAGCCGGCAAAAGCATAAGAAAAAGTGAGGAAATGTGCCTGTAACCCCACAAATGTGCCTGTAACCCCACAAATGCTAAACTAATATTGGAAAATATAATAGAAATCTATAACTAATTGGTGTCATTAAATCGGGTCAAATGGCTGTTATATGCATTTTTTTTAAATACTGAAAAATGATAGAATGCTATCTTTTTCTGCAAAATAACTGCTCTCATACATTTTGGGGTACATAAAAAAGTGGAAACGGACCAATTACTCCCACCTGCAATCTTAAAAACACTTGTCCCACTCATAAAGCACCCCAATATACCTGTCCCATACCTTGTACCCCAATTTCCATCCCTTTGCACTTTTTGATCCCAAAAATGACATGTCATTATAGGCTAATTAAAAATAATTAAAAGCTTCTAAGTGCCTAATTAGTAATTCAGGGGGGTGTCCAAGGGGTTCTGAGCCAAATCCTGAAATTTTTAGTGTAAAATAGGGATTTTACACTACTTATCCCCAGCTCTGAGATGTTGAAGAGAAATCCGCCATAAACCCTTATCGCCGCTAATAGAATAGTGAATTATCGCATTTGTGTATCTTTGGAACCCGGTTACAGTTCAAAGGATAAAATTCAGAAAGTATTTGTACCCAACTTACACTTAAGCAGGGCCGGTGCTAGGGTGATCGGCGCCCTCCTGCAAACTATAAATTTGCGCCCTCCCATACTTTACAAACGGACAGTGCACATAATGCTTTTACACATAATGCTCCCTGTAGTAGTGCCGCTTACACACGTAACACCCCCTGCAACAGTGACGCTTACATACTTAACGCCCCCTGCAGCAGTGACGCTTACATGTAACGCCCCCTGTACCAGTGCCGCTTACACATGTAACGCCCCCTGTACCAGTGACGCTTACATGTAATGCCCCCTGTACCAGTGCCGCTTACACACGTAACGCCCCCTGTACCAGTGACGCTTACACACGTAACTCCCCATGTACCATTGCCGCTTAAACATGCAACGCCACCTGTACCAATGCCGCTTACACACGTAACGCCCCATGTACCAGTGCCGCTTACACATGCAACGCCCCCTGTACCAGTGCCGCTTACACACGTAACGCCCCCTGTACCAGTGCCGCTTACACACGTAATACCCCCTGTACACGTGACGCTTACATGTAACGCCCCCTGTACCAGTGATGCTTACCCACGTAACGCCCCCTGTACCAGTGACGCTTACACACATAACGCCCCCCTCTACCAGTGATGCTTACACACGCAATGCCCCCTCTATCAGTGACACTTACACACGCAACACCCTGTCTACCAGTGACGCTTACACACGCAAAGCCCCCTCTACCAGTGACGCTTACACATGCAATGCCCCCTCTACCAGTGACGCTTACACATGCAACCCCTTCTGTACCAGTGACGCCTACAGACGCAACGCCCCCTCTACCAGTGACGCTTACACACGCAACGCCCCCTCTACCAGTGATGCTTAAACACATTATGCTGCACAGTCACACATATACCACATACACATGTACATACACACATACTGTACATACATTACACACATACAGTACAAACACACACACACACACACACACACACACTTTCTCACTCACTCTCCCTCAACTCACCATCTGGCTGGCCGACTTTGTATTCTGCCTTCTGACTTCCTCTGCAGCATGGCCATGGTCCCGTGTAGCCCCGCCCCCCAGCGCCGGTAAGCCCAGCCACCTGTTAGGGAAGGAGTCGCTGGACACACACAGACACTGGAGACTGGACTACTGTCAGCCAGGGAGGTAAGGGGAAGCTTCATGCTGCCGGCGCCGCTGCCTGTCAAATAGTGTGACAGGCACAGCAGCCAACAGCAGCAGCAGGGGCATAGGCGCAGCAGCGGGGATGCAAAGCAGAGAGAGTGCCTCTCCAACCCTGGCGCCTACCTGCTTTGCATCCCTTTGCTGAGCGGGTAGCGCCGGGCCTGCACTTAAGGATATTAATGTAAACACGTGATGGTTTCTTTACTCTCTAAGAAGTACAAGCATGAGTGTACTGCATACTCACAGCATAATGGCGATTGACAATCCCATAAAGGTATCTTTAACCTATAGATTCAAATCCGTATCCTACCTCATACTATGTTAAGTTATATTAGTCCCATCAAGGTATCTTTAGGCAGTAAGTGTAGATGTGTACTCCAACTCACACTGTATTGGATGATGGCAATCTTATCAAGGTATCATTGTGCTGTGTTTCCTTCCCCACTCTAAGTCCCCACTTTACCTCTCCATTTAACTCAGATAATCAAATATTCAAATCAAAAGAGTGGTTTAATAAAACATATTAAGATATATTAATAAGTGGTACATTCCAAGCATGTAAAGCATCCAAAGAAGTTGTGAACAAACGGGGAGATATAACAGTTCATACACAAAGTTCATGGTGGTGGCATAAAAAATACAGGTGAACAACTAAAATCAGTGGGGGGAAAAATGAATCAAAAAAAGAAAAAAAAATGGATTAGAGCATTAAAATATGAAGCTATTCACACCCCTTGTATCATATCAATGTGTTCCTATCTCCAGGACCTTTTTCACATTATGCTGCAAGTATGCAGTACACCCATGCTTGTACTTCTTAGAGAGTAAAGAAACCATTACATGTTTACATTAACACCCTTAAGTGTGTGTTGGTTACACCCGCATTCTGAATTTTATCCTACGAAATGTAACTGGGTTCCAAAGATACCTTCATACATTTATCATCTATATCTCACTAATTTTGAGCCTTTTGAGATTTTAAGATTTTTTTTTTGAATATTGAGTATTTTAATATTTTGAGTATGAACATACTACATTAGTTTCTCTCATGTCAACATAATTTCAAGAAAACTGTCAGACAAATACAAATATATATGTCTTCCAGACGACAAACTTTATTTAACAATATCATTGTTGTACTTGACTTGATCATCTTTGTTTTGTTATTAGCACCATGGGTAGCGTCTTTTCCGCCTTCCTGTTTTATCCACTATTGGATCACACTGCATGACCATCAGTTATCTGAGTAAAATTCAGGTTTCTCAGATTTCAGTCCCAGGTCCACAGCTGAGGTCAGTAAATCTGCATTGCCAGAAGCAGTCACTGACCTTGGCACTCCTACAACATGGAGGCGATATGTCTTCATTTTGAGGAATGAACCCAGTCGCTGCCCCCTTCCCGCCCCAAAATGCACTCAGCCTGTCAATCAGGCTGGGGCTTAGGGGACACTGTGTGCAAGGTCACAGTACCTGTTCCCCACATGTATAGAATGGGTCCTGCACATGCGCAGTGACCCCACCATCAGACTTATACGATAACCATCAGGTTAGGGTACAAGTCTGAATTAGGCCCCATGTGCTGAGCCTAGAAACTTAGCACTGAAGCATGTTTTTATTGGAGCTACACCCCCTGCATTTTTAGTTGATTAATAAATTTAAAGGCAGCCCGCTCTGCCCCAATAAAATTCAGCCCACGCTGGGACTGCCTAGCAAAGGCAGCGGCTTCCCAATGGAAGCACTCGCTGGTAATCACAGCCAGACAGGCAGTCCCAGGTTGGAATGTTTTCTCTGTTAGTCACTCTGCAACCAAATGGCATGTGCACAGTGTGACTCTGATGCATATGCACTGCAAACACAAATCACTGAAATTTAGAAACATTTTGTCACAACCGGCCGGACAATTTTTCAGATATGTCAATTTGAAAATCGCCACCAGTGACTCTAGGTTACCTCAACAAATGTGGTTAATGAAATCCGGTAACTGCCACCAGCAAAGGAACCCCAAAACACACATTTATGGACACCAGACAGTCATTTGCAGCTACCTGCATCCAGTAATATTAATTGCAACCTCAATTAGGCACCCAGATTCACCAAGAAACACAAAGAATACGCTAGAATGAATTATTTGTTAATTCAAACAAAATAATCCATGGTATGAAAATAGCAAAAAGATTACAATCATGGACAAAAATACAGTACATGACTCAGAAAACAAACAACAATAATACACTTACGCAAAGAACTTAGGATTCTTGATGTGGGGGACTTCACAATTGAGCTTCAATATTCATCTCCAACACGTAGCTCAATCCTTAAAAAACGAACTCTAAACTTTGAGGGAGAGGTGTTTTTACTTTTTTCCAGCTCCATTCCTCCCTCCAACCTTTATGTTTTTTTAACTAGCTCACTGCTGGGCAATGTACATCTCTCCCAGGTCTGTAACTCAGTAGATAGGGGAAGGAGATTTAGCCCAGATGGGACACAGACATTCTTATCTCCTTAAGAGGTGAAATTCTACTTTAATTTATTATTTCTGGCCTAGCGTGACCAGGTGTGTTTGTTTGAGGTTGAAGGATGCAGTTTTCCACCCCCAAATGTTTATTAATGGTATGATTTAAGAGATCATTATCTTTTCCCTGAACATAAATTTCTCCTCCCATTGTCCTGGATAAAGGGGGTAATTCAGATCTGATCACAGCAGCAAACTTGTTAGCAGTTGGGCAAAACCATGCTGCACTGCAGGTGGGGCAGATGTAACATGTGCAGAGAGAGTTAGATTTGTATGGGTTATATTGTTTCTGTGCAGGGTAAATACTGGCTGTTTTTTTTACACTGCAATTTAGATTTCAGTTTGAACACACCCCACCGAAATCTAACTCTCTCTGCCCCCCTGCAGCACACATGGGAGGTCATTCCGAGTTGTTCGCTCGCAAGGCGATTTTAGCAGAGTTGCTCACGCTAAGCCGCCGCCTACTGGGAGTGAATCTTAGCATCTTAAAGTTGCGAACGAAGTATTCGCAATATAGCGATTACACACCTCGTAGTAGTTTCTGAGTAGCTTCAGACTTACTCGGCATCTGCGATCAGTTCAGTGCTTGTCGTTCCTGGTTTGACGTCACAAACACTCCCAGCGTACGCCCAGACACTCCTCCGTTTCTCCGGCCACTCCTGCGTTTTTTCCGGAAACGGTAGCGTTTTTTCCCACACGCCCATAAAACGGCCTGTTTCCGCCCAGTAACACCCATTTCCTGTCAATCACATTACGATCGCCAGAACGATGAAAAAGCCGTGAGTAAAATTACTAAGTGCATAGCAAATTTACTTAGCGCAGTCGCAGTGCCGACATTGCGCATGCGCATTAAGCGGAAAATCGCTGCGATGCGAAGATTTTTACCGAGCGAACAACTCGGAATGAGGGCCCTGGTTTTGCCCAACTGCTAATAAATGTGCTGCTGTGATCAGATCTGAATTAGGCCCAAAGTTAGGTCAGCTTCAGGACACAGCTTAGCAGCCATGTTGTTCCATGTTGTTTTCATACACTTACATAAGATACAATTCTGATACTGCTGTCTATGTGTAAATGTAACATCCCTGTCACACATTAACACTACAACAACTTCTGTATTAAGCCGTCAGTTCTTATGTGGCTGCTGCTGTGTGATTTTCAGGAAACAAAGATTTTGGAACCTGATATTATAATGCTTTGTTTTGCCAGATGTATTTAACAAAAATAATAAAAATAGATATATACATACCTCCCAACTGTACAGATTTTAGCAGGACAGTTCTGCTTTTCAGGCACTGTCACAGAGTCCCACCTGCAGGCCACAGTGTTCCACAGTGGGGGTGGGGGGAGTTTGGAGCCCCTTTCTCACTCTCTGCTCTGCTTAGAGCAAGCAGTGCATAAATGTTTTGCATAAGCGTGTGGAATATATTCAGTTGAGAAAAGGAGTGGGGGCAGCCCAACAGATTCCTCCAGTGTGAAGAAAACAGATGGCATGGCTTGTGGGTGTGGCATTTCCCATGAGGTCATGCCCATTATCGAGAGGTCATGCCCACTATAGCAAGTCCACACCACCTTTAGCGCACAAAATTCACAATATTTCTTCAGAGGAAGTTGGGAGGTATGTATATACAGTACAAATTAAGATAGATACATAGCTAGAGCAAATCAGAAATTGCATATACTTCTATAACATACTGTACAGTACCTCCCAACTGTCCTGATTTTGGCAGGACAGTCCCAGAAGGCCACAGTATCCCACGGTGGGGGAGGAAGGGTAGTTCAGTTGGGAAACTCTCTGGGGGTAATTCAGGGATGATCACAGCAGCAATTTGTTAACAGTTGGGCAAAACCACGTGCACTGCGGGGGGGGGGGGGGGCAGATATAACATGTGCAGAGATAGTTAGATTTGGGTAGGTTATATTGTTTTTGTGCAGGGTAAATACTGGCTGCTTTATTACTACACTGCAATTTAGATTTCAGTTTGGACACAACCCACCCAAATCTAACTCTCTCTGCACATGTTATATCTGCCCTCCCTGCACTGCACATGGCTTTGTCCAACTGCTAACAAATTTGCTGCTGCAATCAACTCTGAATTAGGCCCTCTGTCACTTGCTGCTCTGCAGAGAACAGTGATTAAACCTGATATACTGGAAGATATTCAGGAGGGGGCTGTAGACACTGTCGAGACATTATGGGTAGAAATTGCATGCGGGGGAAAAAGGAATAAAAAAGTTAGTATTGGGTGTATGCTATAGGCCGCCTGGTATTAACGTATCTCATGAGGAATTGTTACTAAAGCAAATTGAAAGAGCAGCAGGAGTAGGAGACATAGTAGTTATGGGAGATTTTAACTATCCAGAGATAAACTGGAAAAACGATTCATGTGACACTGCTAGGGGCTATATGTTTTTAAACACACTTAATGATAACTACTTAGTTCAACTAATTGGGGAACCAACTAGGTAAAATGCAATCTTAGACCTGGTATTAACAAACAATGGGAATTTGCTATCAGGTATTATAGTAGGGGAACCCATAGGAAACAGCGACCACAATATGGTCACATTCAATATCAGTTTTCATAAACAGCCCTATACTGGCTCAACTAAAACTCTAAACTTTAGCAAAGTGAATTTTGAAAAGATGAGGGTATTTTTCAGGGATATTAAATGGTAGGGTTTGTTTTTAGGAAAAAATACTATGGAGAAATGGGAGGTACTAAAATTCCTGCTAGCTAAAAATACTCTCAAATTTATTCCTACGAGCAGCAAAAAAAGGAATAAAAATCATAAACCAATGTGGCTTAACAAAAAGATAAAGGAACTTATGGGCAAGAAAAGGCGAACATTTAAAAAATACAAATCTGACGGGGAAGTAGAGTCATTTCAGCACTATAAGGAATGTAACAAAATATGCAAAAAGGAAATAAGAGCGGCTAAAGTAGAAACTGAAAAACTAATAGCAAAGGAAAGCAAAGCGAATCCCCAAAAATTCTTTAAATAGCAAGAGATTAAAGAAGGAAAGTATAGGCCCTTTAAAAGACAAGTTGGGAGTCTTAAGCAAAAATGATAATGACATAGCGGACACACTAAATTAGTTTTTTTCAACAGTATTTACTAGAGAGGACCCAATTCAGGGACACACATAATCTCAATAATGAGACTATCCCACTGATAGGTACTTATTTAATCGAGGAAGTAGTCTGTGACCGATTAAACATTTAAAGATTAATAACTCACCAGGTCCCGATGGTATTCACCCAAGGATTCTAATGGAGCTTCACTCTGAACTTGCAAAACCGCTGTTTTTGATCTTTAAGGATTCAGTAATATCAGGTATGGTTCCCAAAGACTGGCGTATAGCGGAAGTAGTGCCTATATTCAAAAAGGGAAGTAAAGCTGAACCAGGTAATTATAGACCAGTTCGTCTTACATCTATAGTGGGGAAAGTATTGGAAGGTATTCTAAGAGATAGTATTCAGAAGTTCCTTGAAGTCAATAAGGTCATTAAAATAAATCAACATGGGTTTATGAAGGACAGATCCTGTCAAACCAACTTACTTGGCTTTTATGAAACAGTAAGCGCAAACCTAGATCAGGGTAAAGAGGTGGATGTAATCTTTTTAGATTTTGCCAAAGCATTCGACACTGTACCACACATGAGACTTATCTACAAGCTACAAGAAACAGGGCTAGGAAGCACAATATGCACTTGGGTCAAAAACTGGTTAGATAATAGGGAGCAGCGCATTGTGGTTAATGGATCTTTTTCAAATTGGACTGAAGTGCTAAGTGGTGTGCCGCAAGGCTCAGTATTAGGACCGCTATTGTTCAATATTTTCATTAATGACCTAACAGAAGGTCTAGAGAGCATGGTGTCAATTTTTGCAGATGATACCAAATTGTGTAAAGTTATAAATGCGGAGGGGGATGCTGAGTCACTTCAGAATGACTTAGTTAAATTAGAAGCTTGGGCAGCGAAATGGAGAATGCGCTTCAATACAGACAAGTGTAAGGTAATGCACTGTGGTAACAAGAACAAAAATAACACCTACCTACTAAATGGGGTAAAATTAGGGTATTACGTACTGGAAAAGCACTTAGGTGTTCTCATAGATAGCAAACTAAGCAGTAGTACCCAAAGTAGGACTGCAGCAAAGAAGGCTAATAAGATATTAGCATGCATAAAACGGGGAATTGATGCTAGGGACGAGAGTATTATATTCCCGTTATATAAATCACTTGTGAGGCCACACCTTGAATACTGTATACAATTCTGGGCACCATACTACAAAAAGGATATCCTGGAGCTAGAAAAGGTTCAGAGGTGGGCGACCAAACTAATTAAGGGTATGGAGACTTCTGGAATATGAGGAAAGGCTTGCAAGAATAGGCATGTTTACACTGGAAAGGAGGAGATTAAGAGGGGACATGATCAACATTTACAAATATATAAGGGGACAATAAACATATCTTGCGCAGGACCTGTTTTTGGTTAGATCAACAAAGAGAACTCGTGGACACTCGTTTAGGTTAGAGGAGAGGAGATTCCGCACAATACGGCGTAAAGGCTTTTTTTATGGTAAGGACGATACGTGTTTGGAATTCCCTGCCTGAGGGAGTTACAATGGCTGACTCAGTCAACACCTTTAAGAATGGGTTAAATAAATTCCTAATGGATAAGGATATTCAGGGTTACGGGGCATAGTCACGCACTATGGTTATTATAAAAAAGAGGGGTAAAACGTAACGGCAGTCATCAACTTCAGTCAAAATTTTATACAAAATAATTGTGCATAGGAGACCACAAATAGGTTGAACTCGATGGACAATTGTCTTTTTTCAACCTTAGATACTATGTTACTATGTTACTATGAATAGCTGTTGTGGTAGTATGCTATAATATCAACAAGTATAGAGGATAGATTAAGCTCATCCATAGATTCCTGGCATGAAACAGATATACAGTAGATCACACTGAAATGTAATTATGGACCACATTTGTTCCACTTGTTTTGGTGCTTAACAGGCAGATATAGGGATAGGCATTGAAGAACAGGGAAAATAGCAATCATCGTCATGGTTTGAGAATTGAGTATTCTTTTTGTTTGTTGTTTGTTTTGTATTTAAAACAGGAGTCCAGTATTTCTCTTCTGCTGATGATTTTGTCCCTATAGGAGGGGGTCAGACTGGATCAGCTATGTGGGGGGTAAGATAGTGCCAGGTATGTGTCTGGTTTAGAGGAGATTATGGTGCTAGACACCTCAATCATTTAGTGCCCTCTACCCAGCATGTGGTGGGCTGGCTCAGGGTGGATGTATAGGGCACCTCAACAGTGCAGTTACTACCTGAATGTTAGCTCCCCTATGGGAGATATGTACAAAACCTTGGAGAGTGATATAATGGAGAGAGATAAACTACCAACCAATCAATTCCTAACTGTAACAGTAAGGAGCTGGTCGACTGCTACTTTATCTCTCTCCACTTTATCACTCTCCAAGGTTAGTACATCTACTCCTTCAGTTGTAATTAACCCCTGACTAGAAGTTCTTCCCAGACTGCTCATTTTACTACTTCTGCTGCATTCTGTGAACAAATAGGTAGATCCCCTGTCTGCATGCTGATGACCACCTGTCAATGATGTGTAGATGCTAATACTACAGTGCATGGTATTAATTCCAACCATACCATTATCAATCCCTAGGCAGATAGCCATTCAGAAATTCTGCAAATTTAATGCACTCTGGTTGACACACATGGGATCAGGTTTGGAACTTTAAAATGTATTGAGTTTTTCAATATGAATAAAGAATCAGTTCTGGCTAAGCTATTATGGGATGCTTTAAAGGCCTTTTTAAAGGGAATATCAGACCCTCCAACATGACCCGCCCCACTAGGTACAAAATGCTCTGTTTCTGGGCTTCCCTCTTAATTTATGATTTCCATCACCTGTGTTGAACTAGTTGAATGATAAGAAAGCTGTTTCTTCACAGGTGATGGCAATAATAAATTAAGAGGGAAGTCCAGAAACAGAGCATTTTGTACCTAGTGGGGCGGGTCATGTTGGAGGGTATGGAATATAGTTTACCAATTTTTGCAAAAATTTATATAGTACCCACTTGAACTGTAGCCTGTCAGAGCTGCAGTCTTATCTTGCTATAATTGATCTCCCTATTCTGACTGAGAATATTTAGAATCTCAATTAACCGTTGAGGAGATTGCTGTAGCAATAAAATAATTCCTGGACGTAAAGCTCCAGGTGTAGATGGGATTCCACTAGAATTATACATAAAACAAAATAAATTATTTGCCCTTTGTCTCTTAGACCTTTTTAATAATCTATAAGAGTCTGATTCTTTACCACAGTCTATGCTAGAGGCTTTAATAATTGTACTACCAAAGCCCAGGAAGGATATCATATTTGTTGGCTCATATCACCCTACAGATGGAGCCATGTTAGTCGTGGCTCCGTCTGTGTCTGTGCACGCCCGCCTAGGTGCGCCAAATGACTACAGGCATCTCTGTCTGGGCTAGGGTCTCAGTGAATGGTTTAATTTCCTCAACTTTTCCTCTGTCTAGAGGTACCAGGCAGGGGTGTCCCGTCACCTGCCCTATTTGACTTAGCTATAGATCCTCTTTCCTGTATGATTATATCCCCTAGAGATATTAAGGGCCTTCGCATGGGGTCTACAATAGACAAAATTGCATTATATGCAGATGATATAATGCATTTTCTATCTGATTATGTTAATTCTATGCCTAGAACACGACATTATTAACTATTTTGGTAAATTATCGGGTTTGTTAATAAACTGAGATATATCATGTATTTTCCAGTTATAGGCCAATGTCCTGCTATTCAACTTATATCACTTCCTCTGCAATGGGTCGACTCATTTAAATTCTTGGGAATCTGGGTGATCAACAACCCACAAAGTTATGTTATGCTAAATGTAAAACCACAGATGGAATATGTGAAATCTTGTATTACAGTTTGGGGCAGGCTCTCATTAACCATTACTGGCAGGATCAATTTAGTTGAATTGGTTATACAACCGAAACTCCTGTATGTATTGGCGCAATTTCCAACTTATATTCTGCAGAGGATTTTTCAGCAATTAGATGGCTTGATCTCCTTGATCTGGAGGAATAGGCAAGCTTTTGTAAGTTTACTCTGAGAACATACTAATATACTGTATGTAGTTATGTAAAATGCCTTTACCTTTTTTATTTTCTGTGACAGGACGGTTCCGTACGAAAGCATTCGCCGCTTTCGCGTCCCGTCGGCTGCGCACATAATGGAAGGTCAGGTCACACGAGGCCTGACCACATAGGGGATTCCCGCTTACCGTCAGTAACCGCCTGTTACTGACTCCACCCACTGCGCTGTGGGCGGGTTTATGCTGCCACCACCAAACTCCTAACCTGCCGTGGCGTTTGGAACCACGGTTCTGCTCTGTATGTGCCGACGCACTGCCTTACCACACCTGTGTGGTGTTGACGAATCCCCACTAACCACTTGCTAGGCCTCTACCGGTAGCTGGCGGAAGGCGGAACTTGGAGACGTTAGGTGCTTCCCTGGACAGCCGGAGGACGGGGCTATGTTTGGCATAACCCTGTAGGTCACAAGATGAAGTAATCTTCTTGAGGCAGATGATGTTTATTTGCTCAATAATAACCTTAAAAAAGACTCATCCCTATTGCTAGGGGCAACAGCATACAAATAGATGTTCCAGCAGAATAAAGATGGTACAACTACAACTTCCATGGGGCAACTGCCCTCCTTTTATCCTACTGCAATACACATTACCACAGGGGGTAAGCCCGCCCTGTGGTGTACAACCAATCAATGTTTACCCATGAGCTGTGCATGCCTTGGTCACATGCACAGCTAACATTGTTCTCTATAGACAGTGGGGAGTGGTCGTTCTCCTTTGACTGTCCCATCCTGGAGGATCAGGATACGCCCCGGTGCCGTTCAGTCTAGGCTGGGGGAAGTTTTCCCTCCTAAACTGACTTCCAGAAACCTGCCCGGGACCTAGCCCACTGCCTGCAGCCTGGATTTGGGCTCCAGAGCTGGGCAGCCTAGCTCCCCGGTCCAGGTTTCCAGGCCACTACGGGTGATCTCCATGGTGCTCCAGAAAGCCACTCAGCTTGTTTCAAAGCTGAGCTTCTTCTCTCTCTCCCAATGCCCCTTTCAAGTGTGAGGCTGGATGGGAAAGTATTCCGTTTTTGGGGAAAAGGTCTGGGAGAATCCATCAGCCTGCACAGCCATGGATTCCCCCCTCCTGGGACACACAACCAAGTAAGTGCAATTTACCTTTAAATACATTTCCTTTAAACACATGTGTTTCCCTTTAAATCTACTCTGAGCCCGTGCCCTGCATAGGCTCTACATTCCCAGGCACTGCAGTGCCTCATAACACAATATATTTATATATATATATTTTACATTTAACAACCATTGTTCTGGGTTTATTCCTGCAGCCTAGTGGACCGCTGGGCTCTCCCCACTGGCATCAGGACACACTGGGAGCTAGAAGCACCGCTGGGGGTGTTGGCTGCAGCAGGGGCTAACTTCCACATGCCCCGATGCTGCCCTCCGTCCCCCAGCGTGGCTGAAATTGCTGCCTCGCCGCAGCCTCCCGATCCGGGGCTGCGGCGCACCCCCCCTTCTGAAACCAGGCAGCTCGGGACGCTTATCCCGGCCGCCGTGGCTCTGTGCCGCTGGAGCACTGAGGCGCAGGGAGCTACGTTCCCTGTCCCCAGCGTCCAGTTGCCCTCACATGCCTCCGCCGCTAGGGAGCCGGCTAGCCCGGTCCCCGTGCACGGCGCACCCCCCAGCATTGCAGCAGCCCGGGACGAGCTCGTCCCGGCTGCCGCGCTCGGCCATCCATGAGACGCTGAGGCGCCGGGAGCAGAGCTCCCGTCCCCCAGCGGCGGCACACACGCAGAGAGCGCAGCAGCGGGAGTGGATCTCCCGCCTGCAGCGGCTCGCCCTCCTCCGTAGGCTTCCCCTCTCCCCCAGCGCGCACACACTGCTCAGCGCGCCGGGGGCTGCCCTCACTGCCGCGGTCGCCGGAGAGGTCCAGGACCGCGGCACATTGTTAAGGATACATTTTAAAAACATTTATAAAACACGGCGCCTAGCGCCCACAATATTTTAAACCTGGCGCCAAACGCCCATTGTCCTTATTATGGTGCCGGGCACTAGGGGTTAACCCCTTCAGTGCCGCGGCAGCCATTGCCCACGTGGCTGGGGGTCTCTCCGGCCACATTTTCATTGTATGTTGCAATGGAAAAACAAAAATGAATAAAAACTAATTAATTAAAATAAAGGAAACAAACTGTTATGGGCTGTGTGTGTATGCAAATTTTTTTTGTAGTTCAAAGTGATGTTATTACTATTAATGTTATTGACAATCATATACTTATTTACAGTACAAGCCACACTAGAAATAATTCACAATAAGTACTAAAGCTGGGTACACATCAGTAAACGATGCAATGTTTGGTCTTTAATGATATATATGTATATATATTAGTGATATGCGGGTTCGGTTCCTCGGAATCCGAACCACCCCGAACTTCACCCATTTTACACGGGTCCGAGGCAGCCTCGGATCTTCCCACCTTGCTCGGTTAACCCGAGCGCGCCCGAACCTCATCATCCCACTGTCGGATTCTCGCGAGATTCGTATTCTATATAAGGAGCCGCGCGTTGCCGCCATTTTCACTCGTGCATTGGAGATGATAGGGAGAGGACGTGTACAGCGTTCTCTCAGTTGTGTTCAGTGTGCTGCAAATATCTGTGTGCTGCAAATATCTGTGCTCAGTGTGCTGAAGTGAAAATATCTACGTTCTCTGCCTGAAAAACGCTCCATATCTGTGCTGCATTGTAGTATATAGTAGGAGGACAGTGCAGAATTTTGCTGACCAGTGACCACCAGTATTATATCAGTACGGTACAGTAGTCCACTGCTCTACCTACCTCTGTGTCGTCAAGTATACTATCCATCCATACCTGTGGTGCATTTAAGTTTTGCGCAGTATATATATAGTAGGAGGACAGTGCATAATTTTGCTGACCACCAGTATGTAATATATAGCAGTACGGTACAGTAGTCCACTGCTCTACCTACCTCTGTGTCGTCAAGTAAACTATCCATTCATACCTGTGGTGCATTTAAGTTTTGTGCAGTATATATATAGTAGGAGGAAAGTGCATAATTTTGCTGACCACCAGTATATAATATATAGCAGTACGGTACAGTAGGACACTGCTCTACCTACCTCTGTGTTGTCAAGTATACTATCCATCCATACCTGTGGTGCATTTAAGTTTTGCACACTATATATATCAGGGGTGGGGAACCTTCGGCCCGCGGGCCGTATACGGCCCGCGAAGCCGTTTGGTCCGGCCCACCAGCTGGTGTCAGTGAGACACGCTGCCGCTCAGTCCGGCGGCAGCGTGTCTCAGCTGTCAGAACAGGGAGATGGAGGAGAGCGCGGCTGTCGAGTGGGAGCGGCGACGGGTAGTACTTCAAACCAGCCGCCGGTCCGTGAGCCAATCAGAGCTCGCGGACCGGCAGCCAATCAGGAGCCGCGGCTGCTGGTCCGCGAGCTCTGATTGGCTCTCGAACCGGCGGCTGGTTTGAAGTACTACACCGCACCGCCGCTCCCACCCGACAGCTGCGCTCTCCTCCGTGTCTCACGGTAAGCAGCACGGAGGGGAGGGGGGAGGGCATCTGCATACCTGGCACTGTGGGGGGCATTTGTATACCTGGCACTGTGGAGTCATCTGTATACCTGGCACTGTGGGGGCATCTGCATACCTGGCACTGTGGGGGCATCTGTATACATGGCACTGTGGGGGGCATTTGTATACCTGGCACTGTGGGGTCATCTGTATACCTGGCACTGTGGGGGCATCTGCATACCTGGCACTGTGGAGGCATCTGTATACCTGGCACTGTGGGGGGCATTTGTATACCTGGCACTGTGGGGGCATCTGTATACCTGGCACTGTGGGGGTCATCTGTATACCTGGCACTGTGGGGTCATCTGTATACCTGGCACTGTGGGGGCATCTGTATACCTGGCACTGTGGGGGCATCTGTATACCTGGCACTGTGGGGGCATCTGTATACCTGGCACTGTGGGGTCATCTGTATACCTGGCACTGTGGGGTCATCTGTATACCTGGCACTGTGGGGGCATCTGTATACCTGGCACTGTGGGGGGCATCTGTATACCTGGCACTGTGGGGGCATCTGTATACCTGGCACTGTGAGGGGCATTTGTATACCTGGAACTGTGGGGGGCATTTGTATACCTGGCACTGTGGGGGCATTTGTATACCTGGCACTGTGGGGGCAATTGTGGATCTGGCACCGCACTATTGGGGGCATATGTGTATCACGTCCCATTTTAACTGGCCACACCCATTTTTTTGGCACGTGCGCGCCTCCGGCGCGCACACACAGTACCTCTAAGGGGCAGACCTACTGGGGGGCAGGGTCATTTTTTAACTTGAGAATTTTTGTATGGCCCCCGAAGGATTTTATAAATATCCAAATGGCCCTCGGTAGAAAAAAGGTTCCCCACCCCTGAAATATATAGTAGGAGGACAGTGTATAATATTGCTGACCACCAGTATATAATATATAGCAGTACGGTACAGTAGGCCATTGCTATTGATATATTACTGGCATATAATTCCACACATTAAAAAATGGAGAACAAAATTGTGGAGGGTAAAATAGGGAAAGATCAAGATCCACTTCCACCTCATTCTGAAGCTGCTGCCACTAGTCATGGCTGAGACGATGAAATGCCATCAACGTCGTCTGCCAAGGCCGATGCCCAATGTTATAGTAGAGAGCATGTAAAATCCAAAAAACAAAAGTTCAGTAAAATGACCCAAAAATCAAAATTAAAATCGTCTGAGGAGAAGCGTAAACTTGCCAATATGCCATTTACGACACGGAGTGGCAAGGAACGGCTGAGGCCCTCTCCTATGTTCCTCATGACTAGTGGGTCAGCTTCACATGAGGATGGAAGCACTCATCCTCTCGCTAGAAAAATGAAAAGAGTTAAGCTGGCAAAAGCACAGCAAAGAACTGTGCATTCTTCTAAATCACAAATCCCCAAGGAGAGTCCAATTGTGTCGGTTGCGATGCCTGACCTTCCCAACACTGGACGGAAGAGGTGGCGCCTTCCACCATTTGCACGCCCCCTGCAAGTGCTGGAAGGAGCACCCGCAGTCCAGTTCCTGATAGTCAAATTGAAGATGTCACTGTTGAAGTACACCAGGATGAGGATATGGGTGTTGCTGGCGCTGAGGAGGAAATTGACAAGGAGGATTCTGATGGTAAGGTGGTTTGTTTAAGTCAGGCACCCGGGGAGACACCTGTTGTCCGTGGGATGAAAATGGCCATTGACATGCCTGGTCAAATTACAAAAAAAAATCACCTCTACGGTGTGGAATTATTTTAACAGAAATGCGGACAACAGGTGTCAAGCCGTGTGTCACCTTTGTCAAGCTGTAATAAGTAGGGGTAAGGATGTTAACCACCTCGGAACATCCTCCCTTATACGTCACCTGGAGCGCATTCATCAGAAGTCATTGACAAGTTCAAAAACTTTGGGTGACAGCGGAAGCAGTCCACTGCCAACTAAATCCCTTCCTCTTGTAACCAAGCTCCTGCAAATCACACCACCAACTCCCACAGTGTCAATTTCCTCCTTAGACAGGAAAGCCAATAGTCCTGCAGGCCATGTCACTGGCAAGTCTGACGAGTCCTCTCCTGCCTGGGATTCCTCCGATGCATCCTTGAGTGTAATGCCTACTGCTGCTGGCGCTGCTGTTGTTGCTGCTGGGAGTCGATTGTCATCCCAGAGGGGAAGTCGGAAGACCACTTGTACTACTTCCAGTAAGCAATTGACTGTCCAACAGTCCTTTGCGAGGAAGATGAAATATCACAGCAGTCATCCTGATGCAAAGCGGATTACTCAGGCCTTGGCAGCCTGGGCGGTGTTAAACGTGTTTCCGGTATCCACCATTAATTCACAGGAAACTAGAGAATTGCTTGAGGTACTGTGTCCCCGGTACCAAATACCATCTAGGTTCCATTTCTCTAGGCAGGCAATACCGAGAATGTACACAGACCTCAGTAAAAGACTCACCAGTGTCCTAAAAAATGCAGTTGTACCCAATGTCCACTTTAACCGCGGACATGTGGACATGTGGAGCAGGGCAGACTAAAGACTATATGACTGTGACAGCCCACTGGGTAGATGTATTGCCTCCCGCAGCAAGAACAGCAGCGGCGGCACCAGTAGCAGCATCTCGCAAATGCCAACTCGTTCCTAGGCAGGCTATGCTTTGTATCACCGCTTTCCATAAGAGGCACACAGCTGACAACCTCTTACGGAAACTGAGGAACATCATCGCAGAATGGCTTACCCCAATTGGACTCTCCTGGGGATTTGTGACATCGGACAACGCCACCAATATTGTGCATACATTACATGTGGGCAAATTCCAGCACGTCCCATGTTTTGCACATACATTTAATTTGGTGGTGCAGAATTTTTTTAAAAAATGACAGGGGCGTGCAAGAGATGTTGTCGGTGGCCCGAAGAATTGCGGGCCACTTTCGGCATTCAGCCACCGTGTGCCGAAGACTGGAGCACCAGCAAACACTCCTGAACCTGCCCTGCCATCATCTGAAGCAAGAGGTGGTAACGAGGTGGAATTCAACCCTCTATATGCTTCAGAGGATGGAGGAGCAGCAAAAGGCCATTCAAGCCTATACAGCTTCCTATGACATAGGCAACGGAAAGGGAATGCACCTGACTCAAGCGCAGTGGAGAATGATTTCAACGTTGTGCATGGTTCTGCAACCCTTTGAACTTGCCACACGAGAAGTCAGTTCAGACACTGCCAGGAGGAGCTAAAACAGAGCGATTCCGCTAGGCATGTGGGACTTGTGGATGGAGCCCTTAATTCGCTTAACCAGGATTCACGGATGGTCAATCTGTTGAAATCAGAGCACTACATTTTGGCCACCGTGCTCGATCCTAGATTTAAAACCTACGTTGGATCTCTCTTTCCGGCAGACACAAGTCTGCAGAGGTTCAAAGACCTATTGTTGAGAAAATTGTCTAGTCAAGCGGAACGTGGCCCGTCAACAGCTCCTCCTTCACATTCTCCCGCAACTGGGGGTGCGAGGAAAAGGCTAAGAATTCCGAACCCACCCGCTGGCTGTGATGCAGGGCAGTCTGGAGCGAGTGCTGACATCTGGTCCGGACTGAAGGACATGCCAACGTTTACTGACATGTCATCTACTGTCACTGCATATTATTCTGTCACCATTGAAAGAATGGTGGAGGATTATGTGAGTGACCGCATCCAAGTAGGCACGTCAGACAGTCCGTACGTATACTGGCAGGAAAAAGAGGCAATTTGGAGGCCCTTGCACAAACTGGCTTTATTTTACCTAAATTGCCCCCCCTCCAGTGTTTACTCCTAAAGAGTGTTTAGTGCAGCCGCTCACCTTGTCAGCAATCGGCGTACGAGGTTACTTCCAGAAAATGTGGAGAAGATGATGTTCATCAAAATGAATTATAATCAATTCCTCCGTGGAGACATTCAGCAGCAATTGCCTCCAGAAAGTACACAGGGACCTGAGATGGTGGATTCCAGTGGGGACGAATTAATAATCTGTGAGGAGGGGGATGTACACAGTGAAAGGGGTGAGGAATCGGAGGATGAGGAGGAGGTGGACATCTTGCCTCTGCAGAGCCAGTTTGTGCAAGGAGAGATTGATTGCTTCTTTTTTGGTGGGGGCCCAAACCAACCAGTCATTTTAGTCACAGTCGTGTGGCAGACACTGTTGCTGAAATGATGGGTTTGTTAAAGTGTGAATGTCCTGTTTATACAACATAAGGGTGGGTGGGAGAGCCCAAGGACAATTCCATCTTGCACCTCTTTTTTCTTTAATTTTTCTTTGCATCATGTGCTGTTTGGGGCCAATTTTTACTGCAGTGCCACTCCTAGATGGGCCAGGTGTTTGTGTCGGCCACTTGGGTCGCTTAGCTTAACCATCCAGCGACCTTGGTGCACCTCTTTTTTTCTTTGCATCATGTGCTGTTTGAGGACTATTTTTTTAATCTGCCATCCTGTCTGACACTGCAGTGCCACTCCTAGATGGGCCAGGTGTTTGTGTCGGCCACTTGGGTCGCTTAGCTTAGTCACACAGCGACCTTGGTGCACCTCTTTTTTTCTTTGCATCATGTGCTGTTTGAGGACTATTTTTTTAATCTGCCATCCTGTCTGACACTGCAGTGCCACTCCTAGATGGGCCAGGTGTTTGTGTCGGCCATTTGGGTCGCTTAGCTTAGCCATCCAGCGACCTTGGTGCAAATTTTAGGACTAAAAATAATATTGTGAGGTGTTCAGAATAGACTGGAAATGAGTGGAAATTATGGTTATTGAGGTTAATAATACTATGAGATCAAAATGACCCCCAAATTCTATGATTTAAGCTGTTTTTGAGGGTTTTTTGTAAAAAAAACACCCGAATCCAAAACACACCCGAATCCGACAAAAATTTTTCAGGGAGGTTTTGCCAAAACGCGTCCGAATCCAAAACACGGCCACGGAACCAAATCCAAAACCAAAATACAAAACCCGAAAAATGTCCGGTGCACATCACTAATATATATATATATATATAAATATATATATATATATCGGGTAGTGCGTACACCTTGAGTGATTTGCTCAAAATTATTGGTGATATCATCAGATTGAGCTGCATGCACAACCAACTTGAAGCGCAATGAACGACTTACAAGAGCGCACAATAGTGCATACACAGTAGACTATGTGAACGATTTTATAGTTCGTATCCGTCGGAATAATCACATTCATCTGATGTGTACCCATCTTAAGGCAACATAACAGATGATTTATGGGACATTTATAAACATAGCTAAATATTTAAATAAATATTTGAATCTCCAAATACATGCACAGTTGTGTGTGCTCATTTAGTAAAAACAATGAGTATAACAATGAGAGGAATAATTGCAAAACATTACTTCCAATGATATCCTGTGAATGTTTTTGGCTGATTTGAATTATCAACATATGACCTATTTCTTTTTAAGTTAATCTGTACCATAATATTTAATAAAGAGTCTGGCTCGGAACTCAAGAAGTATCACACAGCCTTATTGAGGGATCTCTCATGTTGGCCAAATAAAACATATTATAGTCTTGAAGATGATTGTGAAAGTAATGGGTAATATAATACATGTGAACGCTTGTGACATGTATTTATAGCCCAAGAAGATAATAGAAACTCTTCACTGCCCATGGTATAAATCAGCAAAGTCACTTTGTAATGACTGCACTCTAGCTCTCTTAAATCAGAAGTGCCACCTACTTGCAAGCGAGTCAGTGTTCTAACCAACCAGCAATAACATTTATGCCTTATATAGTAGGAAACAGACTTAGGGCCTGTACATATGGTCATTCAAACACAACTCTAGCAAAACACATAAATAAAACCTCTTGCTCTGTGCTCGCTTTCACATAATGAGTGCATCCTCTCAATTTTCCCAGCAGCATAGTACTGTGTAATATGGGCCTATTTCAGAGATTTAAGCAAAACCGATGGTTTGCATACATCTACGATGGTTGTTGATGCAAAGGATCTTGTTTTGTTAGATCGCACGCAGTGCCCTCTAAGTGTTTTGGGGCAGGGAGCGGGCGGTGGTGGGGACCATTTCACAAAACTGAGGTATATGCTGCAACTAATGGTTGGGATGGTGATCCGATGCTGCATCTTCGGACGCAGCACTTAAACCTACAATGTCGGCAGTGGGAGTCTTATAATAATAATAATAATAATAATAATAATAATCATTTTATTTATATAGTGCTCTTTCTCCAACAGGACTCAATGTCCTTTTCAGACATCAAAAACAATGCAGATAATACAGAAGATTTAAGTAAAATAGCAATTGATAAACCACACAGACATAAAAGGAAAACCTTGAGCACACAATAATCATAATGCAGGACTGGTGTAGGCATTTTGCGTAAAACAACTTCCAAGGGTTGTGTATTGTACGCTCACAAGGTACCAGATGAGACAGCCATTTTGGGCGCACTGCATAGTATTAACCTGGAATATTCTACCCCTAGAAGAGATGACACAAAATGGGGAGATTGTAACATCTTAACGCTCAGAGTAGAGTCCCAACAAAATGACCAAGGCCCTCATTCCGAGTTGTTCGCTCGCAAGCTGCTTTTAGCAGCATTGCACACGCTAAGCCGCCGCCTACTGGGAGTGAATCTTAGCTTAGCAAAATTGCGAACGAAAGATTCTCTAAATTGCGAATAGAAATTTCTTTGCAGTTTCGGAGTAGCTCGATACTTACTCTGCCACTGCGATCAGTTCAGTCAGTTTCGTTCCTGGTTTGACGTCACAAACACACCCAGCGTTCACCCAGACACTCCCCCATTTCTCCAGCCACTCCCGCGTTTCCCCCCGAAACGGTAGCGTTTTTTCACACACTCCCATAAAACGGCAAGTTTCCGCCCAGAAACACCCACTTCCTGTCAATCACATTCCGATCACCAGAATAAAGAAAAAACCTCGTAATGCCGTGAGTAAAATACCAAACTTCTTAGCAAATTTACTTGGCGCAGTCGCAGTGCGAACATTGCGCATGCGCAATTAGCGGAAAATTGCTGCGATGCGAAGAAAATTACAGAGCGAACAACTCGGAATGAGGGCCCAAGTCCATGTATTTTTCATCCCATCCACAAGCGTACCAGATGAGGCAGCCATGTTGGGAGCACTACGAAGGTTACACTGTGGTAGGTGAGCCATACAAGGGCACACATGGGAAAACTGACACCTGTGTAGTAGTAGTGGGTTGGGTATGAAATCCCGGCAGACGGGATGCCGGGTGTCAATATCCCGACACCAACATCCTGCCAGCCAGAATGCCGGCAGCGGGGTAAGCACTACGAGTCCCCTTCTGGGCTCGCTACACTCACCACAATGTGGGCTCAGTGGCTTGCTGTGCTCAGCACTGGATCTATTCCCACTTTATGGGTGTTGTGGACACCCACAAGTGGGAATAGCCGTGGCAAGTGCTGTCAGGATTTTGGCGTCGGTCTCCCAACCACCGGGATATAAACTTCATCCCATAGTAGTAGTAGTATGATATACCCTGTATGGAAAGAACCACATGAAGAACATTTTGTCGCGGAGGAACTACACTGCATAGGTCACAATGGCAGGGTGTACAAACAGTGGATGCACACATTACAGGAATAGCACACGGTGGGGTAAAAGAAAAAAACACATGGTAAGAAAACATTTGCATGTGACCAATGGAAGGGGGAAAGTAAGGATAACATTATATTGACAAACTTATAAATGTCCTTGTCTCATGGGAGCAGAGTGGGTGACAATTCTGATGGAAATGTCACTGCTGAGCCTGCTCCTGGTCCCCCCATAGCTCCCTGCTTATGTTGAGGGTTAGGCCTGGGGGTAAACCTGATGTTCTCAGCCAGAGGGGTTGTAAGCCTGCTCCTGAAGTTCTCATTGCAGAGGTGTGGAATGGCCACATAATGAACTCTAAACTTTGTGGTTGTTGTAACACAGTCCTTCTGTAATAATGTTGGTTTGTTGTTTGTTTGCCCTCCGTTTTCCTTCGGTTTAATGCAGCTGTAATGCTGCTGTTGATTTTAAGCTGCCACTATATAACTAGCCGCTTCATATACTAGGCACTGTAGCGTTCTAGAGTGCTGGCATACTAACCTATTCTGAATAAAAAAGACTACTGAAACATGTGTTCATCCTGATTACAACCCCCACACAGCAATCTTCCACCTCAAGCAAAACTTGTTAATCAAATCTAACAGATGTAAGGTCAGTTAACCAAACCCAATCACTATAAGTTCTTAACATAGGTGGTCATTCCAAGTTGTTTGCTATTTTTTATGTTCGCACAAGGCAAACGCAAAACTGCGAACACGTTGCACAATAGCGAACATACGCACCCAATGTTATTTTGCAATCTTGTACGCAGCAGTACACAAAGTAGGCGTATGCCAAATAACATCGCAAGAATGCGCTCCTATCGCATTACTACAAACTCCATCGTTAAAATCCGAACTCATCATATATGTGCACAATCTTTGCAAAATTGCAAACGCTATGTACTTTTGCTAAGAAACGCACAGCAATATGTTTTTTTTTATTTTAACAACTTTGAGTTCTAACTCTTCAAGCCTTCCTCAATTAAGATTCCAATTAGTGTAATGAATTATAATGGTCATGACCAATTAAGTCTACAAAGATTACCTGCAGAACACTGTGTAGGCATAATTGGCCATTATCATTTTGTTTTTAAAATAAGTGCTATAGATGTTGAAACTGTGCCTGGCCTAATGTAAAATTCCTGCTTTTTGTGTAGAGGTGTAGTGTGTGTATAAATGTGTTTAGATGTTTTTAAAAACAATCAGCTCCTAACTGTCATAAATCAGTCTGTGGTTTTTTAAGAAAAGAAAAATACTATTCTTAAGTAAGATGTGTGAAATGTTTAAGGTTACCAATTTCAGGATGCCAATCTGCTGTTCCTTTATTGCATTAATAAACACAACACCCGCTTAAATTGAAAAAAAAATTGTTTTTATTTTCAAAATACTTTTTATGTATTTTCAATAAACTTTTTTTGATAAACAAATTTTCAAAATTTTAAACAAAACACTTTTGCAGCTCCTCCACATCTGCCAGCAAGGCCCTGATATTGCCATTTAGGCGGGCAAGAATGCCAGTAATAGTTGTGGGATCTCCAACTGCACCATCTGAAATGAAGGGTAAAAATAAAAATGAATAACTTACTCACATTACCTATTATAGAAGCAAGGCACAAAGCACACTTTAATGGCAAAGTGACTACATCATGGTTGTTTTTTTAATAAAACAGTAGCAGGCCAACACATACAAGCATGCTCAGCAATGTTTTATTTAAAAAAAACATGTTAAAAGTGTAGCACACCATGCTTGGATTCATTCACATCTGGAGTGACCCAGACTTGCCTTTTTTGAGGTTGGCCCTGCCTCATCACACTGCATCTCAACATCTTCAGAAGGACTACATATACTAGCATGCCCACACTCCCTGAAAGCTTGCCTTACTACATAAGGTGAGACAGGTCTTGTTGTTATGTTTTGTCAAACAACATTTTTGAAGTGACACTTTAACAACACATGTCCCCAGACTTGGACTGTCACACAGGGGTACAGGGGAAAGCACCAGTGGCCCTAATTTCCTGCATGAACAGCGTAAGGATCAGGTTCCAGACTGTGGTTTTGCCTGTTGCATTTTGGTGGTCCTAAACATTGTTGACCCACACACTGTCGATCTAATGATCCACACCCCTTACATGTTACACTGTATATTTTAAGTTTGTTTTTGGAACACACTATTGTTAGGCAGTCATTTTGTAGTTAGCTTTGGATGGACGTCAGCCTCTGTAGGTTGACATGTGTTAGTTCTACATGTCACAAGATCAACATGTTATTTTTGGATACATGACAAATGTTTAAGTTTATTTTCACTTCATGCGGCACGTGTACTCAAATTGCAATGGAAATTGCTTACGATGTAAGCGGTAGTGTAGCGACTCACCTTGTCCTAAGCCTGGCAAACAAAGTGCAGCATGCGAGTTGACTGTGCAAATATTGGGATACCCAGGCACTCTAAGGTAAAAAGGACAACAACATACCAAAATACCCTCAGGTATAACTTTTTAATTGACAACCTAGCACATATAAACTAGAGATGAGCGGGTTCGGTTCGTTGAGATCCGAACCTCTCCGAACTTCACCCATTTTACACGGTTCCGAGGCAGCCTCGGAACTTCCCGCCTTGCTCGGTTAACCAGAATGCGCCCGAACGTCATCATCCCGCTGTCGGATTCTCGCGAGATTCGTATTCTATATAAGGAGCCGCGCGTCGTCACCATTTTCACTCGTGCATTGGAGATTGAACGGATAGGACGTGGCAGCGTTCTCTCCCCTGAAAAACTCCGTAATCTGTGCTCAGTGTGCTGAAAATATCTGTGCTCAGTGTGCTGCAAATAATCTGTGCTCAGTGTGCTGCAAATAATCTGTGCTCAGTGTGCTGAAAATATCTATGGTCTCTGCATGAAAACGCTCCATATCTGTGCTCAGTGTTCTGCAAATCTCTGTGCTGTGTGCTGCATTGTGGGGACTTGGGACCACCAGTATAATAATATATACTATTCTATAGCTTCTATACTGCTTGTCAGGACACATGTGTCACAGTTACACTGCTCTGTACTGATATATATATATATATATATATATATATATACAGTAAATGTAATATATATACTATTCTATAGCTTCTATACTGCTTGTCAGGACACATGTGTCACAGTTACACTGCTCTGTACTGATATATATATACAGTAATATATATACTATTCTATAGCTTCTATACTGCTTTTCAGGACACGTGTGTCACAGTTACACCGCTCTGTACTGATTTATATATACAGTAATATATATACTATTCTATAGCTTCTATACTGCTTGTCAGGACACATGTGTCACAGTTACACTGCTCTGTACTGATATATACAGTAATATATATACTATTCTATAGCTTCTATACTGCTTGTCAGGACACACATGTGTCACAGTTACACCGCTCTGTACAGAAATATATATACAGTAATATATATACTATTCTATAGCTTCTATACTGCTTTTCAGGACACATGTGTCACAGTTACACCGCTCTGTACTGATTTATATATACAGTAATATATATACTATTCTATAGCTTCTATACTGCTTGTCAGGACACATGTGTCACAGTTACACTGCTCTGTACTGATATATATACAGTAATATATATACTATTCTATAGCTTCTATACTGCTTGTCAGGACACATGTGTCACAGTTACACCGCTCTGTACAGAAATATATATACAGTAATATATATATACTATTCTATAGCTTCTATACTGCTTTTCAGGACACATGTGTCACAGTTACACCGCTCTGTACTGATATATATATATATATATATATATATATATACAGTAATATATATACTATTCTATAGCTTCTATACTGCTTGTCAGGACACATGTGTCACAGTTACACCGCTCTGTACTGATATATATATAGTAATATATATACTATTCTATAGCTTCTGTACTGCTTGCCAGGACACATGTGTCACAGTTACACCGCTCTGTACTGATATATATATATATATATATATATATATATACAATAATACATGTACTATTCTATAGCTTCTATACTGCTTGTCAGGACACATGTGTCACAGTTACACCGCTCTGTACTGATATATATATATATACAGTAATATATATACTTTTCTATAGCTTCTATACTGCTTGTCAGGACACATATGTCACAGTTACACCGCTCTGTATTGATATATATATATATATATATATATACAGTAATATATATATACTATTCTATAGCTTCTATACTGCTTGTCAGGACACATGTTTCACAGTTACACCACTCTGTACTGATATATATATATATATATATATATACACTAATATATATACTATTCTATAGCGTCTATACTGCTTGTCAGGACACATGTGTCACAGTTACACCGCTCTGTACTGATATATATATACAGTAATATATATACTATTCTATAGCTTCTATACTGCTTGTCAGGACACATGTGTGACAGTTACACTGCTCTGTCATGATATATACAATAATATATATACTTTTCTATAGCTTCTAGTATTACAGTGCAGCATTTTGGTGACCAACAGTATGCATATATAGTACAGTACCGTAGGCCATTGCTATTGATATATTACTGGCATATAATTCCACACATTAAAAAATGGAGAACAAAAATGTTGAGGTTAAAATAGGGAAAGATCAAGATCCACTTCCACCTCATGCTGAAGCTGCTGCCACTAGTCATGGCCGAGACGATGAAATGCCATCAACGTCGTCTGCCAAGGCCGATGCCCAATGTCATAGTAGAGAGCATGTAAAATCCAAAAAACAAAGGTTCTGTAAAATGACCCAAAAATCTAAATTAAAAGCATCTGATGAGAAGCATAAACTTGCCAATATGCCATTTACGACACGGAGTGGCAAGGAACGGCTGAGGCCCTGTCCTATGTTCATGGCTAGTGGTTCAGCTTCACATGAGGATGGAAGCACTCATCCTCCCACTAGAAAAATGAAAAGACTTAAGCTGGCAAAAACACAGCAAAGAACTGTATGTTCTTCTAAATCACAAATCCCCAAGGAGAGTCCAATTGTGTCGGTTGCGATGTCTCACCTTCCCAAAACTGGAGGGGAAGAGGTGGCGCCTTCCACCATTTGCACACCCCCGGCAAGTGCTGGAAGGAGAACCCGCAGTCCAGTTCCTGATAGTCAAATTAAAGATGTCACTATTGAAGTACACCAGGATGAGGATATGGGTGTTGCTGGTGCTGAGGAGGAAATTGACAAGGAGGATTCTAATGGTGAGGTGGTTTGTTTAAGTCAGGCACACGGGGAGACACCTGTTGTTCGTGGGACGAATATGGCCATTGACATGCCTGGTCAAATTACCAAAAAAATCACCTCTTCGGTGTGGAATTATTTTAACAGAAATGCGGACAACAGGTGTCAAGCCGTGTGTTGCCTTTGTCAAGCTGTAATAAGTAGGGGTAAGGATGTTAACCACCTAGTAAACATCCTCCCTTATACATCACCTGGAGCGCATTCATCAGAAGTCATTGACAAGTTCAAAAACTTTGGGTGACAGCGGAAGCAGTTCACTGACAACTAAATCCCTTCCTCTTGTAACCAAGCTCCTGCAAACCACACCACCAACTCCCTCAGTGTCAATGTCCTCATTAGACATGAAAAACAATAGTGCTGCAGGCCATGTCACTGGCAAGTCTGACGAGTCCTCTCCTGACTGGGATTCCTCCAATGCATCCTTGAGTGTAACGCCTACTGCTGCTGGCGCTGCTGTTGTTGCTGCTGGGAGTCGATTGTCATCCCAGAGGGGAAGTCGGAAGACCACTTGTACTACTACCAGTAAGCAATTGACTGTCCAACAGTCCTTTGCGAAGAAGATGAAATATCACAGCAGTCATCCTGCTGCAAAGTGGGTAACTCAGGTCTTGGCAGCTGCGGTGGTGTTAAACGTGTGTTCGGTATCCACCGTTAATTCACAGGGAATTAGAGAATTGTTTGAGGTACTTTGTCCCCGGTACCAAATACCATCTAGGTTCCATTTCTCTAGGCAGGCGATACCGAGAATGTACACAGACGTCAGAAAAAAAGTCACCAGTGTCCTAAAAAATACAGTTGTACCCAATGTCCACTTTAACCACGGACATGTGGACAAGTGGAGCAGGGCAGACTCAGGACTATATGACTGTGACAGCCCACTGGGTAGATGTATTGCCTCCCGCAGCAAGAACAGCAGCGGCGGCACCAGCAGCAGCATCTCGCAAACGCCAACTCGTTCCTAGGCAGGCTACCGCTTTTCATAAGAGGCACACAGCTGACAACCTCTTACGGAAACTGAGGAACATCATCGCAGAATGGCTTACCCCAATTGGACTCTCCTGGGGATTTGTGACATCGGACAACGCCACCAATATTGTGCGTGCATTACATGCGGGCAAATTCCAGCATGTCCCATGATTTGCACATACATTTAATTTGGTGGTGCAGAATTTTTTAAAAAATGACAGGGGCATGCAAGAGATGCTGTCGGTGGCCCGAAGAATTGCGGGCCACTTTCGGCATTCAGCCACCGCGTGCCGAAGACTGGAGCACCAGCAAACACTCCTGAACCTGCCACGCCATCATCTGAAGCAAGAGGTGGTAACGAGGTGGAATTCAACCCTCTATATGCTTCAGAGGATGGAGGAGCAGCAAAAGGCCATTCAAGCCTATACAGCTACCTACAATATAGGCAAAGGAGGGGGAATGCACCTGACTCAAGCACAGTGGAGAATGATTTCAATGTTGTGCAAGGTTCTGCAACCCTTTGAACTTGCCACACGTGAAGTCAGTTCAGACACTGCCAGCCTGAGTCAGGTCATTCCCCTCATCAGGCTTTTGCAGAAGAAGCTGGAGAGATTGAAGGAGGAGCTAAAATGGAGCGATTCCGCTAGGCATGTGGGACTTGTGGATGGAGCCCTTAATTCACTTAACCAGGATTCACGGATGGTCAATCTGTTGAAATCAGAGCACTACATTTTGGCCACCGTGCTCGATCCTAGATTTAACACCTACATTGTATCTCTCTTTCCGGCAGACACAAGTCTGCAGAGGTGCAAAGACCTGCTGGTGAGACACTTGTCAAGTCAAGCGGAACGTGACCCGTCAACAGCTCCTCCTTCACATTCTCCCGCAACTGGGGCTGCGAGGAAAAGGCTGAGAATTCCGAGCCCACCCGCTGGCGGTGATGCAGGGCAGTCTGGAGCGAGTGCTGACATCTGGTCCGGACTGAAGGACCTGCCAACGATTACTGACATGTTGTCTACTGACACTGTATATGATTCTGTCACCATTGAAAGAATGGTGGCGGATTATATGAGTGACCGCATCCAAGTAGGCACGTCAGACAGTCCGTACATATACTGGCAGGAAAAAGAGGCAATTTGGAGGCCCTTGCACAAACTGGCTTTATTTTACCTAAGTTGCCCCCCCTCCAGTGTGTACTCTGAAAGAGTGTTTAGTGCAGCCGGTCACCTTGTCAGCGATCGGCGTACATGGTTACTTCCAGAAAATGTGGAGAAGATGATGTTCATCAAAATGAATTATAATCAATTCCCCTGTGGAGACATTCACCAGCAGTTGCCTCCAGAAAGTACACAGGGACCTGAGATGGTGGATTCCAGTGGGGACAAATTAATAATCTGTGAGGAGGGGGATGTACACAGTGAAATGGGTGAGGAATTGGACGATGAGGGGGAGGTGGACATCTTGCCTCTGTAGAGCCAGTTTGTGCAAGGAGAGACTGATTGCTTCTTTTTTGGTGGGGGCCCAAACCAACCAGTTATTTCAGTCACAGTCATGTGGCAGACCCTGTCGCTGAAATTATGGGTTTGTTAAAGTGTGCATATCATGTTTATACAACATAAGGGTGTGTGGGAGGGCCCAAGGACAATTCCATCTTGCACCTCTTTTTTCTTTAATTTATCTTTGCATCATGTGATGTTTGGGGCCAATTTTTTGAAGTGCCATCCTGTCTGACACTGCAGTGCCACTCTTAGATAGGCCAGGTGTTTGTGCCGGCCACTTGGGTCGCTTAGCTTAGTCATCCAGCGACCTTGGTGCAAATTTTAGGACTAAAAATAATATTGTGAGGTGTGAGGTGTTCAGAATAGACTGGAAATGAGTGGAAATTATGGTTATTGAGGTTAATAATACTATGGGATCAAAATAACCCCCAAATTCTATGATTTAAGCTGTTTTTGAGGGGTTTTTGAAAAAAAACACCCGAATCCAAAACACACCCGAATCTGACAAAAATTTTCAGGGAGATTTTGCCAAAATGCGTCCGAATCCAAAACACGGCCACGGAACCGAATCCAAAACCAAAACACAAAACCCGAAAAATTTCCGGTGCACATCTCTAATATAAACCCTGTTGTCCTGTCAACCCTTTTCTGAGATCAATGAACCATATCTCGATCATGTAGTGATAATGCTACGCTACATAGACTACGTATTTATGATCTAGGATGGCACGGAGGGGGAGCTTCATACGTTTTTGGAGATTTTGAACAGTTAACATAAAATTTACCATGGAATCTAATAAGCAGGAGATCGCATTTCTTGATTTGAAAATCTACAGAGATGAAAATAACAAACTTTCCACTAAATTACATCGGAAGGAAACTGCTACGAACAGTATACTACATAATTCAAGCTCTCACTTCCCCCCAACCATCACAAACATACCGAAAGGAGAATTCCTCAGACTTAAAAGAAATTGTTCTGATACACAAGTGTTCAATAAGGAAAGTGAGAATTTGGTTGCACGCCTTCGTGATCGGGGGTATAGCCATCGGCTAATTAAGAGGGCTAGAAATTCAGTCCTTGGAATAAACAGAAGTACACTTATTTTTAAAGAAAAATCTGAAACAGAACCACATGAGGAGATGAGGTTCGTTGGGGATTTTTGCAAGGAATGGAGGCAATTGAAGGATGGAATTCAAAAACATTGGCATGTTCTACTCTCAAACCCTGATCTGGCCCATAATTTGGGGGATAGAGTTGCAATGAGTTGGAGGAGGTCCCCAAATCTAAGGGATCAATTGGTCCAAAGTCACTTTATAAGGAAACCATCGAATTTACCCATAGCTAGGGGCACATTTCCCTGTGGATCATGTCGAGCATGTGACTATATGATATCTACACAGGAAGTGCAAGACAAATACGGTAACACATGCAGAATTGTGGATTTCTTCAACTGCAGAACGACTAACATTGTCTACTGTGTATCATGCACCTGCGGTAAATTATATGTGGGGGTTACTACTCACATGTTCAAGGTAAGGATTCTTGAACATGTAGGAACCATTCGCAATGCAGCCAAAGACATTAGCAATTTCAAACAGATAACAACAGTGGCAAGACACTTCCATAAACATCGTAATGACGGTTCACACAAAATGAAGGCCTTTGGCCTTGAGAAAATCAAATTGGGCATTAGGGGTGGTAACGCGATGCAAGAGCTCTTAAAAAAGGAAAGCGAATGGACATTCAGGCTGTGAAGTATGGCACCGAACGGAATGAATGAACACATTAATTACACTGTGTTTCTGTAATAACATCTTTATAACATTTCATGGTGAAATTCTAATCCCAGTTCTGAATGGAGGATGTAGTAAGGACAATTCATCCAGTTATGAAATATTCCAATACTTTTTTCTATGCATATTAGAATTGATTCATTTGATATTATAATTTCATAAATAAGGAATAACAGCTTTGTTTTTTAGGGTTTGTTTGTTTTTTCACGGGGTTCACTTCTCTTCCCTTTTTTTTCCCCTGTCCCCTTTTCTTCCCCCTTCCTCTTCCCCCTCTCTTCCCTCGTCTCTTTTTCCTTTTTTCTACTTTGTATTTATGCATGAGTTTTTAATCACTGTTTTGGACTGCAAGGGGTCCTCATCTTTATCACAGGCAATACTACATAGCAATTGATAATTGTATATAAACAAACTAATATAAAAAAATCTTCTTGCACAAGTCACTTTTTCTCAGATCTCTACACTTTGTAATTTAATGGTACTCACAATTTAGAGGTTTTACCTCATAATATCAAGTACACAAACTTCACCTTTAGGGCATATTCACTCATTCACAATAATATCACTGGATATTTATTTATAATATAAATACAAAGTGTTATATATACAAATGGTTGCTTTAAAAATGCATAGTAGGACATTTCTTTATACAAAGATGGTAGAAGAATTTAATGACTGATAGATGAATATAACATTCATAGTACCAGCGTTTTATATGTTTAATTTTCCTCTCATTTGGGTTTACTCTCAACCATGATGTCATTATTATAGGATGACATCGGTTGGGAGGGCGGAGTTTGTAGTGGTATTGAAGTATAGATACACCAATGTTTTTGGTTTTTTCTACATGCGCATGTACATACACCTACACTTCAGGAAGTACATCCTTCATGTTTCTATTCAGGGGCATATGATTCCTGTAAGAAATCCATGTATAATTCATAGTCAGTCGTCTCATGTTCCAATATAGATAAATATAAAAGAATTTCTCTACAAATTGAATCTCAAGCCTAAAGTGGCAAGTACATTCAAAATGCAGCCTTTTTTTGTTCGTGCTTTTGCTTTTGCTTTGTTTTCTTTATAAGAGAACATATCGGTGCAGATGGGCACCGAGTATGGTTCTTTAATCATTTCAAATTATTTCACTTTATTACTTTTTCATCAGTGTAATAGAACTAAATATTTTCCCCATACTCATTCAGCTATATTGGAGGTAACCGCAAGTGCCTCCAAACTAACTATATGGCATTACGAACAGCTGAGTGGGGCGGAGGTACTTGAAATAGTGGACACACAGATTCAACGTCAGGCTGGTGATCAAGCTCGTTTGTGAAACGTGCGTCCAGCTGAGACGTTGTGCTCCACTGAACAGCTCCTCTCTGCAGGGGGACGCTCTGTCAGGCGGCATGTGAAGCCGCTACTCGGGATCCTGCAAATCAGCTGTGGTAGGCGGCAGCTGAAATCGCTACCATAAACTCACTAATTGGGGAGGTTGGGCGGCATAGGAAACTACCTTCTGAGACGTGGTAACCAGCTATGTTCAGCGCTATCTGAAACCTGGGTACTCCACTGGGCGGCATGCGAAACCACCTTTGAGATGGGGTAACCAGCTATGCTCAGCGTTATCTGAAATCAGGGTATTCCACCGGGCGGCACGTGAAATCACTGCCTGAAATGGGGTAACCTGCTATGTCCAGCGGCATGTTAAACCGCCATTTGAATGAAGGGCATTGAGCTGCTGGTGAATGGGCAGGGTGATCCAAGACTTGGCAACGAATTGGCAGCATTTCAGCCGCAGGGTGCGGCGTGGTGGTTATATATCCTTTTAATCATTTGAATTTTCCGCTACAGATCACACTTACAAAGACATATTATTATATTAATTTATTAAGTGATCTTCAGCCAAACTGAGCACAGAACATCCACTGGTATACCAGGTTTATACACTTCCTTTCTTATTTCACAGGTATTCCACCGGTCCCCGCGGCGCATTGCAGCCCTGCAATGCCTGTGGCAACAGGGCTGCTCTAACACCAGAGACAGAGACACAGGGGGATACTGTGGCTTTTTTTCTATCAATCCATCAGTACCCCTACTCTCACCCTTCTTCCGCTCTTATGATGAGGATGGGCAGCAGATGGGGGTAACTGTATATTGGATTGTACTATTTCTCTCTATTTTTCACACAATAGCCTGAAATGACCTGCAGTAAAAAACAAAATTGAGGCCCTATGGGAATAACTTAATAGAGGTGCACCTATGGTCTCAGCGTATCAAATATTTTTCAGACAGATCACACTGGTACAACGGTGAAAGCTAAGGTGACATTTGTCCCTCACCGCATACCATATGTGATCAAGTCCGGATAAATGGTCTTGCATGTGATGATTTGCGGTTTCATACGTTTTCCCATTTGAATTGAATAAGGAGGGAGATGTCCGCTTGTGAAAAAAATGACATACCACAATATTCATTGGAGATGATATGTTTCATGGCAATATGTATTATGTGTGATTGTAACAAGTTTCTCCATAAAAAAATTGTGAGGCCGCTTGAGGCCTGATTTAGATTTATTAGGGAAACATGTTGGAGAGAAATCCAGCTTTGCAACAATCTGCCATTTGGCAACTTTGTTTCATTTGAGCTGAGAGCGAGCTCAGGAGCATTGCAGAGCTGACAAAGTGATGTGCAATATGTAAATTGTGAGAAATGTTTAGGAAGTGGTTTTGAAATGTAAAAATTAAATGCCATTTTATGATGTCACTATATGATGTGTATGTATATATACTGGTATTTAGCTATATGACATATGCATGGTCACATTGAGTGTCCGCCTCAACGATGATTGTTAGTCTTAAAGACACATGCTAAACATGTATTGTTTTCATCTGGAATTTAGCCATATGACATATGCATGGTCACATTGAGTGTCCGCCTCAACGATGATTGTTAGTCTTAAAGACACATGCTAAACATGTATTGTTTTCATCTGGAATTTAGCCATATGACATATGCATGGTCACATTGAGTGTCCGTCTCAACGATGATTGTTAGTCTTAAAGACACATGCTAAACATGTATTGTTTTCATCTGGAATTTAGCCATATGACATATGCATGGTCACATTGAGTGTCCGTCTCAATGATGATTGTTAGTCTTAAAGACACATGCCAAACATGTATTGTTTTCATCAGTAACCATAGTGTCTTAAAATTAAATGCCACTGCATGATGCGTATAAGATCTTTTTCCTCTGCAATCTAACCAGATGACATGTGTATGGTTACACTGAGTGTTCGTCTTAACAATGATTAGTAGTCTTAAAGAAGTGGCTCAAAATGAAACCAGATGACATATGTATGGTTACACTGAGTGTTCACCTTAACAATGATTGGTAGTCTTAAAGACACATGCTAAACATGTATTGTTTTCATCAGTAACCATAGTGTTTTGAAATTTGATTTTTAAGCAAAGAAAAAAAGGTAAAAAAAGCAATAATATGAACATGTTTGTTTATTTACTTTCTGACATAACGGGAGACAGCGACATTCACTGAATACGAGTTTCAATCACCTCAGTGCTTGGTTGTAGACGTTCTGATTACTCTCCCCTTCATTTTAGATAGGTAGAAATAAAAGTTAAGTTTTAACACTATTCATCAATTCTTTATATAACATACCACTAATTATTTCAAAAGAGTGCTCCAAAAAAGGAATTTTCTTTGGGGCTAGTCCCCACAACATTTTTGAATGTGAGTTTCTCATAATTCCAGGAGCTCCTCCAGCCTGTTTATGATTTAGATAGGATTGTCCTTAGTATTAAGAGTAGCTGGTTTTCAGCAAACGATGTTCAATAGATTTCAAGTATCTGGTGCAGGATAACAATTTCAGCTTTACAACCCTGTCGACCTAATGAGTGTCGACCTAGAGTGGACAGCCAAAACATTGTAGACCTAGACACTGTACATCTAATGATCCACACACAAATGTAAATGCAACATCCATACCATGATGAAGAAGACAGTCAATTTTCCGTGGGCCAAGATTGGCCCCAGTACAACACTGCATGTAATTGTAATTAGTGATGAGCACCGGAAATTTTTCGGGTTTTGTGTTTTGGTTTTGGGTTCGGTTCCGCGGCCGTGTTTTGGGTTCGAACGCGTTTTGGCAAAACCTCACCGAATTTTTTTTGTCGGATTCGGGTGTGTTTTGGATTCGGGTGTTTTTTTCAAAAAACCCTAAAAAACAGCTTAAATCATAGAATTTGGGGGTCATTTTGATCCCAAAGTATTATTAACCTCAATAACCATAATTTCCACTCATTTTCAGTCTATTCTGAACACCTCACACCTCACAATATTATTTTTAGTCCTAAAATTTGCACCAAGGTCGCTGGATGACTAAGCTCAGCGACCCAAGTGGCCGACACAAACACCTGGCCCATCTAGGAGTGGCACTGCAGTGTCACGCAGGATGGCCCTTCAAAAAACTACTCCCCAAACAGCACATGACGCAAAGAAGAAAAAAAAGAGGCGCAATGAGGTAGCTGTGTGACTAATATAAGCGACCCTAGTGGCCGACACAAACACCTGGCCCATCTAGGAGTGGCACTGCAGTGTCACGCAGGATGGCCCTTCCAAAAAACACCCCCCAAACAGCACATGACGCAAAGAAAAAAAGAGGCGCAATGAGGTAGCTGTGTGACTAAGATAAGCGACCCAAGTGGCCGACACAAACACCTGGCCCATCTAGGAGTGGCACTGCAGTGTCACGCAGGATGGCCCTTCCAAAAAACACCCCCCAAACAGCACATGACGCAAAGAAAAAAAGAGGCGCAATGAGGTAGCTGTGTGACTAAGATAAGCGACCCAAGTGGCCGACACAAACACCTGGCCCATCTAGGAGTGGCACTGCAGTGTCACGCAGGATGGCCCTTCCAAAAAACACCCCCCAAACAGCACATGACGCAAAGAAAAAAAGAGGCGCAATGAGGTAGCTGTGTGACTAAGATAAGCGACCCAAGTGGCCGACACAAACACCTGGCCCATCTAGGAGTGGCACTGCAGTGTCACGCAGGATGGCCCTTCCAAAAACTACTCCCCAAACAGCACATGACGCAAAGAAAAATGAAAGAAAAAAGAGGTGCAAGATGGAATTGTCCTTGGGCCCTCCCACCCACCCTTATGTTGTATAAACAGGACATGCACACTTTAACCAACCCATCATTTCAGTGACAGGGTCTGCCACACGACTGTGACTGAAATGACGGGTTGGTTTGGACCCCCACAAAAAAAGAAGCAATTAATCTCTCCTTGCACAAACTGGCTCTACAGAGGCAAGATGTCCACCTCATCATCATCCTCCGATATATCACCGTGTACATCCCCCTCCTCACAGATTATCAATTCGTCCCCACTGGAATCCACCATCTCAGCTCCCTGTGTACTTTGTGGAGGCAATTGCTGCTGGTCAATGTCTCCACGGAGGAATTGATTATAATTCATTTTAATGAACATCATCTTCTCCACATTTTCTGGAAGTAACCTCGTACGCCGATTGCTGACAAGGTGAGCGGCGGCACTAAACACTCTTTCGGAGTACACACTTGTGGGAGGGCAACTTAGGTAGAATAAAGCCAGTTTGTGCAAGGGCCTCCAAATTGCCTCTTTTTCCTGCCAGTATAAGTACGGACTGTCTGACGTGCCTACTTGGATGCGGTCACTCATATAATCCTCCACCATTCTTTCAATGGGGAGAGAATCATATGCAGTGACAGTAGACGACATGTCCGTAATCGTTGTCAGGTCCTTCAGTCCGGACCAGATGTCAGCATCAGCAGTCGCTCCAGACTGCCCTGCATCACCGCCAGCGGGTGGGCTCGGAATTCTGAGCCTTTTCCTCGCACCCCCAGTTGCGGGAGAATGTGAAGGAGGAGATGTTGACAGGTCGCGTTCCGCTTGACTTGACAATTTTGTCACCAGCAGTTCTTTGAACCCCAGCAGACTTGTGTCTGCCGGAAAGAGAGATCCAAGGTAGGTTTTAAATCTAGGATCGAGCACGGTGGCCAAAATGTAGTGCTCTGATTTCAACAGATTGACCACCCGTGAATCCTTGTTAAGCGAATTAAGGGCTCCATCCACAAGTCCCACATGCCTAGCGGAATCGCTCTGTGTTAGCTCCTCCTTCAATGTCTCCAGCTTCTTCTGCAAAAGCCTGATGAGGGGAATGACCTGACTCAGGCTGGCAGTGTCTGAACTGACTTCACGTGTGGCAAGTTCAAAAGGTTGCAGAACCTTGCACAACGTTGAAATCATTCTCCACTGCGCTTGAGACAGGTGCATTCCACCTCCTATATCGTGCTCAGTTGTATAGGCTTGAATGGCCTTTTGCTGCTCCTCCAACCTCTGAAGCATATAGAGGGTTGAATTCCACCTCGTTACCACTTCTTGCTTCAGATGATGGCAGGGCAGGTTCAGGCGTTTTTGGTGGTGCTCCAGTCTTCTGTACGTGGTGCCTGTACGCCGAAAGTGTCCCGCAATTCTTCTGGCCACCGACAGCATCTCTTGCACGCCCCTGTCGTTTTTTAAATAATTCTGCACCACCAAATTCAAGGTATGTGCAAAACATGGGACGTGCTGGAATTTGCCCATATTTAATGCACACACAATATTGCTGGCGTTGTCCGATGCCACAAATCCACAGGAGAGTCCAATTGGGGTAAGCCATTCTGCGATGATCTTCCTCAGTTGCCGTAAGAGGTTTTTAGCTGTGTGCGTATTCTGGAAAGTGGTGATACAAAGCGTAGCCTGCCTAGGAAAGAGTTGGCATTTGCGAGATGCTGCTACTGGTGCCGCCGCTGCTGTTCTTGCGGCGGGAGTCCATACATCTACCCAGTGGGCTGTCACAGTCATATAGTCCTGAGCCTGCCCTGCTCCACTTGTCCACATGTCCGTGGTTAAGTGGACATTGAGTACAACTGCAGTTTTTAGGACACTGGTGAGTCTTTTTCTGAGGTCTGTGTAAATTTTCGGTATCGCCTGCCTAGAGAAATGGAACCTAGATGGTATTTGGTACCGGGGACACAGTACCTCCAACAAGTCTCTAGTTGGCTCTGCAGTAATGATGGATACCGGAACCACGTTTCTCACCGCCCAGGATGCCAAGGCCTCAGTTATCCGCTTTGCAGCAGGATGACTGCTGTGATATTTCATCTTCCTCGCAAAGGACTGTTGGACAGTCAATTGCTTGGTGGAAGTAGTAAAAGTGGTCTTACGAGTACGACTTCCCCTCTGGGATGACCATCGACTCCCAGCAGCAACAACAGCAGCGCCATCAGCAGTAGGCGTTACACGCAAGGATGCATCGGAGGAATCCCAGGCAGGAGAGGACTCGTCAGAATTGCCAGTGACATGGCCTGCAGGACTATTGGCATTCCTGGGGAAGGAGGAAATTGACACTGAGGGAGTTGGTGGGGTGGTTTGCGTGAGCTTGGTTACAAGAGGAAGGGATTTACTGGTCAGTGGACTGCTTCCGCTGTCGCCCAAAGTTTTTGAACTTGTCACTGACTTATGATGAATGCGCTGCAGGTGACGTATAAGGGAGGATGTTCCGAGGTGGTTAATGTCCTTACCCCTACTTATTACAGCTTGACAAAGGCAACACACGGCTTGACAAATGTTGTCCGCATTTCTGTTGAAATACTTCCACACCGAAGAGCTGATTTTTTTGGTATTTTCACCAGGCATGTCAATGGCCCTATTCCTCCCACGGACAACAGGTGTCTCCCCGGGTGCCTGACTTAAACAAACCACCTCACCATCAGAATCCTCCTGGTCAATTTCCTCCCCAGCGCCAGCAACACCCATATCCTCCTCATCCTGGTGTACTTCAACAGTGACATCTTCAATCTGACTATCAGGAACTGGACTGCGGGTGCTCCTTCCAGCACTTGCAGGGGGCGTGCAAATGGTGGAAGGCACATGCTCTTCACGTCCAGTGTTGGGAAGGTCAGGCATCGCAAACGACACAATTGGACTCTCCTTGTGGATTTGTGATTTCGAAAAACGCACAGTTCTTTGCTGTGCTTTTGCCAGCTTGAGTCTTTTCATTTTTCTAGCGAGAGGCTGAGTGCTTCCATCCTCATGTGAAGCTGAACCACTAGCCATGAACATAGGCCAGGGCCTCAGCCGTTCCTTGCCACTCCGTGTGGTAAATGGTATATTGGCAAGTTTACGCTTCTCCTCCGACAATTTTATTTTAGATTTTTGAGTCCTTTTTTTACTGATATTTGGTGTTTTGGATTTTACATGCTCTGTACTATGACATTGGGCATCGGCCTTTGCAGACGACTTTGATGGCATTTCATCGTCTCGGCCATGACTAGTGGCAGCAGCTTCAGCACGAGGTGGAAGTCGATCTTGATCTTTCCCTATTTTTGGAACCTCAACATTTTTGTTCTCCATATTTTAATAGGCACAACTAAAAGGCACCTCAGGTAAACAATGGAGATGGATGGATACTAGTATACTTATGGATGGACGAGCGACTGCCGACACAGAGGTAGCTACAGCCGTGGACTACCGTACTGCGTCTGCTGCTAATATAGACTGGATGATAATGATATAAAAAATATATATATATCACTACTGCAGCCGGACAGGTATATATTATATAATGACGGACCTGCTGGACACTGTCAGCACTGCAGACTCCTAAAGTAAGCTACTAGTATCAAGAAGATAGAAAAAAAAACACCACAGGTAGGTGGTATACAATTATGGATGGACGAGCGACTGCCGACACAGAGGTAGCTACAGCCGTGGACTACCGTACTGCGTCTGCTGCTAATATAGACTGGATAATAATGATATAAAAAATATATATATCACTACTGCAGCCGGACAGGTATATATTATATAATGACGGACCTGCTGGACACTGTCAGCACTGCAGACTCCTAAAGTAAGCTACTAGTATCAAGAAGATAGAAAAAAAAAAACACCACAGGTAGGTGGTATACAATTATGGATGGACGAGCGACTGCCGACACAGAGGTAGCTACAGCCGTGGACTACCGTACTGCGTCTGCTGCTAATATAGACTGGATGATAATGATATAAAAAATATATATATATATCACTACTGCAGCCGGACAGGTATATATTATATAATGACGGACCTGCTGGACACTGTCAGCACTGCAGACTCCTAAAGTAAGCTACTAGTATCAAGAAGATAGAAAAAAAAAACACCACAGGTAGGTGGTATACAATTATGGATGGACGAGCGACTGCCGACACAGAGGTAGCTACAGCCGTGGACTACCGTACTGTGTCTGCTGCTAATATAGACTGGATGATAATGATATAAAAAATATATATATATCACTACTGCAGCTGGACAGGTATATATTATATAATGACAGACCTGCTGGACACTGTCAGCACTGCAGACTCCTAAAGTAAGCTACTAGTATCAAGAAGATAGAAAAAAAAAACACCACAGGTAGGTGGTATACAATTATGGATAGACGAGCGACTGCCGACACAGAGGTAGCTACAGCCGTGGACTACCGTACTGCGTCTGCTGCTAATATAGACTGGATGATAATGATATAAAAAATATATATATATCACTACTGCTGCCGGACAGGTATATATTATATAATGACGGACCTGCTGGACACTGTCAGCACTGCAGACTCCTAAAGTAAGCTACTAGTATCAAGAAGATAGAAAAAAAAAAAACACAACAGGTAGGTGGTATACAATTATGGATGGACGAGCGACTGCCGACACAGAGGTAGCTACAGCCGTGGACTACCGTACTGCGTCTGCTGCTAATATAGACTGGATGATAATGATATAAAAATATATATATATCACTACTGCAGCCGGACAGGTATATATTATATAATGACGGACCTGCTGGACACTGTCAGCACTGCAGACTCCTAAAGTAAGCTACTAGTATCAAGAAGATAGAAAAAAAAAAACAACACAACAGGTAGGTGGTATACAATTATGGATGGACGAGCGACTGCCAACACAGAGGTAGCTACAGCCGTGGACTACCGTACTGCGTCTGCTGCTAATATAGACTGGATGATAATGATATAAAAAATATATCTATATATCACTACTGCAGCCGGACAGGTATATATTATATAATGACGGACCTGCTGGACACTGTCAGCACTGCAGACTCCTAAAGTTAACTACTAGTATGAAGAAGATAGAAAAAAAAAAAACCACCACAGGTAGGTATACAATTATGGACGAGCGACTGCCGACACAGAGGTAGCTACAGCCGTGGACTACCGTACTGCGTCTGCTGCTAGTATAGACTGGATGATAATGATATAAAATATATATATATATATCACTACTGCAGGACAGGTATATATTATATAATGACGGACCTGCTGGACACTGTCAGCAGAATGCGTTTATAGAATAAAAACACCACACGACGAGTGTTTAACTTTTTCAGGCAGACAATCACAATATACTGGTGGTCACTGGTCACTGGTCAGTCACACTGGCAGTGGCACTCTGGCAGCAAAAGTGTGCACTGTTAAATATATGTACTCCTGCTATAACTGCTCCCCAGTCTCCCCCACAATTAAGCTGTGTGAGCAGTGAGCACTCAGCACAGTCAGATATACATAGATGATGCAGCACACTGAGGCTGAGCACAGATATGGTATACTGTGTCACTGTGTATCGTTTTTTTTCAGGCAGAGAACGGATTATATTAAATAATAATAAAACTGCACTGGTGGTCACTGGTCAGTCACTAGTAAACTCTGCACTCTCTGAGTACTCCTAAGCTCCAGTAAATCAAGTGTCTCACTCTCACTATCTATTTCTATTCTAAACGGAGAGGACGCCAGCCACGTCCTCTCCCTATCAATCTCAATGCACGTGTGAAAATGGCGGCGACGCGCGGCTCCTTATATAGAATCCGAGTCTCGCGATAGAATACGAGCCTCGCGAGAAACCGACAGCGGGATGATGACGTTCGGGCGCGCTCGGGTTAGCCGAGCAAAGCGGGAAGATCCGAGTCTGCCTCGGACCCGTGTAAAAAGCGTGAAGTTCGGGGGGTTCGGTTTCCGAGAAACCGAAGCCGCTCATCACTAATTGTAATTGAAGTTAAAGTAGCTAATAAATACAATTTAAATGTGTAAAAACTTACTATCATCTTCCACATGTCCAGCACCCTCAAACTCGAGGGGGCCTCTGCTGCCCATTCAGTGGGTGGTGAAGGAGGCTGGATTGGGGAAGGAGGATGGATTGGGGAAGGCAGCTGGATTGGAGAAGGAGGATGGATTGGGGAAGGAGGATGGATGGGTGAGTTGTTTAGAGAGGGTGGATCTGATTGAGAGGGGGAGGGGGGCTGAGAGGGGGTTTGGGCCAGAGAGGGGGTGTGGGGCTGAGAGGGGGTTTGGGCCAGAGAGGGGGAGTGGGGCTGAGAGGTGGGTTGGGCCAGAGAGGGGGGGGG